>NC_143014.1:174359571-174678737 GCF_055824585.1 Amblyomma mixtum
CCTTGTATCGCTCTTTATCGATAACTTCTAGTTCATGTCTCACTTGCTTCACGTTCTGAGCCAATTGATCGTGGTCAAAGTTTTGTACGTTTAACAGAAATTCCAGTTCCCTTTGCAGCTCTTTTTGGTTTGGTTTATGGGGTTTAACGTCCCAAAGCGACTTAGGCTATGAGAGACGCCGTAGTGGAGGGCTCCGGAAATTTCGACCACCTGGGGTTCTTTAACGTGCACTGACATCGCACAGTACACGGGCCTCGAATTTCTCCTCCAAAGAAATTCAACCGCCGCGGCCAGGATCGAACCCGCGTCTTTCGGGACAGCAGCCGAGCACCATAGCCACTGAGCCACCGCGGCGGCGCTGCAGCTCTTTATGCTTCTGCAGTTCTTCATGCTTCCGGCTGCTTCCTCTTTCGATTGCAATGAGCTTAACTTGGCTCTTAAATTCCTCGCATGCAGCCCTGAAGTTTTCATGCTTTATTGTCAGCAACTTTGTTACTTTTTCCTTAACTCTGCGTGTGAACAGTTCATCATCAAGAAGCTTTTCATTGAAGTTCCACATGTCCCAGTTAAATCGTGCCTTTTTAGTTTTTTCCCCGAGTGCGAAGCTCACCAAGCTATGATCTGTGAATGATAGCGGTATGACACTGTAACTGTTACATAGGGGCATCAAGTCCAGTGAAATAACGTTGAAATTCGGGCTTGTTGGTTCATACTTCGGAGCAATAGCGCAAACAGGACAAGGGACAAAAGAACGAGTAGACACACACAGCGCTGTGTGTGTCCACTCGTTCTTTTGTCGCTTGTCCTGTTTGCGCTATTGCTCCGAAATCCAGTGAAATGTACACTCTGTCCAACCTTGCTCGGCTCTCTCTCTGATCGTGTGTGTACTGCGGAAGCATTCCGTAGTGAGGACTCGGCCCACATCTTCTAGGTTGTGCTCCTCAATTAATGAGCTCAAAAGGAGAGCGCGATCACACTTTAAATACTGCTCTATGTACTAAAAAAAAAACCATTCGGTCATTCACACTGTTAGGCGCATAAACGCATATGATCCGCCACAAGGATTCAGAAAAAGAAAAATCGACGATAAGCATGCGGCCAGTTTGACAAACAGTCATGCTCTCTTCAATAATCCCAGCACTCTTCCGTATCAGCAGTGCGCACCCGCCTGAGGTGCGATCAGCATGGCATACACACACATTATAATGCGCGGTAAAAAGCATCACCATGCGATCGGTCTGCTCTTAAGTCTCGACCTTAGTTTCTTGTATTGCAATGACATCGAGTTCCTTCTCCATACAGAGGCGACTAAGTTGATACTGTAGCCTACGCGCTCCAAGGCCACGAACATTCAAGGTGGCAACTCTTAATGCTGTCTCTAATCTCAGCCATTTATCAGAGCACATCGATCGCACAGTACCTCTGGGTAACAAATGATATTAGCGCTTTGGAAGAAGTAAGCAGTTGGCAGCACAATTCCCACGCGTACCTTTACGATGTACGCAGTGGCTGCTTCTGAAAAGGCGCCCATCTTTTGACGACGCTGGCCTGGACGCCCCAGTAGGCGCAACGTCCTACGGAGGCGGTGTTGCCGCCGGCCGTCTGTCCGGCGGAATGTTCGGTTTCGGACGCAAGGGCGCCCGACGGCCCACCAGTGCTTTCGGCGGGGGTTCATCGTTGCTCTCGTTGCCAAGGTGCTCGTGCTGGTTGTTGGTTGAGTCCCTTGGCCTTTTTGTCGCCGCGTTGTTTACAACCGATTCGGCGACTTCCATCAAATCGCTTCCAGGTGCGTGTTTTGCTGCATCCGCCCCGGTAGCGGCTGGTTCGGTGACCAATTCTTTCACTTTTTCCTCGCTTGGCTTTTCCTCTTGAGATTTCTGCTCAGTAGGTTGCACTGTAGCCGCGCTCGGTAGGCCGGGGGTATGCTCAGGCGGAATTCCGGCCGTGTCCGACGGCCGACTTTCCGTGCGGGAGGCCTCAGCGACGTCAGCCTCGTCCATGAAGAGGTTCGCCACGTCTTCCCGGGGCGCCGGTCCTGTTACCGACGCGTACGTCCTTTCACACTGCTCTTCGTCATGGCCGTAGCGACGACAAAGCGTCGCGATCAATTTGAAGGTGATCGCGCGAGCATCGACCGGCGGGCCTTTCAAGCTGCATAGCGGCCGATATCGGAACTGCGACGATAAAGACTGCATTGCCTTCTTTCCCTCGTAGGCTCATCCGGGCTACAACCGTCACCCCTATGACTACCTCGCCACCTTTTTTCTGTGTTTGTTCTCTTTCATGGAAATCATGTGTCAGCGTCGTTGTCTCATATGGTGACCGTTAATATGATCGGAATGAAATTGAAGGTTATCTCACGAAGGGTGACGAATCTTTAAGACAGCGTCTTCGCGTGGCACATTTTTACCACACAAATGCAGAATTATGATAGCTTCCCTCGCCCTTTGGCTGTTCAATGAAGCACTGAAGCACGGCAATGAAAATGCCGCGCAAGGCGGCTTTTTCTAGCATAGGTTGACGCTGGCGCGATTAACTTCCAATTGATTGCGTCCGGTCTAATAGTATACACAAGATTACGACACGTGCGTATCTGTCTGCTGACGAGTAAAAGAAACAAGGAAATTTGGGACTTGCTAGAAGGGAGTGACAGCGGCTCAAGGAACACTGAAAAGAGAGAGGGAAGCTACTCTGATGTTCCCCTCGCCACGGAAGGTGACGACGTAACGTGGCGCTGCTTGTTGCCTCGGTCGCTGCTCGAGCGATCACCTTCATATTGATCGCCACTTTACATTTTGGGACGCGGCAGTCACGTCCAACATGACCGGTGTTTCGGCATCTCAAGCACAACGGTGCTCTACCAGGTACAACAACCAAGGTCTGCTCACCGGCAATACGAAGTTGGTGGGGCAGGTCTTCCACGGTGAGACCCGTCCGCAGAACCAAGGACACCACTCGCGTTGACGATGATTTTTCTTGCACGCCGTGAACACGCCATTTCTCCCGACAAACGTCAATGACCTTTCCGAAAGGTGAGAGGGCTGTCCGTATGTCGTCGTCAGGCATGTTGTAAAGAATCCAGTGCAGCTTCAATTGCACCGCCTGGTTGACTGGGTCAATAACAATACACCGATGCTCCTTCACTTTCATGTTCTTGACGCTTGCGAGCCTCTTGACGCCTTCGTCGCTCTTGAAGGTGATTGCCCAGAAGTGGCTTATCTGATACGCCCCAAGGACGATAACATCGGGCAGTAGGCCTAAGCCCGCCAGCGCATCGCGGAAGTGCTCCACGCGATACGGCCTGGCCCCCACATCAGCATGTTAAAACAACGTATTTAAAACAATACGGCCTGTCGGCAGTTGAGGCAGCAACACTTGATATTCCGGGTCTTCAGTATCAAAAATCCTGTTTCCGCGGCCCTACTGGGCCGCTGAAACCACTCCTACGGAGCCCTGCATCCCGTGTCCGTTCACGAGCGTGGACGGAAGCAGAATCCCCCACTGAGCTATACCCCCGAGACGGGGAGTGAAGACACGAATCGTTCCTATAAAGATAAAAAAAAGAGCTGTATGAAACAAAAAGAGTAATTACGAAGGGGGCACCCGGGTTTGAACAGGGGACCTCTCCATCTGCAGTCGAATGCTCTACCATTGAGCTATACCCCCGCGACAGGGAGTGAAGACGCGAACCGTTCCCATAAAAAAAAAAAAAATTGGCAGTGGCTTAGCGCTGGTTAAGCCTGGATATACAAGCGAAAAGCTGCAGTTATGCTTTGTTTGACGTCATGGCTGTCGCAGTTCGCGCACAATGCACTGGGAGCACCACGATAACGGTGTTGGTAACTGCGAGGCACCCGCTTCCGACACCAATGTCAACCACCTACTGTGGACATGTCCCGGAACTTCACTGGTGCGCGCTCGAGTTCTTCAAGAGGCAGGACTGTCTGCAAACAATGACTATAGTTTGAACGTGTGGGTAACTAAAAACATTTACGCCCGAAGCTTATGTGACTTTTTACACGCAACCGGGCTTCATGCATATCTGTAACTTATTCTACCCTTCGTGACTAACACCACGTTTCATGCTGCGCAGCACACTCAGCGTCACAAATAAATAAATAAATAATAAGCGCGTTATACAGCCCTCCTTGCGCATGCGTAGTACCACTGAGCTTATTTGTAAAACCTGGTCCTTATTTGTAGAACCGGCATTTGCCAACACATTTATTTATTTGTTTATTTATTTATTTATTTACTTATTTATTTATTTATTTATTTATTTCCTCAAAGGTCTCGGTTGAGACATTACATGAGGGAGTGGACGGTATCTGGCAAACAATGGTAAACAATGTTAAGATGAAAGGTTGGCGATGCTCCGCTTGAATTCTAGTGGTTGATGATAATGGCAACTTCGGTGGGCAGGTCATTCCAGTCTCCACATTTCCACATTCCGCGTTTCCAATATTGGGCCGATTAGCTGTGCTGCTGGGGAAGATTTTCGCTTCAAAAACAACCCCATGCTACTGGCGGGATCCGAACCCACGACCTCCGAATTTCGCGTCCAATATTCTACCGACTGAGCTACGGCGGCGACTGTCCAATCGTCTACTTTTGGGGAAATTCATGTTGCGCGTAGCCTAACCTTGATAGTGAAATAATTGCACTCTCAATAATAGCTGTGAAATAACTGAACTATTAATTTCTGATTTATCGACAGAAAAAACTAAAAACAAGATATAAACATTCCCCTGTGTTCTTTGGCTTCTGTGGATCTTGGCTTCCTTCGTATGTTAGCACAAGGAGAACACGACAGAGTTATGAACATTCATTAGCCGAAATTTTCGCCAGCACAAACGCATTTAAGTATAGTTTCTTCTTACTAACAGTCACGGAATGCAGTTATTTGCCATCAAGCAGTTTTAGATCTAACGATTTTGTTTGAAGAATTGAAATGCCATACGTCACTCGTTTAGTTCCTGGAGTGATGTTGTTGTGGCAAAGTTAATTATTATGAAATTACATTCTTATCGGATATGAGATGTGCTGTTGCCTTTAAATGGTCAATAATTTTGCCCGTGAATTTCATTGTTATAATGTGCAGTCTTGTTTTCCTGAGCTATATTGTTAACTTTATGTTCATTCCTTGCGGTTTTTGCTTGTATTTCTTATTTGCTTTTCCCCGCAGGGGCATCTGATTCATGCAGACGTTGGTGAGTTGCGACACCACGGGTACCTGAGCATCCGCAGGGCCATCCCCGCAGGGGGATGATGGTGAGCAGTGCGCCACCACGGACCCGAGCACCCGCGCTTAGCCGTGCGTGGCATCCCCGTGTCCGGGGAAAAGGGGATCCTGGTGGTTGAGCCGATGCCGAGCGTTTGGACCTTTAAGGCCCCTCGGCGAAGGCAACACACCACTTTGGCCCCAGCTTCCTGTAGACGGCACCTCCGGCCTGACCCGACCGGGGGAAATCAACAGTCGCCTTTTCCTATCCTCCCCTCCATCTTTCACTTTCCTATCTCTTTCTTACAGCTCTCCTGTCTCCTCCTTTTTTCTCGGTTTTTTCACTTTTCATAGGCGGCTAACCAACTACCCTGAGATGCGTCATAGTTGGTTATAGCAGTGGTGTACAGCTGGCGTGGGCAGGGCTTGTTTTTCAAGTTCCTGTCCCGTCCCCTTGTTGGGGTCCATGGTGGGTGGCTGGCACCATGGCAGAAGAACATTTTTTTTCTATGGCTACCTCATTTCTATCAAATGATCGCCCTCTAAAAAGAGGCCGGACCGATGTAACCTCCTACTTCTTCAATAAAAAGAACGCAACTTTCCCTAAGCATCATATTGTTCATAGTGAACGAAAAGAAAGGCCAGCTAGAGTGATATCGCCCTTTGTAGTGTCAAAAGTTCTGACAGATTCCTTGGGACCTAAGTACAAAGTGACCAAATTGGCTAGCGGCGATCTCCTGCTAGAATTGCTAGATATAATTCAGATCACAAAGCTGGCAAACATCGAAACCTTGGGTGATATCCCTGTATCCGTAACACCACACCGTTCTTTGAACACAGTACGTGGTGTCATTTCTGACAACGACTTTATCGAGATAACAGAGGAAGAAATGCTTGAAGGATAGTCCGATCAGAACGTAACTAATGCACACAGAATCAAAATCTGAAAGGAAAACAAAGAGATTCCGACGAAACACTTGGTCTTGACTTTTGCTTCCTGCACCTTGCCCGAGTCAACCGAGGTAGGTTATGCAAAAATATCTATGCGCCCTTATATACCCAACCCTAGACGCTGCTTCAAATGCCAGAAGTTTGGCCATGGCTCCCAAAGCTGCCGCGGCCGTGACACCTGTGCCAAATGTGCCTCAATTGACCACAAATCCGACGACTGCGATGGCGCGCCACGCTGTGCGAACTACGAAGGTGACCCCGCCGATAATTACAGTAAATACAAAAGAGAATGTATCACATTTAAAGAGGCAAGAAGGCGCTATGCAATGTCACAAGGCACTTTCTCCTTCACACCCCACACAAACTTCGCCGATGTGGTGCGTGGGCGCGGCGCACCACACCGGTCTCAGGCACCTGCCCAGCTCACACAAAGTGATGCTGAGGCAGGGCCATCCGCTCCTCCGGCAGATGCAGCGAGAGCTGCTATGCCACCCCCGAAAAAGGGCCCGCCGGCCACCATGTCGGCAGCCCGCAAGGCTTCCTACGTTCGGGAGAAGCCCGTACCCCCTCTGGCCGCGGCTTCCCCGCGGAACTCCACCGCCTCCACTGAGGCGATGGACACAAGTCCGAGCTCGCCTCCGCCGCTGCGAAGGCGGGGCTCTTTTGATCGTAAGAAAGAAAAAACCCTAATAATAGGCCCTCTACAAGGAGGGACCTAAGGTCTCAATCCTTTCCCCCCCTAATATCATCATGGCGTTCCTTATCCACTGGAACTGCCATGGAATTCAAAATAAATATAGTGATGCAACAGATATCTTAAATTCTCTATCTCCTGTAGCACTGTGCCTGCAGCAAACAAACTTGGGACCTCGTCATAAAAATGTTTTTAAAAAGTATAAAGTCTTTCGCCGTGACCGTGAACAGGCAAACAGGCTCTCTGGAGGTGTTGCTGTTGTCGTTCAGAGCGGTGTTGCAACCCATGAAATAAAGCTCCAGACGAATTATGAAGCCGTTGCAGTCACCGTGATTAGCTTCAAAACAATTACCATATGCACAGTGTATCTTCAACCACACCTCACAGCAACACTCCATGACCTAGAAGCACTTTTTAATCAGTTACCAGAGCCTCATGTGGTAGTCGGAGATTTTAATGCGCACTCCCCGTTTTGGGGTAGTGAAGAGGCAGACACTAGAGGTCGGGTTTTAGAAGAATTTATCCTATGCAACAACGTTTGCCTGCTCAATACGGGCAAACCCACATATTGCACTCCATCCTCAGAAAAGATGAGTTATATAGACTTGTCTTTTAGTTCTCCATCCATTTTTACCGATTTTAAGTGGGATGTTCTCAATAACCCGTACGGAAGTGATCACTTTCCAGTTTTAATTAACTTTTCATCACCACCACCAATCATTCCAACTAAACCACGCCGTTGGAAGCTACATATAGCGGACTGGCCACTATTTCAAGAAAAGGCCTGTCTGGAGAAAATATTTTGTGATAACCTTAGCGTTGACGAATTAAATGAAATTTTTACAACATGTATCATCGCGGCTGCACGTCTAGCTATTCCGCAGTCATCAGGAGTAGTGCGTAAAAACCACAATTTTGGTACAACCAATATTGCATAGAAGCAAAAAAGAAAGACAATAAAGCCTGGGGAACTTTCCGAAGATAGCCCACACACGACAACCTCATAAATTTTAAAAAGGTGACAGCAAAAGCACGGCACATCCGTCGCAATGCTGAAAAAACATCCTGGAGAAACTACTTATCATCTATCAATAGTTGAATTACATAAAAAAAATGTGGGAACCGTGCATAAATTAGACGGCAAATTCTCTCCCTTTACAGTACCATTTCTAACAGCCCCTGGAACACAAACAAGTATAGATGAACAGGCTGACATACTAGGACAACATTTCTCTGACGTTTCAAGCTCTTCACACTACACACAGTCATTCTTAAAACACAAAAACACAACTGAAAAGCGGAAACTTCCGACTGGCAGTACAAACGAAACATACAATACATTATTTACAACTCAGGAGATCCAAAACGTACTGTCCTCCGGTAAACAGACAGCACCTGGCCCGGATGATGTACTACATTATGAAATGCTTGCCCACCTGTCCGAAGCTGCTGTAGGGGCACTTTCGCAATTTTTCAACAAAATACGGGTGTCCGGAAAGATGCCGGAGGCTTGGAAAAAAGCAGTCATCGTACCGTTCTTAAAACCTGGAAAGCCGCCCACCTCCCCTAATAGTTATAGGCCCATAGCTCTTACAAGTTGTATAGCAAAATCATTTGAAAGTGTGCTCAACGTTAGGCTAATGTTCATTCTTGAATCCCGGGAACTCCTTGACATCCACCAGTGCGGATTTAAAAAAGGATGTTCAACAACTGACCAGCTCGTCCGCTTAGAAAACACAGTCCGAGAGGCGTTCATACACCAACAACACTGTCTGGCAGTCTTCTTTGACACGGAGAAGGCGTACGATACCACATGGAGATATGGGATTCTACGTGACTTAGAAGATCTTGGCATCCGGGGTAGGATGTTGAACTGCCTGAAGGATTTCCTGTCAGACCGATCTTTTCAGGTGCGCCTGGGTGCAACCCTTTCGAAGAGCTTTGTCCAGGATAATGGGGTACCGCAGGGCTGTATCCTAAGTATTACTCTTTTTGTCCTGAAAATGAATTCCATAGCGAAAATAATTCCCAACTCCGTTATGTATTCCGTGTATGTCGACGACCTTCAGATTGCTTGCACGTCCTCCAGCCTGTCAACGTGTGAGAGGCAGGTACAACTCACATTAAACAAGCTAGCAATCTGAGCAGACAAAAATGGGTTCATGTTCTCTCCACAGAAGACAGTGGCTGTTGTTTTCTCGCTTAAAAGAGGCTTGCAGATCAATCCGAACTTACACCTAAATGGAGTCACACTACCGGTAAAACAAGAACATAAATTTTTAGGAATAACATTTGATGAAAAACTTACATTTCTGCCGCACATAAACAACTTGAAAGTAAAGGCCTCCCGTGCAATGAATATCCTTAAAGTACTCTCAAGGAAACGCTGGGGATCTGACAGAGCATGCCTCCTTGATATCTACCGTTCTCTAGTGCGCTCATGTCTAGATTCTGCGAGTATAGTGTACGGCTCGGCAAGGCCTTCATATCTAAAAAGATTAGATCCAGTTCATATTCTAGTTGTCCGCCTTTCTTGTAGAGCATACAGAACGTCTCCGGTAATGAGCCTTCATGTTGAAGCAAATGAGCCATTACTAGAAGTTCGAAGAAAAGCACTTACATATGTGCATACAATCTTAGAATTAGGTCGCGAACAAAACACGTGTGTTATTCAATCGTCAAAACATACCCGTCTCGAATAATATTTACAAGTAAGCCCCAAGCAACCAGGCCTTTGCTAATGCGGTTTAAGGAGATGTGCCGTGAACTTGACTTATCAGAAACATTACCAAATGTTGCAGAACGTTGCGACGCATTTGCCCCTTGGTACAGTTTTCCGTCGGTTTGTGATATAAGCCTTACACAGTTCAACAAGAGACAAACTCGAGCAGAACACATCATACAAGAGTTCCTTACACTAAAGGAAAAATATGCTAGCTACACCGAGTTCTACACAGACGGATCGAAAACTACAGGTTATGTTGGAAGTGCAGTAGTGGAAGATGACTGGGAAAAAATAGTAAGGCTTCCTCAGTGTGCATCAGTTTTTACAGCCGAGTGTTATGCTGTGTTTCTTGCTACGGAGAAAATAATAAGCAAGAACATCGAAAACAGTATTATCTACACAGACTCCCTCAGTGTACTGAAAACACTACAGTTCAGAAATGCAGTCATGTCATCACTAGGTAATGTCATACATAACATAACAAGGATCGTAACACAAAGGCATAACATAAAATTATGTTGGGTTCCAATCCATGTTGGAATTGATGGTAACGAGAGAGCGGACGCATGCGCTGCTCAAGCCCACAACAAGTAAATACAGAAAATAAGCATGCCACATAAGGATTGTATGAAGCTAGTTTAGAGCAGACTGAGGAACAAATGGCAAAGCACATGGAATACTGAGATAAATAACAAGCTACACTTAATAAAACCAATATTAGGAGAATGGAAATCATGCACACATCAGGAACGTTTTTTTTTTTGAAGTTATTTTATGTCGTCTGCGTATTGGACACACACACCTTACCCACAACTTTCTACTAACAAAACAAGACAAACCTACCTGTGAAAAATGCGGAGATGAACTCACAGTAACTCATATCATAATCTCATGCAGAGAACTTGAAACACCCCGAAACAAATTTTACCCCGTTTTACAACCAACGCATCCCTTTTTATCCGTCATTGATTTCAGCTGAAGAAGCTCTTTTGATAAGCCGAGTGTTTTTAACTTTTTAAAATAAGCCAATGTACTCGAAAAACTCTGAATTCCTACCCCGTGCTTTACAATTTACTGACACACCTCATCCACCTTGTCATGCCTGAGAAGAAGGCTGAGGCTCTCATTTAACTCGTTGGGATCCTCGCCGCCCTTGCACCGACAAGGACACCCCGAGGTGACCCAACTTTCCTCAAATTTTAACCCTGCGTTTGGCGCATGATAGCCGCCGTTGCTTATGCGCCACTAAACCCAACTCAACTCAACTCAACTCTTATTTGTTTTACACGATGCCCCTCTTGCTTGGGCCAAAACTTTCGCTGGGAGTATCTCCAAACAAAAAAGAAAAATTAATCATCCATTAGGTTTCAGTTCCTGTCTCGCTATAGCGCACACACCTGTGTGCTAATGAATCCTCTCGGGCGTTCTGTAAAACGGGACAGAAAGCTGCAATTCTGCGGCCTGTGCAGCCCCGCACTGATCGACTGAAAAGCAGGTGCTTCGCCTGGAGCCGGTCGTGCGAAACGGCTGAGGTTTGGCAGAGTCTATGGTTGTAATCACGCCACCGGCGTGCATGCGGTCAAATGATGAGGCCAGGATCGATACGGTCGTTTGTTTTTTGTTTTTTTTTTGTCGTCACCAGCTTCAGCGCCTGTTGTGGAGAATAAGTTCCATGAGTGCCCCCCACACAGCCTCCCGTTCCCTATCTTTCCTCTCTATTTTCCTACTTGCAAGCAAGCCAATTCTTCATCGATTGAGCCAAAGATACGGTGGTTGTTAGTTAGCACGGGAAATGAAGTACGCTTCAAATGAGACCCCAAAACAAGCGTTAGGAAATGGAATCGCTCTTCCGTGCTTTTGTGGTGCCGCACGTTCTTCGATGTTGCCGTAAGAGCACTTGAGCTCATAACGTGACCCTACTGTGCTCCATTTTATGCAACTCTTCGCCAGAGGCTTGTTACATGCATCTGAGGCGGAGTTAGTTGGATCACATTGGAAAACTTTCTGTCCTCCGTTCGTACGAGCGGATGACCCCTACGTACGCTCGTTGCCTCGAAGCTGTGGCAAAAAGAAATCGCGAAAAAACAGAAGAGTAGGGCATACGGCTAAAGCTGCTCTAAAAAGGAGCAGTTTGGGGCACTAAGTTTATATCGATTATAGTTGCAGTCACAGAAACAGCAGTATGACTCAACATTTTAAAAGTCCCTGAGAGAGTGCAGATATTTTAGAAAAATTCTTTGATCACATGGAAAGAAGAACCTGAAGGATATAGCATAACTTAAAGTGAATGTGTTTTCCGACAGATAATCTTGGTGATCAAATTGCTTTCATATTTAAAAGACAGAAGGGGAAAATTCGCAGAATAGGTGGTTTTAGCATGTCGGAATAGAATTTGGTCGAAGAAAAAGTAAATGAGCACAGAAATGTGATAGCGCTACCTTGGGCACGAATCCTCTCTATCCGTAGCTGAATACTTATGCAAGCAGAGGCGCCGCTGAAATGCACACCGGAGCTTTGCTTGGAGAAAGCTGTCTTTAAAGAAGCGCCACGTAACATGAAAAGGGTAGACGAAGACATATCATGGACATTTGGAAGTCAGCCGTGTTGCATTCTACACTGTTACATTCTAGTTTTTTTGTTAATAAATATCGAGAAGGAAGTCCTGGAAGGGGATCGCGCTCATGCATGCGAAGAAACTAACTCGGTCGTTTCACCCCCACAGGAGTACTGCTGCACTTGCGCCGCTGGCGCGCTGTCCTGGAAACATCTCCTCTTAATGATACATTCGGGAATGTCAACGCCGCTGCTTGGATACTGAGGGAGAGCAGGTTCTTGTGCTGAGGAAGAAAAACAGAAAATGACTTGCGGTTACCAGAATTAAAATTCTCAGCGCCACATTTCCGACATACCCCCCTCCCCCCTCTTTCCAGATTTTTTACCCCAGAAATCGACACCGGCGTGAGTTTCGATGAAGCCGCTCGCGGCTCCCATTGTACACGTGTCGCCACGAAAACGAGAGCATGGTGGGTACCATGCGGGCAAGCTTGCTCTACATCGCTTGAGCCGGAGATACGGCTCAGGCAAAGGCGCTTTGGGCACAGCGCTTGCTAGGCTGTCAGGGCACGTGCATGCGCGCACCATATCTTTGGGTCTTCCCTTCTTTTCCTGGCGCGGGTGGGAATTTAAAATGAGGGAGGGAGGGATGCGTCAACGCCAGTCTCCATTCAAGTGCTTCGACTTTTTTTGTTCTAGAAGGCCCGATGAATGCCTGTCCTTTGAAGTGTCAAGCATGCGTAGTACCAAGACCAGAAAACAAAACAAAGGAGCGCAACTTCGGCACGGTGAGCTAACGCTGGCGCTCCCGCTCTTCTCGGGTCAGAGTGCACAGTGACAACGTTCTCCGCAATTGCTATGCAGCCTGCAGTGTTCAGAAACATCAAAAGTGGCGCGATAAGTTTTCTCGTGCTCTCGTTCTGAGCTACGTACCGAGCTATCTGGGCGCGGCACGCTTTTCTGGGGTGGAATGCTTGAAAAATGGACCTGTAACTCCATATTGTGTGCAGCGAATAAGAATTTATCAGTGCCACTCTGCAGAGGAGAAAGCTTTACCGGTGGACGAGATTTCGCTCGAATTTGACCTTGAGCACTTGCTCGCCATACTGGGCGACGGCAATAATGACAAATGCAGCCTAACGAGTGCATAAAGGTGTGCGAACATTCACAGCGCACCAAACACATGCGGACAAAGAACACACTAACAAGGCTCAATGGGAAGAAACATGGTGAAATAAAAAGAAACTAAACATGCCGGAAAGGCTGCGAACAAGAATAGACGCGCAAACAGGGGTCACGACGCATAGTGGCTGGACATTTATGTGGCAAGAAGTCTCCGTGATGTCGGCACCACATCTTTTTTTTTCACCCGCAATAGCATAGTATTTTGGATGCCTCGAGCATCAGTCTCTTTTAAATGCAGGACAGGAAACAAGTGCTACGTAAAAAAATACTGCTCATAAGAAGGCTTGCTCTCTAACATGGTGATCTCCAGTTTAAACGCAATCTTCGAGTAACAGCGGTCATCCGTTTTCAGTATCCTCGCAGTATTACTTGGTTTTTGCACATGTTAACCTCTATAGTAGCAACCTTGCAATCTGTATTAAAAATGAACACTCAAGAGACTGACGCATCTTTCGAAACGACAGCGGAATCTCCTTAGTTCGACAAACCAGGTAAAAAAAAGACGTCAGTCGATTTGGGTAATTTAGCCAAATGCGGATATGTTCGCTAGCACCACGTCAGTGTCTGTTGCAGCTACGACCTACCAGGTGGTACCAGGCTGCCACCTAATTATCACCCCAAGTTCGTCTTCCGTTTAGCTACTGCGCAAGCATCATTCGAATTACGTTCTCCTCCTAACCGCAGCTGCTCATTCCGCTTAGTTGCGGTGCCGGCTAATTAACGCCCCAGGTTCTCGCCTGGTTATCACCGGCTCCACCTTAGCAAGTAAGCCACCCGGTGGGCAGGTGAGCAGTGCCGCAGTGGCACAAGGCAGATGCTATGACAAGTGGTGCCATCGATGGGACTTGGTTTGCTTGGGTTCGACTGCGACCCAGGTTGCTGTTTCCGAGCAGTCTCTCACGATTAAATGGGCTTCCGCCTGACACAGCGGGCGGGCAGGCAGGCAGAACACGACAGCGTTATCGGGTCCTGTTCGCATCGGCTACATAATTACCTAAACCCTAATTAGCATACTCCCACGTACTCATGTATACATCAGTATACTATGTCTCGAAGACATTCCCTGAAGTCAAAGGCCACAACATATTCACTAGGTTCCCCTTCATTCAGCTTGAACCAACGAGCTTTAGTGGACTTAGTGGCCGAAGAAGAGGTCGTTTGGAACAGCCAAGCTTTCGTTATGCTCTTAGCTGGAAACAGCGCATCGGTCGCTGGCCGAGGTCCTCCAACTTCTCGAATCATCACTGACACTTACAATATTTGTCTGCCTCGTCTCCCGTCCGGTGATGTGGTCAACACCGTATTTTTGCATGGTGACCTAAATACCTATCCGTACCGAGCTCCTGATTTCGGGGATAGCCCTTCCCGCGTTATTGACCTTTGTGGTGTCGTTTCCATTCGACAATATCAAATGAATCATGTGTTCACGGTGATTTGCGAGAATAGCGTATCAAAACAGAAGCTCGTTGACTGGGTAGAGCTGGGCGTAAAAAAAGTCTGAAATGCATGACATTTGATCAGGAAACCAGGACCATCAAGTTGAAACTCTGGCTCCCATGCCACATGGAGCATCGCCGGATCGTAGAAGCTTTGGGGTCGTATGGCACTGTATGCCTTGAATGTATTTGTAATTCAAGCCCTGGTGGTTATATCGGCCAGGCTTCCACTGTGTCTTCGGTGCAGCAGTGCTGGACCCGTCCGGCGGCAGTGCTGTGCGCCTCGGTGCACTCAGTGTCGTTACTTTGGTCACACAGTAGATAGCTGTGTCGATCATGACCCATGCGGATAGGATGCGTCAAGGCCGCTGTTCCAAAGAAGACAATGGAGTGTCAGAGCACATCATGGGTATTTCGAACGTTGTGGACGCTTCCGGAGAGCTCAGCACCACGGCTCCACACGAAGAAGTTCACATTCACTATTCACACGACCTAAAGCCGCCACCTTCTGAACCTCCCGAGCCTAAGCCTCCAAACTCTGGTCCGCTTGTGCATGGCGCACCTGACCTTGAGCTGGCTAGACAGCCGCGTTATATTGTGGAGGGAGAGCAAGATCTTTCACCAAAGGCTCCCGAGAAGGAAGTGGATGTGCGCCCAGGCTCCTCCTTCGGCAGGCTGTCGCTGGAGTGCTGTGCGCCCCGTTTGGAGTCAGCCACCGACGTCTGCAAAGAACTGTCGGCCGACTATCGAGCTGAAAGTGACGTGGTGCTCTAAACCTCATAGTCCGAAGCCTTATAGACATCTCGCATGATTCCATGAACAGCAGCGCGCCCATAAAGCGTCCCGCGGATGAGGAGCCGGGTGTCAGGGGAGATCCTTGCTACCTAACCGATACTGAGGCCAAAGTAAGGATGGGTTAAAAAAAAGGACAGTGACAGCCTAAAGGCCGCCAATTGGCAGGCGGCACTCCCCTCTCCGGCGGATGGAGTAATTCGCTACCCTTAACGTTAGAGGCTTACGGAATCGAAGGCGGCAGTAGAAGTTAAATCACCTGTTTGAAAGATCTAGCGTGAATGTAGCTGCAATTCATCAAACTAAATTAGCTACTGATGAGAAGTCGGAAACTGTTCTTGATCTGTTTGCACCTCGGTATATCATAGTCTTCGATTCGAAGGGCTTGTCTGGGGGTGCGTGCTGTTTTTGTTGAACAGCGACTCATATGTTGTGACCTCTCCATTTGGGGTCAGCAGTGGCGAGTTATTTGCCTTTATGCGCCTGGGAAGCAGCTAGATAGAAATGTAACAATGAGGATCGGTTACTGTATCACGAACGTTATGACCACAGTTCTGTTTTCGCTGACAGCTTGCGAGCAGAGCCTTGTTGACATTGGCCGACTAAAAATCGACAGTATACATTTCACGCATTTCCAATCTTCTTCGAATGCTCGAGTTGACAGGAGGTACGTATCTGCTGACACATTAACCCGTGTGCATGGCTATTGGGTGAGGCTGATATTTTTCAGCGACCATTGCATGGTGTCTCCACAGACAGGAAGGTATACTCGGCGCCTACACCAACCACAGTGGGAGCTATGGAAGCTAAATAATTCTCTCCTCTAAGAAGAAAGTTTTCAGTGCGCTGTAGCTGCTTGCTTCAAAGATACCTGGACACGTGCAGGCTTCTCAGTCTTTCAGAGGTGGGATCTATCCAAGCAGGAGATTAAGAATTTTACTATTGGAGAACCACCAAGGATTTCAATCCTGAAGCGTCTTTACCTTCCTGAAGTGGGGCGTACCCAAAATTAACTGCATGAGCTGGAAAGAATTGCCAACAATATTAAAGCAGAGTTAAAACAGTTTAGCGCCGAAATATATCAGGGAGCCTTGATTAGATAGCGGACACGGAGGTTCGTTAATGAACAACCACCTCGCTGCGCGTTTAATTATAAAATGCAGGCTGCTCATTCCAAGGAGGTTTAGGAAATCAATACTCTTTAGAGGTAGTGATCAAAAATCAGTAGGTCAGATTTCAGCCACTTAAAAGAAGCGTTTCCTCGACTTGAAGATAAGTAGCGTGCAGTCACTGAGGACCTATTACTTTAGTCGAAGTCAAATCGGCCATTTATGCTTAGGCCTACAGGGTCAGAAGTCTCCTGGTCCGGATGGTCTGAGTAGCGAGTTCTATAAAACGCTTATGCTTTGTCTAACACCTGCCTTATTGGAAGTTTTCAGTGTTGGTTATGACTTGAGGTTTTTACCTCGCACGTTTGTACTGCTCATACCATACTTGTCCGGAAAAGTACAGATACATATGGTTGAAAACTATTAAAGGGTATTGTCCGGTGTCTTTATGACACGTGGGTTACAAGATATTTTCCACGGTTATTTTCGTCTGCAGCTTGCGGCATTAGATATATTATTGCCGCAGCAAGTGTGTGGAATCAAAGGCCGTGGGATTAAAACTATATCCGTATCGCACGTGCGGTGTTGGAGGCAGTGTCAGATGAGGTTGGCCAAGTGGCTCTTATTCAGATTGATCTAGGGAAAGTTTTGATAAGGTGTGTCATGATTTTTTGTTAGGACTATGTTACAAAAACGTCCTCTACAAGACTGATCCTTAATCAAAAGCTTAACAAACCTATTCTGCTTCAATCATCGGTTCCATAGGGCTGCAGGATATTGCCTATGTTATTCGATTTATATCTTGAGCAGATATGCTTTAGTATCATCAAAAACACCGCAATTTGTGGCTTCTCAGTATCGCAATGTGAAATCAAAATTTTGACTTATGCTGATGACATTGCCCTTTTCTGTTCTGAGAGCGTGCCCGAGGTTTTGCATTCAACTGATCAGTTTTATGAGAGTTCGGGTGCGGGTCTTAACTTTGATAAATCAAAGGGGTTTTGTCTAGGATAATGGGGTACGAAACTGAACCTTTTTGGAGCCCTCAGGTGGGGCTCCGAAGTCCTAGAGTATTTGGGTGTTCCCTCGTATCAGTACCGCAATAGTTGGCCTCACTGGGGTTCCCTCAGGCGTCAAACATAGGCTGCATAGTGAGCTGTCTCTGTGGACACGAGCACAAGTGCGCAATGTCTTCTTAGTTCCGAAGCTCATCTACGTAATCCCTGTGTTGCATTGTGCAAGGAAAAAAGTACAGGCGACGCACAGAATTTTTGCGACTTTCGTGTGGGGCTCTCAGTGGGAGCCTATAAGCGTCGAGATATTTGTTTCTCCCTCTGGAGTCTGGTGGGGCTAGTCTTCAGCACTAGTTTACCCATAAGATTGTCTCAAGGTTGTTCTTTTCTAAAGAAGCAAACCATACCTTCCTTGTGCTTGTTTTTAATAGACGATTAGGTGCCCATTTGTCAATTCTGTTCGAGCTCACTGGTCATAGATGCGAGAGGCCTTTGTGGGGTTTTACTAAGGAAGTTGCCGCCATATTAATTTCCTCAGTGCTCGCATTCGCTTAGAGTATCTCTACAGTCTCTCCAGAAAGCAGGTGACACAAGTTCTGATGGAGGCGTTATTTCCTGTACAGATGTATCGGCAACCTTACCTCACCTTTCTAGACAACAGTCTTCTTTCTCTTTTAATCTTCACACGTCGAACTTACCTGTAAACACCTGGCTTCATGCTATGGGCACGTTTGTGCCATGGTCAGTGAACTGCCACCTGTGTCAGCAGCTAGAGACTATTGATAATTGCTTTGTGTTTTATGTTGAAGCCGTGTTCTTTTGAGACATTCTTTAACGGACAGAATGCCCAAAAAAACACGGGCGTTGAGATCACGCCCTATGCTGTAAGATGCCGTATGTTAGATCGCCGAGCCGACACGTTCGTCGAACTCTCTTTTCAGAGAGCAGTGCGCTTTGGTGCGGGGGTATGCCCTCCTGTCTGGCTGCCTTTACTCGATGTATGGGTGCGTCTCCTGGAATTCTGATATGCCGGCAGAGTGATAGCAGAATGCTGGTGACTATGTATGACGGGTTATGTGATGTGACCTGGTTAAGGCTAGAAGCCTGTCAGTGTTTTTGTACTTCCATGCAATAAAGGAAAAAAAAAGAGCCTTAGTGGCTTATGGATAGTGTGCCCGTCTCGCAATCCGAAGGTACTGACTTGGATTCCCATGTAATTCACCCGAGTTTATGTTTCACTGCAATTGCTTTACTTTATATATACAAACAATTCTAAGGTGTTTGCCACCAATTCCAATGCTCTAGGACCATTTTATGTGACTTTTATATTTATTTGCTTCCTTGGAGATTTTCGCATTACAACAGCAACGGCGACGCCGGCTTTTATGGGACACGGGGGTCCTTAATGTTATTGCGTTTAAATGATGCTATGGTCCCGTCAAACTCGCCTTAGAGGAAACGCCAGATAGCTCAAACACAACTTTCGAAGTGCATGCGCATCCGACCTGCCTCATCATGACTGGCTGCAGAAGGAGAATGCACCGGCTCGGCCTTCGATACAGCAGCGAGCATTCGCGCGCCCGTTTATAAACATATCATGTGACCACTTAAGCGCACTATTGCTGGCGCTGTGTGCACACGCGGCTTGCTATCATCGAGTTACTATATGATCTCAGCCCATTTGGCTTATGGTAAGCCGAGTTCACGTTTTTAAGCACGTACTATATTCCCTGCGCGGTCACCGTCATGACAAGTCCGAAGCACTCGTCGCCACGCCCTTCCCTCCCCCCCCCCCTTTTCCCGCACACCTGCCGTGGTGGGCAGCGGTGAATTTTGGCGTCCCTAATGAAATGGCGACGGAATGGCAGCAATGAGATTCCTGCGCACGTCGTAGCTCAGCGCACGGTAGCAGGCACAGCCACCTCTATCGGGCTCGCGGTGGGGTTTTCACGGGCCGTTAATCCGGAGAGGGCCCAAAAAGAAAAAAAATGCAAGTGCTTCCTCCCCACGGCGCGACATGGCACTGTCACACCAATGCGTTTAGTGTTCCTATATATGCACTGCGGCAGCATATACAGGAACACTAAATGCAGTGGGGTGTGTGACATCCAAAGCTCAATCAGGGCTAGAAATAAACGAGAGAGGTGTTAAAATATTAGCATTAGGTGCTCACGGCAACACCACAAATGAGGTATAGGGGGAATGGGCTGGCCACCACTTGAAGCGCCAGGTACGTGCAGTAAAATATTGTATGAAGAATGGCTGAAGAAGAAGGACAGCTTGGTATTTAAGTACCTGTAAGAAAAAAACCATTGACTCAGAGGGGAGGAAAATGGCTACAGTCGGATTCAACTCAACAACGAAGCGGCTTTCCCCCATTAGGGGACTCTCTTTCAACTAACGGCGTTGGCCGATTCTCATGACCCAGGTAGCGTGACAATGCAGGGAGCGGCGTGACAATGCAGGGAGGATACTATCCCCGACCATGAAGGGAGTGGCCTATCCCTTTTCATCTGCCATTGCCTGCATTGTCACCCTAGCAAGCTCATGAGAACCGGCCCTCGCCATTGGAAATAGGCAGCGTTGAACGCAGGGTCCAAAAAGGCAGAAGGTGTAAACTGGATCAGTGCGATGGGAAAAAAAAGACGACTCTGGACCAGTACAGAACGAGGAACAGGGAAGCTAGGAAGGAATCGTTCGATCACAATTCAAGATAAGCCGCTCTACTTTTGAAGCGAGATCAGGATGCCTGGAACGCAAAGCGAAAGAAGGAATGTGCCCAATACGATGAGCCATGTATGTGCATGTTGTGTTAAATAAGAAGAATCGATTCAGAATATTTTACTAGAATGTGGCAGTATCCATCCACTCGGGGCAGGCACAGTCAGTATCCACAAGGGACTAAGTTTGCCTGTAACGAAAGTAACGTGAATGCATATGCGCTAGACATTAGTAGGAATGGTTACCAATTGGTGGCTTAAAAGCAGGCCAGCGACCGAAAACATAGAAGTCGGGGAAATCATTGGAATCTGTATTTAAGGACTGTGAATATCTGAAGAAAGTATGTTTATGTAGGTTTAAAGGAATAAAATGACAAAAAAATGCCGAGCCCGGTGGCACCCGCAACCACCCCGTTTCAAAGAGCACGCTCTTTCAAAGGAAGCTTTCTCCGCTCGTCCGTCTGTCCGTCCGCAGTCCATCCTTCCATCCATCGGTGTCCTGCTTTTAGATCTCTATGAGCTACATGATCTCGTCATAATAAATAGAGAAGACAAATGTCACGAGCAAGTGAAGTGAGAATCTAAAGGGGGATGCGGCATTACGGTACGTTATTGATTGGAATAATTAACGAGTTTGTAGTAGTTTGAGTAGCCGTTTGAGTTAAGACCCTGCAATGCGGAATGTGGCAGACGAACAGTTAAGCAAAGGGAACCTGAATCAGAAGAAAGCGCTGGAAATGATTCCTAAGAATACAGCAACCGGACCCCATAAAATTCCGATCAGGTTAATTGCTGAGCTAGCGCCACAAAGTAAGAAGGCATTGTTCAAAGCTGTAGAGCAGATCGTCATCTGGTATGAACAGGTAAAGCAAAATTGGTTTCCCGGAAGACTAAATATAAAGTACAAAGGTAAAGCCAAGATTAACAGTCCGATCGCGAGAACGTCGATCCCGGATCTGTCAATCCCGATATATCGAATTATTTGTATCGAACAGTGAAAACATCCCCTTGAAAATTCCGTCATCAAGTATGGAAATATCGTTCGCGTTTATCGAAATTCCACTGAGCGGTACATTGGATATATCGAACGGCTCTTGGTTAGGTGGCGCTTCTAACGACACTCCCGCGATCACTTTTCGCGCGCGAAGCGCCAGCTGCTCGGCTTTCGACATCTGCTGGCAGCGATGGCCACACCGGTCACGCGATGGCGTTGTAAAGCCGCATGACAAGAAGAACGGAGTGTAGTTTGGAGTAGTCCCTGGTTTGCCGATCCATTTTTCGCGCGACACCGCTGTCATGCGAGAAAGCCGACGTTTGCTACACTACTTGTCATGCGGTGAAGCCAACCTAACTGACCCAATGCTAGCGGCGGCTTTCGCCTGGTCTGCGTAGCTTTCCTCGCTACCGAAGACACTGCAGAAACCAACGCTAGCTTAAACTGACACTAAAGGGAGATATCAAACTAAGCAAGACGTATAGATTAATCATCGGGAGCGCTACCCAGGCTTTTTTCGGCGTGCTAAGGTGGCTCCGCTGATGAGAAATCGCAAATTAAAGTCCTGAAACCCTTTTACATTCAAACCGCCCACGAAACATTAGAACAGTGCGTCATTTTCACGACGCCTTTGCGATGGAGCTCTCTGACCAATCAAAGGCGCCACTTCCAAAGACAGGAAACGCGGCCGGAAACCGGAACTAGTCCGCAGGCTGAGTGAGCCGTCCCAGCTGCTAGGTTCAAGTGCAGGCCGTATTAGCCGCTCACCCCACCGAAAGGCAGCTGCTCTCCGCTGCTGCATCACGTGTGGCTGTGTCTCGTTGCAACACACGCGTACTGCTGTAGAAATAGGCCCCGTGGGTGTGAAAAAAAGTGCGTGAAATTATCGACGGCAGACACAGAATGCAGAACAAATTGCTGACGACCACGCGAGCGTGTGGCCTTCTGTGCGTTGTTTACTGTTGTAAGTGTACACGTAAGCCTCGATGGATCCCCAAAAGCATGCAAGCAGCAATCGCGCTTTAACATATCATTCAACACCACATCCGAATGAGAAGCCTGCAAGCGCATTGCTAATCACACGGCGCGCTGTGCTGTCGATTAGCGCTTGTTCGTTGACTATAACTATACACAGTATGATAGCAGACGACCCTTGTGATTGACTCTGCTGTTTTAGTTACGATTTCTACGTACGTGAATTGCTTCCGGTAGATTGTAAGCGGGCGGAAAAATTCAGGGGGGCGCTTTGTTGACCTAAAGTGCGGTGAGTCGGAAGCCTTAAGCGCGGTGGTGATGCTTGTGTCACTGATGTGTGGTTATGTTAAACTTCGCCTCTAAGAGTGGAAAGCGACAGCGTCTTGCAACGCTGCCAGGGAGACCACAGAACGCCATCGCCCGTTCGGTTCTACGCCTTGCTCGTCCGTAAATTGGTTTTTGAGGAAAGGAAATGTATCTATCTCGCATATCTCGTGTGGGGACGCCTTCGTCCCCTGCGTTCACTTTCCCGCATTGGACCCCCTACTGTAGTTCGCTCCTCCGCAACGCACTCTTCTCAGTTGGGTTACTGTAACTAACAGGGGAGGGCGCTCGCTTCGCAGCGACACCAGCGCCACGGATGGCGTTTTGCTGCGCGCTCGCGGGGAGCGACGGGGCCTCTTCTCCCTGGGACCGGGAAGCGAGCGCACGTTTCGCTGGCGGCTTCGCTCTTCGTCGACGGGCGCCTCTTGGTCGGGACTTGCTCCCGCCAAGCCTGTCCCGTCCGGCCTCGAAGTTTTCCCTCTGCCCTACCGTGGGCGAACGTTCGCTCCTAACCGTGCTGGTGAGTTGGACATCCTCGATTCCTCAGTGTATTTGTTGCTAGCTGGCGTTATTGTTGTTATAGCAATAAATGCCTTGTTTGTGTCAGCCAGTGTGTCGTTCCTTTGTTCCCGTAGAGCAAGGCCCGCCGTGGTCGGCGAGCGCTCGGTAGCGCTCGCGACCACGGGGTGGGGTCCGGGCGGTTTTGAACTATGTCAGCCGCGGTTAAACGGGGAGAACGGATTTATCTCCCCAGTTTAAACCCCACATCTGGCAGCCCAACGTGGGGCCTGCTCTTGGAACATTGGACGACTGTCAGTTCGGTTCGAGGAACGCTCTTTGTCCGTACTTGACAAGTGGTACGCCTAGTGTGAATTTTGATCGCTAGGACCTGCGGCATGCTTTCTTGAGTGCGAGGTGTATTGCGCTGCAGCATGTTTGAACCTTTTCGTCATGCTCAGCATGTTTTTTGTCTAGTTTTCTCGGGGGTTTCTTCGGCACGAGAACCACTTGGTCCGCATCGAGGGAGCGCTAGGCCTAGCGCCCGCGGAGTTGCCGAGCCCGAAGCGAGTGAGTACGGAAGCCGCGTGGGTGGTCCGAGTTTTCTGTATATATTTTCTCGCTGTCTCTTTTTCGACTCTGGGAGTCGCGGCTCCGGGAGCCGGGTGGCCTGGGGCCACGGGTGCCGCTACGAGCTCGCTGGTATTGCAGCTCGGCACCGGGCGTTCCGACACCGTCCGATACGGAGGTCGCCGATCACTCAGAAGCTGCTTCGTGCAGTGAGTGGGGTAGGACCATCCCACAACGCTGATGTCTCCTCGCGGCTGCGCGCACGAAACCCGTTTCGGGTCTTTCTTTTGTTGGGGGTCGTCGACCGTCACTATGGTAGTGAGGCCTAAGGCTATTCATAGCTGCCTGCACCTTGTCAAAAGTGACACGACCACCGGACCGTGGTGTTGAGAGGGGGCGCACTTTGCTGGCCGCCCGTTTTTTTTAACCTCGCATGAACCGAGCATTCTCGTTCAACTCAAGAAAGGGCTTTGTTCACTCGAACTTTGCGTTGCACAGCCGCCCGACACGTTTTGCTAGCGAGTTGAGCATTGAGCCACGAGGCCCTTGTGTACGCCGTTTCCCCTCCCGTGACCTACTTTAAAGGCATGCGGAGTGTGTTTCGGAAATTTTTCAGATCCAGTGGAGCCACTCCGGCTTGCTGTCCTGTGCACATCGTCTCGCTGCCGCCTGCTGCGACGGAGCGGCCTGTATCCTGTTCGCCGCATCCATCCGGGGCAGCCGTGGCGAGACCAGACAGCAGACACTTCTGGCTGCTGTCTGCTGCTGTTACCCCGGAGACTACTGCAGAATCCTGGCCTGCAGTGGTCTACCGGAGTCGTCCCAGCGGAGACCTTCACGCCGCCTTCGGAATACCGCGGAAGACGCGTGCACGCTGTCGGCGTGACCTCCGCTGCAAGACCTGCCTCAAGTGCACGAAGACCAGGAGACTCCTCCATAGCATGTAACTTGCAGGCGCGTGGGTCTATTTAAGGTTGGGGGGATGTGGGGACGCTTTCGTCCCCTGCGTTCACTTTCCCGCATTGCAACCCCTACTGTAGTTAGCTCCTCCGCAACGCACTATTCTCAGTTGGGTTACTGTAACTAACAGGGGAGGGCGCTCGCGTCGCAGCGACACCAGCGCCACGGATGGCGTTTTGCTGCGCGCTCGCGGGGAGCGACGGGCGCTCTTCTCCCTGGGACCGGGAAGCGAGTGGCGTTTCGCTGGCGGCTTCGCTCTTCGTCGACGGGCGTCTCTTGGTCGGAACTTGCTCCCGCCAAGCCTGTCCCGTCCGGCCTCGAAGTTTTCCCTCTGCCCTACCGTGGGCGAACGTTCGCTCGTAACCGTGCTGGTGAGTCGGACATCCTCGATTCCTCAGTGTATTTTGTTGCTAGCTGGCGTTATTGTTGTTATAGCAATAAATGCCTTGTTTGTCCCAGCCAGTGTGTCGTTCCTTCGTTCCCGTAGAGCAAGGCCCGCCGTGGTCGGCGAGCGCTCGGTAGCGCTCGCGACCACGGGGTGGGGTCCGGGCGGTTTTGAACTATGTCAGCCGCGGTTAAACGGGGAGAACGGATTTATCTCCCCAGTTTAAACCCCACACTCGGTGGACACCTGAACCTCGCTGTAAGGGAAGGGAGGAAGATGGGAGTGAACGAACACACCGTATTTACTAGACGTGCCTTTGTTCATTCCAAACCATCGAGCTGGCATGGCGGAGTGGTAGCGTGCTCGTCTCGCACTCCAGAGGTCCTGGCTCGATTCCTTAACTCGACCAATTTCCTACTTGGTTTTATTTATCTATCTGGTCTTACTAGAAAGGTTAATTAGGCTAATTGGTCAATTAAGCAATTAACTAACCTCAGTCCCACTTACTTGGAGCATCACTATACCATCCCTTTAATTGGTTGCATGGTTACTAGCCAAAGTACAATTGGCCCGTTTGAAATTCGCGCACTGTAACTTCACGACCATTTCGACCAATCAAAAAGCGTGACATCTGTCGACAACTCCTGCTTACAACGATGGGGCATTAAAGGCTTCCGCCTTAAAAGCTTCAGGGTACGCTCCACCAGAGTGTAGTCTGCCGCCTGCCGGCTATAGCTGTCGGCAGGGGATACACGCGTAATCTTGACGAACACGCATCAGCTGGTTTAAGGCTCATTCACACTTGCGAGTCGCAAAGGGCGTGCGACTCGCAGTCGCTTGCGACCAAGTAGCAGCTCGACAACACCGTTGTTCACACTTGCAAGCGCGACCAGCGGGTCGCCTTCTCGTTAGATTCTCGTTTGAAGCGAAAACTCTCGGGAATGACGTTCGCTCGCTTTCGAGAGTTTCGTCTGTGTTGGCCGCGCCTCCTGTACTCGCGCTCGATAGTCTACACTGCTATTCGCAATGTAATACAACTACCCGAGCGAAGATTAGGTTGTCGTGACGGTTTTGATGTGCACCGAGGTCGTACAAGCGTCACGAAGACAGAGGCGCGCTTCTCTGTAGGGCCGGCCTACCAGCTTGCAGTATGTCGGCCGCCGCGGCGTCACAAAAATGCGCAAAGATTGCTTGTTCGCGTTCATACCAAGCCCTTGGGTACAGGAATGTAAAAATGAATCATTTTTGAAGATCGCTGGCCAGTACCGAGTTGCTGGTAGAAGGGATAACAGCGACAAAAGCAAATTTCTTCCCAGAGCCGCTTTGCTGCTGCTGCTCCATGCGGCTCGACTGTTGTCTGCTAGCTCCGCTGCTGAAGGCGTCGCAGAAGTCGAGCATGTCTTGATATTATTATGATACAAGGTCCGCAATAAAGTGGTGACGAAAGCAGCATCTTAATTACTAGCGCTGGCCAGGATCCGAAGCGCCCTCAGTTGCGACATCGATATGAAACCGGCTAGGCTTAGCGACGACTACGGCAGCCCGCTGGGAGCAGCGCAGGTCGTCGCCCGGCGCGCCCGCGAGCGGTGTCGTTGCCGGAAGCTTGGCTCGCTCGCTGATTGGTTCAGAGGTTTGCGACTCGCAGTCGCGAGGCTGAAAAATCGAGCACCGAGCGACTGGCCCGCGACTGTCGCTTTTCGACCAGGGCGACCGTTTGCGACTGTCGCTTTTCGACCAAAACAGTCGCGCGACCTCTGCGACTCGCAAGTGTGAACGGGCCTTTAACGTATTTTTCGCAGAAGCGCGCATACCGTAATGCCGGTCTAGCTGCATATGGCATCTGCATGCTACAGCTTTGCCGTAGAGAGCGAGCACTCGAATAATAGGCGCTCAAATGCGGCCTTGCGTGCTGGCGTATCAGGTCCCGTATGCATGATGAGCCACGCTGGAAAACGTTTTTCTTTAATGAGCATAATAAGAGGATGGGGCACGCACGTGGTATTTTTCCAGCATTTCTACATAAAGAATGTTTATTGGCGACGTCCTCTATGCACCAGTGGAAAGACGTAAACCTAAATTATGTACCGGGTCCAGTCGTTTCAGGTACGATGGTCTCGCTGACCCATATACTATACATCTATAATCCAGGAAAGACCGCACTACAGAGCGATAAATTTGTAATAGACATGACCTATCGGATCCCCAGTGCTTTCGGGGGAGTACTTTAAGTATATTAAGGGATCGGGAGACTTTCTTTTTCAATGCATTTATGTGAGGCAGGAAAGTAAGTTTTCTTTCAAATGTTATGTCTAGAAATTTATGCTCATATTTTTACGGGTAACTCTGTTTCGTTCAAGTTTAGGGTGGGATCTGCCTGTAAACCTCTTTTGAGTGCGAACAAAATGGCCACTGTTTTCTGTGGAGAAATGCGGAAACCATTTCTGTCCGCCCATGTTGCCAGTTTATGCAAGCTATCTGGAGGTCGTCGGCATAGACGGAGTGCATAACTGACCTTGGAATTATTTTACTTAGAGAATTCATTTTTACAATAAACCGCGTGGTGCTTAACATACGCCCCTGAGGTACCCCATTCTCCTGGAAGAAATTCTTCGAAACGGTTGAATCCAGGCGTACATGGAATGAACAGTTAAATAAGAAATCTTGTAGGAAGTTAAACATTCTGCCTCGGATGCAAAGCACTGCAAGGTCTTGAAGAATCCCGAACCTCCACGCTGTGTCATATGCCTTCTCTAAATCGAAAAATACATGAAGACAGTGCCGTTTATGAGCAAAACCTTCTCGGATAGTATTTTCAAGACGATCTAGGTGATCTGTAATGGAGCATCCCTTTTTAAAGCCACACTGATGGCTGTCAAGAAGTTCAGAGGATTGAAGGACAGGTTTTAATCTTATATTAAGGACACTTTCAAAGGATTTCGAGATGCAACTGGTCAGGGCTATAGGTCTATAACTGCTAGGAGAGGTTGGAGGTTTCCTAGGTTTAAGAAATGGTACAGTGTTGGCTTTTCTCCAGGCCACGGGTATTTTCCCCGATACCCAAACTCTGTGAAAGAATCTTAAAACTGCCTCTACGGCAGGCTGGGAAAGATTTGCTAGCATAGTGTATATGGTAGGATCCTGGAGCAGTTTTTTTGCCGGTAGATAGTACTCTATTGATTTCTTGGAGGGTAATTAGACTATTGTATTTTTCATTTGGGCCTCCACTTGTTGGGAGCCTCTGTTTTTCAGCTATGTTTTTGTATTTTAAAAATGACTGGCTATAGTGTTAATTAATAAATAAACTTGAAACCGCAACGAATTGCTCCCATCAGATATCTTCTTGTTCCCCTATACTTGTTTGTGCACCACGCTCAGAGAGGCCGCTGCTAAGGTGCGACGACGTCGTTCGCGTCGTCGAAGGTCCTCAAAGAAAGCCGTCACTTTTGACAGAGAGGTCTCTAGCACTGCTGCATCTTGTCCTCCTCCTCCGCCTGCCGTACTACACCAAGGGAGCCCGACAGTTGATGAGGCCGGACTTGCTGCATCGGCCGTTACCTGGCCGTCACTCCCGAAACCTCCCACATCCACTGCGTCAGGAAAGTCAATGCCATCTCCAAGTTCGGCGCCTACTGTTGATCCGGAGAAAGGCCAAGATCTCAGCCATGGCCAAGAACTACAGGTTATGGCAATGCTGAAGTCCATCCTGAGTCCCATCCGCGCTGTGCTGGCAGGCCTGCGTACGCCAGCGGCACAGAATGCGCTGCAAGTACTAGACGCGCTAACACCAGTCCTAGCGGCGTTACAGTAGCAGGAACAATGGCTCCCCCAGCATTAACATTTCAAAAGCAGCTGAGGCAAGCCTCTATTTTTCAATGGAATGCCCGCGGACTTCAGCCCCGAATTTCAGATATTCGGCAGTATGTTTACGTAAACAATTTCCCCATCCTTATCATTTGTGAGCCTAATGTGCCGAAGATATTGCGACTGTCAGGTTACGAGGCGTTTGCATCTCCCACGCACCGAGGGAACAGTAAAGTCATCATCTACATTCGGCGTGAACTTACATATGTGCTTCATCCAGTTCCCCCTAATAACGACAACCAGTACGTTTGTCTAACAGTGAAGAAGCGTAATCTCACGTTTATGCTTGTGGGTGCGTATATGTCTCCATCAAGTCGATTTGACGCCGCACGACTGAGTGACCTGATCGCTGTTACACCCGGCCCTTGGATCGTCATGGGTGACTTTAACGCTCACCACACCATGTGGGGAGGCGTTAGAATGAACATTAGGGGACGGAAACTTGTGTCCTTCGCTTCTGACCATGATCTTCAGTGTTTAAATGACGGCTCCCCAACTTATATTCGAGGGACAACTTACAGCAGCTGCCTTGACTTGGCGTTCGTTTCTCGATGCCTTATCAGCAATGTACGGTGGTTTTCGGATATTGAAACCCGCGACAGTGACCATATCCCTACATATCTGACCATTACTGGCCTTTCCACATGCACCTCTGCCACACGCATGCGACGCATTGATTGGTCAGTGTTTCAAGCACTTATGGAAGACGCATCCAGAGAAGGTTCATCCGCAAGTTTTGAAGGGAAAGTTAAGGAGGCCATGGAGAACGCGACACGGTTATTCACCCCAATTAAAAAGTACACGGAATTCGATATGGAATTGCGGCGCCTGCGATCACTGCGGCGTAGGGCCGAGCGTAGGTACCGACGCACAAAGTCGAGCCTTGACCTCAGAGATGCGAGGCGCATGCAAAAGAAAATTCAGCGCAGAATTCAAGCAGTACAGGCACAACGTTGGATGTCATTCTGTGAAACGCTTGATCCACAGAAACCGTTGTCACGCATCTGGAATGTAGTTCGTGGCCTTCGAACATCCCCATACCAGCTGCACCCTTTCAAGTCTCTTGCACTCTTCCAACGACGTGGCGAGGTCGAGGTAGCTGAGGATTTCTGCGCTAGGGTAGCAGGACCATCTGCCCCATCTGCGACGCTGCATTGCAGCGATGTTCCTGCTTCTCGGGATTCTCGGATGGACCTTCCCTTCTCCGTGGAGGAACTTGACGTGCGCTGGCTTGTTGCAGACGATCATCATCGCCGGGACCCGACGGTGTGCCATACACTGCACTTGCAAACCTTGGACAAGAAGCTAGGCGTGTCCTTCAGGAGCATTACAACAAATCTTGGAATGAGGGCACAGTCCCAGACGATTGGAAGTCCAGTCGTCTAGTTCCGCTCCTGAAACCAGGGAAATCGCCTCTTGACCTGACATCATACCGTCCAATTGCGCTGGCTAGTTGTGTTGGCAAAGTACTGGAAAGGATGGCACTTTCACGCATTGAGTGGTACCTCGAGCGCTACCGCATATATCCCAATATAATGTCCGGGTTTCGACGTGGACGCTCTTCAATCGACAACGTGGTCGATCTAGTGTCATCCGTCCAGCGCCAAAAACATTTGAAGCGCTTGACCGCGGCATTGTTCCTGGATGTAAAGGGCGCATACGACAATGTAACCCACCAGGCTATTTTGGACGCTCTGGAAGCTGCCGAGCTTGGTGGCCGCGTATTCTGCTGGATACGTAGTTATTTATCCAACAGATCTCTCTTTGTGCAGACAGAGGAAGGCCCAACATCTTCTCATTTCACTTCCCGTGGAGTCCCGCAGGGTGGAGTGCTCAGCCCAACGCTGTTCAACCTTACACTTGTCGGGCATGTCGATATACTACCACAGTCGGCGCAACTCTCAATATATGCGGATGACATCTGTATCTGGGCATCCGGAGTTACGCGCCCACAAGTTCGAGCGAGACTTCAAAAGGCGTCAAGTATTCTTGCGGCCTATCTTCGCCAGCAAGGCCTACAGATTTCAACCGAAAAGTGCTCGCTGGTTGCCTTTACACGAAAGAACATGTCTCCTTATACCGTATGCATAAACGGCACAGCAATACCCTACGTAAAGAGCCATCGGTTTCTGGGAGTAATCATCGACCGAAATCTATCATGGACCCCTCATATCTCATACATGAAAAAGAGACTGACAGCGATTTCTCACGTTCTCGCCTTTCTTGGGGGAAAGTCGTGGGGAGCGTCGGTGCGGTCGATGATGCAGCTCTACAACGCCTTATTCATGGGATTTCTTCGCTACAGCCTCCCTGTACTTGGAAATATTCGAAAAACAAACATACGAAGTCTGCAAAGCGCTCAAGCTCAAGCTCTCCGGACTTGCCTAGGATTGCCGAAATGTGCCTCTACGGCCGCATCTGTACTTATCGCCAAGGAGCATCCAATCCCTACCTACTTAACAGTTGACGCACTGAGGGCACATTTCCGGCACATTTCCCGGGTTCCCTCTCACCATCTCACCAGTCTTCCTGTTGCCAGGCCGCGCACATCGTTTACAGACATCATTAACGCACATCCCGCCATTCTGCCATCCCAGTTTACACCTGCCTCTAGACTGTCCTCGCCACTTTGGAGCCTGCACAATCCCCGTGTGCTTCTTTCGATACCTGGCATCAGGAAGAAGATAGACTTATTGCCGACAGAACTACAACAAGTCACCCTTGAATATTTGCATGAGCACCATGCAAACCGGGTGCACGTTTACACCGACGGCTCAGTGAACCCTATCTCTTCTTCTGGCTCCGTCGTCCTACCCGCAAGCACTACAGAAATTAGAGTTAGGACAGGTCACCGCACTTCTTCGACGGGTGCAGAACTCACCGCTCTTCGTGTCGCCATTGAATACATCAGTCAGCAGCGCCCTCAGCGGTGGTATATTTTCACCGATTCGAAAGCTGCCCTCCAAGGCTTACAAGCAGCTCTTCGCCGTGGAGCCCATGAACAACTGGTCGCAGAAATTCGACAGCTATATCACTCTGCCATCAACAAAGGACATGACATTATCTACCAATGGCTACCGGGGCACAGCGGCATAGCAGGTAATCACCGCGCGGATGAGGTCGCGCGAACTGCGCACGACGACGGCGATTTTGTGTCGATCCCCATTTCGAGATCGGATGCAGCGAGCAGGCTTCGCGCACTTGCGCGGGACATCACGCTTGCCGCGTGGAATTCCGGCCAATTTTGCAATTCCCGTTTACAATCCTTGGACCCAGATCTGAAGCTCCGGCTACCATCAGGCCTACCACGACGAGAAGAAACTTTGCTGTGTCGCCTCTGGCTTGGTGTAGCGTTCACCAACCACTACTCATTCTTAATCGGTATGGCTGATAGTCCTGCATATTCCATCTGCGGGCATGACGAGACCATAACCCACATTCTTTGTGACTGCCCTGCCTACACCACCGAAAGGCAGTCTCTCAACCGTGCGCTGGAGCGCCTAGATACACGCCCTTTCACGGAATTGAAGATTCTCGGCCACTGGCCGCGGCGGTCGTCGGCGGAGAAGGCCTGCCAGGCACTGCTCCGCTTCTTGAGAACTTTTGGCCTGCACGACAGGCTGTGACTTTAACGAACAGTGACGTTTTATAGTGACTTCAATTTCCTGTTACTCTCCTTTCTCTTTATTTTTTTTATCCCCTCACCCCCTTCCCCCCGTGTAGGGTAGCAAACCGATTATTATTTCGGTTAACCTCCTGCCTTTCATCTTCTATATCCTCCTCCTCCTCCCACATTTGTTTTAATGTGGTTGAGCTCTTTATAGAAGAGACATAAGCTTGCCGTGATGTTCTCTCGGCCTTCCGCCGAATAGACCGCACTTGTGCTCTTCATGGTGGCCCCCATGCCACCATGAAGAGCACAAGTGCGGCTTCATTCTGTTGTTTTTTCGCCTCTTTACATTCTTGTGTGTACCACAATTTGTGGTTATGGCGCACCACTCCGGTGGATTTTGGAATTGATACATGTGCGGCAGAAAGGATGCATGTTGTGAGCATTTGGTATGATTTTCTAAAACTATATCCTCCAATGTGGCCTTTTTTCTAAACATTTCCCGGTCAGCTAAATGTAGCTTCCAACGCCGTGGTTTCGTGGGAACGACTGTTGGCGAGGATGAGAGACTTATTATAACATGGAGATGATCGCTTCCATATGGATTGTCTAAAACACAAGTCATGATGTGTTACCTTAAGGTGCGGATCGATATATAGAGAGCGCACTGTAATGGTTTTATGTGCAAGCAGAGTGGCTGCGACAGCTTCGATTCTTGTTTTTAGTTTAAGCTCACGAGCCGGGGCACTGTTTTTCACTATGATGGCTACGCCTCCCGACAACCTGCTCTCGATCGCGGCGGAAAACAGTATAATTCTTAGGAAAGTTATTTTTTGGGGGGGACCTAAATTTGTCTCTTGTAGACATAAGGCGACAGGAGCGTGTGCTCCTAGTATGTCTTTTATGTCACTGTAGTTGTTTAGAAGTCCTCTACAGTTCCATTGTATTATGAAAGCCATCTTAATTTTGTGTTTCTATAGGGTGAAAAACTAGATCAAGTTGTTTATGGCCCCGGGACTCGGGGCTTGACTTTTCTTGACCGATCCAGGGAGCTCTGCCGACCGTCCGACGTGGACAGCACGGGGCTGCCCTGGGCCGTGTCCATCGCCTCTGCGGAGGCGCTGGACGACCGTGCAGAGGGCACGTTTGCGTTCGAGTTTGACCTCGACCTGTGGGAAGAGGTCTTGAGGCCCGCCGACCCGAGGGTCTGCGTCGTCTCCTTTGGGGTTGGCGGAGTAGCGCTAGCTACTCCACACGAGGGCGCGGATGGCCCTGTCGCAGGATCACTGCGTGTGACCTGGACAGGTGCCGAAGCCTGGTGTGGTGCGCCGCTCCCACGCACCCCATCGGCGAAGTTTGTTTTTGCACTGAAGGAAAACCTGTTTGTTTGAGCATATCGCGCCTTCTTGCTTCCTTGAAAGAAATGTTTTCAGTACTTTTGAAAGTAATTATTTCGTTTTCTTTCTTCCAAGAAGGACAAGCCTTGGAGTAGGCAGCATGGTCTCCTTCAAAGTTTGCACACCGCGGTATAGCAACACATTCTTCAGATTGGTGGTCCTTCAAAGAGCATTTTGCGCAAGTTTTGCGGCCGCGACCACTCTCTGAGCCGTGGCCAAACCTCTGGCAATTGAAACATCCGCGTGGGTTGGGTATGTAGGGTCTTACATTTGCCTCGGATAGTGTTCAGAGATCGATGTGAAGTAACTGAGATGGGAATCTCCCCTATGGACACGAGGTTTGAAGAGTTTAGAGTACTGGGCGGTGTCATGCAGCTCGAGCAGTAAGTCACCGCTGGCCATTTTTGATACCTTGTACCCAATGCCCGAGGTATCTGTCAAGCGTTTTGCTACCAGGAACGGGGATATCAGTCTAGTTTGTTTTTCTTCTTCATTGCTATGTACAACATGGAATTTCGGGAAGTTGTCTTTTTTTTCTGGAAAAAGTCGCCTGCATCGTTCCGCCCACTTTTCAGGGAGCGATCAGGTTTAGAAAGGGGAGGCACCATAAAAAATTTAAGTTTTTCAGTCATGGTGCCAGCCACCCACCATGGAGCCCAACGAGGGGACGGGACAGGAACTTGCGAGCAAGTCCCGCATACGCCAGCTGTACACCTCAACTATAACCAAATATGACACAACTCAGGGTGGTTGGCCACACGAGGTTAACCCTAGCTGCCAAGAAAAAAGGAAAAACAAAGAAGGGAGGAGACAGGAGAGTTGTAAGAAAGAAGATAGGAAAGTGAAAGATGGAGGGGAGGATAGGAAAAGGCGACTGCCGATTTCCCCAATCGGGTCAGGCCTATCTAAATGAGGAAATACGGCTCTGGGTGCAAGACAGGACCGAAAAGAAAAGCTTGGAGCGCGCTGCCGAGCTCGCAGAAGAGTTCCAAGTCAGGCGCGAGACAGGAAAGGAAAGCTTGCGGGCAGCAACAAAGCTCTACAGGGAGTTCGGGGAGCGCCCACTGCGGGACGAGAACAGAGCGGCACCGCCGAGGGTGGAGAAAGGAGTAAATTAGGGGGACCGCGAAAAAGGATCCGTCAGTAGAAATGACGAAAACAAGGGAAAAAAGAGAAGGATCGTGCAAAAGCCTTCGAGGCGAGGAAACCAACAGTCTGTTTCCGCTGTAACGAGCCCGGGCACATCACGAGTGGCTGTCGAAGGACGGCTGGTTTTTTCGCTCACTACTCTCGACGAGGAAAATGTCCGCCTACTAGAGCCATACATGCGCGAAATGACAGTGAATGATGGGCGATGGTGACGCAACCTGCGCGACTCCGCCGCCACAATGGATGTAATGCACCCTGCCAGAATTTCCGATGCTGAGCGCAGTGGACGGCCAAGGAGTACTACGCTTGAAGAAGATGAGTTAATCGTTGCTGAAGTAGTTGCAGACCCCTTCTTGAACGTCAGGGAGGTTCGTGACGAACTTGGGATGAGCTGCTCCTGCGACACAATTAGATCCAGGTGGCGAGAAGCAGGTCTAGTGAACTGCGTTGCAGCTCAAAAACCACACCTCACAAGAAACCATAGAGAAGAGAGACTCAGCTTCGCCAGAGCCTTCCAGCAGTGGTCTCCAAAGGAGTGGCGGGAAGCGATTTTCTCGGATGAGTCCACATTCTGCACGCGCTGGGACCAGCAGCAACGTTTGTGGCGCCCGCTCAACAGCAGGTATGACCTGTCATTCTTGATTTAAGTTTGGGAGCCGACATATGCTAATGTTTGTTGGAACATCTTTGCTGTCCTATGCACAGGTATCTCCCTGACTACACCCACAACGTGCTCAGCAGTGGCCGGTGTTCAGTCAGCGTCTGGGGCGCCATCAGTAGGGACGGCCTCGGCCCACTGGTGAGGATCGAGGGCTCTTTCATCGGGCCGAGGTACTGCGAGATCCTTACCGGTCACATGATTGATTCCCTACGTCCTGGACGGACCGTTCCCTGATGGCTGCTACGTGTTCCAGCACGACCGCAGCCCTGTGCACAAGGCACGTGCTGTAAGCGACCTTCTTCAGCGCTGCGCCGTGCGTCGGCTCCCGTGGCCGCCTAACGGGGCTGACCTTAACCCCACCGAAAACATCTGGAGAGTCATGAAGAAGGAACTTTCCTCACGGCGCCTTTGTAGTGGCACAGCTGACCAGCTCTGGCATGCCGTCAAAGAGGAACGGGAAGCCCTGCGCCGACGTCCAGACCTAGTGGCGGCACTATATGACTCTATGCCAAGACGACTAAGTCATGTCATCGCGGCAGACGGCAACTTTTCGTCTCACTAAGGTCCCTCCGAAGAATGCCAGTGAGATATTTAATCTGCTTTCGCAAATAAACTTCATCACTGACAATAATTTTTGTGATTCGTCTTCCTAAGAATCTCTTCGGGACTGAACTATTGCAAAGAAATTATCGTCAAAGGCTACGTACCGTAGACCCCAATTAAAAAAAAATTTGCAGATGTTTTGGTGAACAGAATATTAAGCTTATTGCGAAGACAGTGCCAATACGACAGCTTCGAAAGAGAAGCAGAATCCGCAGAGAAGTTCGCCGTCTCTGCTATCTCACTGGCGTGAAAAAGCGCCCGTCACGGTGGCTGCCGATGCGGCGTCTTGGACCACGTTGCCTATAATCCGGCTATGGTGGATGCAGGGGATTAGCAGTGACATCTAACATGAGGGAAATATAAAAGGACAACCAAAAACAAAACTCCGACTCGTTTCTTCACACAGCCGCGGTTTGACGGACTGCGGCTGTCCAACTGATCTGCCACAGCCCGATGTGCTCGATGAATAGGCGATGCGCGCTCCCCTTCGTCGGGACCGTCAACAGCAGAGCAGCTGAACGCAACACTAGATATTTATCAAGCGCGACAAGCCCCCGCGCGAGGGTGAGGGCGAAGTTTGTCGTCACTCGGGGCACTCTGGCTGCCAGCGAGCGGCGCGAGATAACAGCACCCCTGTGCGGCCCCGCAGCCGCTCGGTTACCCTGAGCGGTGGTCCATTTTATTTTCCGGCCGATAGTACCTTAAAGGCGCTTGTTTTTATGTAACCTAAGTGTTGTCCCATGCAGTGCTGGGGAAACGATTACTGCAGCAACAATCAAGTTCCCTTGGAGATGTAGTGTCCCCTGCGCGTATAAAATGTTTTGTTCTATCATGGCATCGCATATGTTGAGGTCTTGTAATGTATAGTTCCAGAGTGTAGGTTATGTATGTTGTGTTATGTATTTAGCGTTTCAGATTATGATATGTGCAGTAGTTGAACTCTACTATCCTCACAACTCATCTACCGGCCGTCCGTCAGTGGACCGCAACGGCAGCTGTAGTTTCTTCCAACCTCAAACCTGATTCAAAATTGAAAGATGCGGTGCCAGTGAATCGCCCGTGTAGGTCACGTCCGCAGCTTACCCAACAAGACCGCCTGAGGGGTGGAGCCAAAAAGGGGATATTCTAGCAGCACAGCTTAAGGCCTTGTTCTTTATTTGCCTGGCGCGACTCAGGAAAGGGTGGTGCAATTTACGGGGACGCGCTTACTCGTCCCCTGAGGTTCGCTTCCCCGCAATGCACCCTCAACTCGTCCCAGGTGGTTCACTTCCCCGCAACGAACCCTCCTTAGTTGTGTTACTTTAACTAACAGGGGAGGGCGCTGGCGTCGCAGCGACACAAGCGCCACGGATGGCGTGTTTGCTGCGCGCGCGGAGGAGAGACGGGGCTCTTCTGCTTGGGGCCGGGGAAGCGCGTTGACGTTCAGCGCGAGACTCCGCTCGTCGCCGGCTGGCGCGAACCCTCGTGGGGAGGAACGTTTACCCGCATCTCGTACGCAGCGCGAGACTCCGCTCTTCGCGAACACTCAAGATGCTGTATTAAGCATGAAATGCTTTTAGCTCCCGTTGTCGGCAGTGTGGTGACGTCACGCCGAGACCGAGAGCCAACATCCGGGCACTGAACTCCACTCATCCGAGCACTGAATTCCACTCATCCGGGCACTGAAACGAGAGCATCCGGGCACCGTACGAGATTTAACGAGACTCTCTACGAGAGTCTCGTTAAAGCGCGGCCCTCTCTAAGAGAGAGGGCCGCGCTTCCGCGCCGTCCCCAAGGATGGCGCTGCGATCCCACACTCACGCATGTAAAAGACTGGCCGCTGGGCCTTCAGCTCATGAAGGTTCCCCTTTGGCAGGCAGATGTATACACGCTCGCGGAGTATTCGGACGCGCTGCAGATCAGGGTGTCGAACCGGAATTTTTTCGGGTTCGGTTCAGGTTCGGGTTCACGCCTTTCGGGTTCAGTTCCGGGTTCGGCTCCGGAGCGACATTCCGTTCCGGTTCGAACCGCTCCGGATAGCGTCGAACCGGTTCAAACGGGTTCAGACTATAAAAAATGGCTGAGGCTTAGCTAAGGTTAAGCCTAGTCAGATGCGAAGCATATTGATGGCTAGGCTTGGTAATACATGGCTTTCCTTGGTTGAATACTTGGTCATTTTAATACAACCACTAGAAGCCTTCGTCGTGGGGGAAGACAACGGCATGGCTACAGCGGAACGCCGACTAACCCCGAGACGCGCGTTGGGTGAGCGCCTGGGTTGCTACGGAAGCCGCGTCTGCCTGCCCAGTGGAGCGAGCGTTTCACCTACACCGAGTGTGAACGCGCGTTCGAAATGCGCGGGAATGCCGCTCGAGGACATTCCGGCGTCTGTGCGATGGCATCGTTCTCCCACTCCCAGCGCGTGACGGCGATCTGTCGGAAGCAGTGTCGCGCACAACCACAGCGACGGCGCGAGGTGGGCCCCCGTTTCTCCACTGTCGCGACGTCATCGTGTCACGTGGTGTGGCATCATCGTGTCACGTAATTTGGAGGCGCACAACCACAGCGACGGCGCGAGGTGGGCCCCGTTTCTCTACTGTCGTGACGTCATCGTGTCACGTGGAGTGACGTCATGTATCACGTGATTTGGAGGCGCATAACCACGGTGAAGGGCTGAAGTGGTAGCTAAAGTAGTATGCTTCGCATAAAAATTCTGAACGTAGGTTTTTATTCAACCTTGTTTTTCTGCTTACTTTTCTTTGTGAAATCAACATATAAAGCAACACTGCAAAAGTTACTCAATGCGAGATGTTTTACTGTCCGCGGCTAAAGGATTTAAATTTACTCAAGAGCCGCGAAATCAAATGAACTCAGAATTAGTGTACACTGGCTTTGTGAACTAGACTCTATCTGATGAGCTACATAAAAAAAGGCTGATGGATTTTTCATCTACGAAACTTTTAAGCTTCAGCAGTTTCGGAGTCCCCGTCAGGCGAGTAATGGGTCTCTCTTGAAGCTCGTGTCAATTGGGAATTTCTCCGCCGCAAAATGCTTAAGCGGGCGCCGTCAGGACCGCTGCATGCGCCCACTATGAGCGGAAGTTGCCTTGTATTTGCAGGTATATACAGTAAAGACACCATTTTGTCACCCCAAAAGCGGCTTGCCAGTCACCCCCCACTCTGGCACACCTGCAGCATACATCTAGAGAGTTTACCAAAAATATTTTATTTTCATCACCTGCCTTCCCTTCAACTAAGGCATTGTGGCTTTAAATAAACGTTTTCATCATCATCATCATCACCTGCTCTATATCGCCTTTGTAACTCGCATTATATACCTCGACCACCTATAGCTCGTTTCTTCAAAAACACAGCTAATCGTGGCTTGTCGCTAGTACAGTGTAAAATTAAGATTTTAGCCTATGCTGATGTCGCCGTCTATTGCTCTGATGAAAAGAGCATGATAAAAAGGCAGGCTTGCATTGGTTGAGGGCACTTCGTGTCTGCACGGACACAAACATGCGACGTCTTCAATGCGACGTTGCGTTGTGACAATGCAGCGATTGGTGCATTGCGAGAGGAGGACCGTAAATTCGTTAAAATAGAATTTTTGTTACTTTTCTGGGACGTTTTCAAAGGCAGCCCATGCGTGGACAGATTTCCATGCTACCTTGATACAGATGGTGAGTGTTTCGTGGAGTTTTTGTCCACTAACCTGTTTCATGATTTTTATTTTCCGAAACCGATAACCACCGCTTCCTGGCAGCTGTGCTTATTAGGTGACTAAATGCTCATCTGTCTTTTATGTACATAGCCGTGAGGGAATTTTGCGCTGACACACTCGATTTCCTAAATATTCGCTTTTCTTTACAATACCTTCACGGCTTCTCCAGAATACAGCTGACAAAGCTCCTGATCGGTCATTACTTCCTCTACGTGCAGCCTTACCTAGCCTTTCTTGACGGCCTTATATTAAGGCGAGTTCAGAGGATGTACATTCAATGGGCCCCAAGAACCTTTCTTAGACTTCAAACGTCGACCATACGTGTCAGCACATGCCATCGAGCCAAGGGGACGTTTGTGCCATGATCAGAGAATTGCTACATCTGCAAGCAAGGAGGGACAATTGAACAACGAAATTATTTGTGACGCTATGTTCGTTTCAGACATAGCTCGCTTCAGCAGCCTCTTAAAAAGGACATTGAGGTCATGCCTTACACTATAAGATTTGTGCCAGTAATGAAGGACACCGGAATTCCGTGTGAACTTTTCCTGTTAATAAGACTGCTTATCGTGTGAATAAGCTGTATGCTTACGCACAATTGCCACTTTCGGCCAGGTCACTGTTCAGAGAACAGTTCATTTCAGCTCAGAACGTACATGCTGCGAAAGTTCAACCTCCTGACTGGTAGCCCTTTCTTGACGTGTGCGTATTCAGGAATTTTTATGTGCAGGCAGAGCAAGGGAGTGATAGTGGCATGAGGCCGTATGCCGACGTCGCGGAATTCGACCCAGTCAAGTAAGGCAAGACGAGGTCAGGGAGGTTTCTATATTCTATGCGGCCACAATAAAAAGAATCTTCAAAGATGGCCGATTAGCCTAAGGCATCAGTAAACGAAGCTTCTCTGTTGCGGCCGCCGCCACTGGCTTGATTCCCACTTAGCGTTAGAGTATTGTATGTAGTTGGTTTCTTTACTGCGTTAGCAGTATAGTCTCCTTTCTCAAAAATTCAAAAATTTCCGTCTGTCTGTGTGTGTGTGTGTGTGTGTGTGTGTGTGTGTGTGTGTGTGTGTGTGTGTGTGTGTGTGTGTGTGTGTGTGTGTGTGTGTGCGTGCGTGCGTGCGTGCGTGCGTGCGTGCGTGCGTGCGTGCGTGTGTGTGTGTGTGTGTGTGTGTGTCAATGCATGCGTGCGCTTAAGCATGTGTTTGGTGGGCGCACATCCGGGCACTCACTGGCAAAAATTTGACAGACAGTTGCAATTGTCGGTAATGCGAAGTTTAAGCGCAACTCATCACACGCTACCTGGCATGTGGCGTACGCTGCTAGCCACTCTTGGGGTCTTCCCGTGGCTCTGCTACTTGGACAACCGGCTACGCCGACTACGCCGACTACGACGCGCAACTGGGGAATGGACGCATAATAGCTGCGGTCTAAAATGCCCCATCTACCTGCAGCCGATCTACCTGAGGTGGAATGCTGTGAGTGCTGCAGGTGTGCCGTCGCAAAGCGTTCTACAAAAGAACGCGAAAACGCTAGCGAATCCTGCATCTGTGGTGCAAAAACTTGTCTTTGAGTCGTCGCGGTGGTGAGCGGCGAGATTACAATAAGTTGGAAATTTTCGCTGGGACGCGCCGCTCAGTTGCCCATTCGCTTGCATGTGAACCAACCTTAAGCCTCTCTCCTCAGACACAAACAAGCCGAAGCGAGGGTTCTCGCACAGCTCCCGCCCTCACCGTTCGACCACGTTTTTTATGTGGCACTCTCGGTAAAAGAAGACGCATTGCGTTCGCTGCTATTGACGAGGATGGCGCTGGTGAACTCTCTCATGGTTCGGTTTCACTGCACGTAAGTACCCCTGAAAGCCAGAAATATAAGACAATCGCAGCCGCAGCGCGGAGGTAGGCAGACAACTTAAATTTCCTCACTGTGCGCTTTTCTGTACAGCCTCCACAGAAGAAGGCAGACGACTCATGTACTTACAGGGTATTTGTTTCCTCTACTGTTGTACCGGCAACCTATTCTGGAGTTCCTTAACACCAGTGCTTTAAAACGTGTTAAGTGAATGTACATTTATTTCTTCTGCTGCAAAAACGTTCTTCTCTAAGCTTCATACACCGACGCTGCCTGTCAAGGCATTACTTCATGCTGAGGAGATGTTTGTGTCATGGACGGTAAATTACCGCCTGCTCAATGCGACAAAGACCATTGACCATTGTTTTATTCTGCGCAGTGATGCTACGTTCTTCTGGGACATAATTACGGCGAACGTACACTTGAGAAGGGCATTGAAATCGCACGGATTAGTACCCGTTTTTTGCCAGTGGAGAAAAACTGTGTTTTGCCGTGTGATCGACTGTTTAGTCTCAAGAACCGTATGATTGATCGCCGCCGAATCACCGCCGAATCACCGCGGTCATCGAAATCTTTGTTCCGTGAGCAGTGCGCTTTGGTGAGGGGAGTATATGTTGCCCTGGAAGGGCCGCTTTGCTGGCGCTCCTATCTATATGCATGGGTGTGCCTCTCAGATGTTCAGGGAGGTGGGGACGTGCAGCGGTGTGGTGGGCTCGTTTTACACAGCCTGGTGTTTTGTGGCATGGGCTTACTCCGATTTTCCTTTTCGGCACTATTTCCATGCAATAAATAAAAAATCGTCGCCGTAGCTCAGTTGGCAGAGCACCGAACACAAAATTCGGAGGTCGGGGATTCGGATCCTATTGGCGGCATGTTTTTTTTTCAGTTTAATCAATTATCGTTAAAAATAATTACTCTTTAAGCTCCTATTGATGAACACCGCAAATTACTTTTAAAAAAGTACATCCCCTATGCTCCTTGGTTTCGGTTATTGTTGGCTTCCCTCATGTGCGGCAGAGAGGCAGATATAAGCCGCACGTCAGAGAATTCAAGATGCAGCAGTCTGAGGACAGCGTGACGAAGCTGCCCGCTAGCGATTGATATTTTTTTTATATAAGCAGAAGAATTTCAGTGCATCGACATAACAGAAAACCACTTCATCACAGTTACATTTCATTTCAGTAGCCCCTTTCTAGGCGTTTATCACATCTCAGCGAGCGCATGTATTTCCGCATGGCCTCTTTGTGTAATCACTATTTTCTTTTTCTAAGTATCGTACCCCTGCTACATGCCAGCCTTTCATTGCTTATTTCCGTCGCGTGCCACAAAGAATGTTCGGATTCTTTAAAAAGAAAGCGCATATGTATATTTCTTTGTTTTGTAATAATAGTATTATGTGTGTTCTGAGTCAAAGCGGCGCGGAGTCTATCAGGAACGCTGTAGTGGAGGACTCCAGATTATCGTAAACCAGCAGGGATTCCTCAAAGTGCACTCACATCGCACAGCACACACGCACTTTTTGCATTTCGTCGCTATCAAAATGCGACCTCGCCACCGGTATCGAACTCGCGACCTTGACATTAGCAGCCGAGCACCACAACAACTGAGCCATCGTGAGGGGTCTTATTCATTATCTGCCATCTGAGACAAAGAATGCCTCAGAAAGTAAATGTTGCACAACGTAATTGGATCATTGCGCCTATGCTTCACATATTTATGGTACTCGACACAAAGAAAAGGAAACCATTGTCACTCAGTGCTTTACAAGTTAAAGCTGTGCTAACAGTTCGAGTAAAGCTGTACGTAAGCATGTGAAAGGGGGATACTATAAAATATAACATCTCACGTCAATCTGGCGTAAAATGCTTTAGAATTAGCAAAAGCACATTGCGGAAACGCCAATTAGCTTTCTTCCTAGACACGAGACTTCTTTCAGTTTTTTTGTCGAACTGGATGCAATTTCGACTGGATGCCATTTTCTCACTGCATAGCGCCGACAGCTTTCGCTGGGTAAATCTGCGTGCTGGCATATGCCGTTTGGTCTGAAAAAAAAAAAGAAACGAAAGTATGCCGTGTTGCACAAAATGTGCGGCTGAACCGAGTCCCGAACCGGTTCGGAACGGTTCCTTTCAATCGTTCCGGTTCGGGTTCAGTTCCAAGATGGCGAAAAAAATTTGGGTTCGGTTCGGTTCCAGTTCCGGGCAAAAATTCGGGTTCGGTTCCGGTTTCGGGTTCAGGTTCGGTTCCGGTTCGACACCCTGCTGCAGATACATTCTTGTCAGGCCTGCGTCTCGTCGTGTCCGCGTACGCTTCTGCATCGTCCTGCATTTCATTATTGCCGCCACCGTCACAGCTGCTTAAAGGGATACTGAGGCGGTTTTCGAATCAGCTAATTTTTTAGGGTTTTGAAATAGTGTCATTGCCGATCACGTCTGTGAAATTATTTTTTCGATTTTGGCTAAAACAGTGGCGCAATCACCAATTAAAAGCGCGATGTTCAAATCTCCCGCGCCCCGCGCGAGCGTAGGAGAGGAGAACAGCGGAGAGGGAAACCTCGTCCATGTCGGCCAACGTGACGTCCCGTTAAGGAGCCGGGGATACTTCGGCGCACGCGAGCGAGCTTTCAGCGCGCGTTGTTTCTCGTGCTGCGTGCGTTGTGACGTGTTGTGACGTACAAAGCGTGTCAGCCGACCTTGAGAATCAGATTCAACACGAGGTACTACTCTGCGTTCATGTCCATGAACAAATACGGCCGAGACTGTGTCGTCTTCTACTGTTTTTAGCAAGATCAAAAGCTCGCAGCGCAAGCGCTCGCTGCTGTGACAAAGAATTCAAGCTGACCAAAGCAAGCCTACTCTGCTCGAAGCACTTTCGTAAGAGCGGCTACATTTGTCCCTAATGTGACCTCTGGAGATTTCTGTCGAAAAGGCGCGGCTGAACCATGACACAGTTCCTTCGATTTCCTGGCGCATGAGACGCGTGTCACCATTCCGAAGAAGCGCCTCTTTTAAAAGTAGAAACATGCTCACTTAGCCCCTGAAGAAACCTTATAGAGGCTTAAGCATGTGTCGCTCTCCTCAGCTTAGGTGCGGCCAGACCACCTGAGACGTGCTCAGCAAGGCTCGGTTAGTGATTTCACACTCGGCTCGACGTGTTCAAGCAAGCAAGCAAGCAAGCATTGAAGCTCTTCTTCATATGCGGCATCTCGTTTAATCGCAGCTAAGCAATTCAAATGAAAGCGTTCGACGTTGATTTCGGATGCAAATTTATGAGAGAAATGAATGCCAACCGAGTTTTTGCAAAAAAACACCGCAACCTTACTCGGTTTCTTCATCAAGCTGTGGCAGCGGGCGAGTTGCAGCTAGCTTGGCTTTTAAACACACATATAGTTGGCAACTACTTCACTGAACCTAAACTGCAAATCTAGGAAGGGCGAACGTTTGCGAGGCAGCGATTAATATTTTCTGGCATCTGCTGAACGCGCCACGAGTGAAGCAGCAGCCTTGTGCGCGTATTTGGCTTGGTTTCCAGCGCACAGTGATTGCGTCACTATCTTGTGGTCACATGCCTCGCAGTGCTTGGCCACTGCGCTTCGCTGATTTTGACACCAACTGTGTGCTCCTTCATCGTTTCCTTGAAATACTTTCTTGCCCCAACCTGCAACGCCGGGTACTGAGAACAGGATTTTTTGTTTTGGGCCTTTTCTTTAGGATGACGCTCTTCCGGGTGAGCCAGGAGGCGTCCGGTGGTGGTAATTGACTTGAGTATTGTTCGCACCCCTTCCTTTCCGAGAATACGAGCCGAGGTTGTTCTGGCACCTTTTACGCATGGTCTGCATCGCGTCTTTGACGCTGGCGTATGCTTGTGCTAGGTGTAGAATTTTTTGCTCGTGTCTTTTTTGGTTTCAGGCGATACGTGGAATGAGCAAACTGTAGTATCCTTTTCTTCGGAGGTCAGTAAAAAAAAATAGTCGCCATATTCGCTTTTACAACGACACGGAAAGCTGCGATCTGCACTCAATGAAGCGCCGGATCTGCATCGGCAGCTTCTCCAGTCCTCAAAGTGACGTCACGACCTCTCTTGACCAATCACGGGCGGCGGCGCGCCGCGCGGCGTGCCCCGCGGCACAGGCCGCATATTTCGGCTAAAAAAGGCAATTCGCGCTTGCTTTTGCCTTATTTGGATGCGATATTCCAGTATACAGCATGAAAAACTATAGGATGCCGCTGCCAGCCCGATTTTCAAAAAAAGTGCTTCAGTCTCCCTTTAAGCCGAGCAATGGAGCCTGATGAAAGGAGAGATAGGAATTCCCCACGAAACACAAAAAGCGCTAATAGACGTCTAAAAAAAGTCTCGGAAGAAAAAGCTTGACATCTAAAAGAAGTTTCATCTAAGCAGTTTTTTAGACTTAGACGTTTACTAGCCCTCTATTAGCTCTGCTAACGCTACGCTTGTATACGGCTAGAAAACTTCTGAGGTAGAACTTTTCTAGAATTTTTTTAGACGTTCCTTTTTTTTCAGAAATGGGTGCCTGGATTATTTTACGCATTTCAAGCCGGATTTTAAAGCTGCCTTTAAACCCTCTAAAGCTTTGAAAATGTTACAGTTCATTTTTCTGGTATACACCACTCAAAAAAGAACTCAAAGCTGATTTGCAATGACCAAAATAATGAGCCCCATTACAAGGGATGTATGGCTGTAGTAAGGAGCCATAAATGCATGTGCTAGCACACTTTTCAGTCACTGCGTAATTCTTTATTGAATCCAGTGCATACACCCACACAAAAAAAGAAAAGGACCAGGAAATTAATGTTAGAAGCCATGGAGGAGGTAGCTTCACTGGTTTGGCTGACATTACAACGGTAATAACTTGGATGGCTGGGAAGTATCGAGCAGCAACCAATTGTTAAATCAAAAATTGATTCGGCCCCGGGCCTTGTTCACAACGGATGCATTGATGAGCAAGTTGCTGTGATGTGGATGGCAGTGAAGAGCTCGCTAGGTGTTCCAAAAATTGCTTTTCTTGCAAGGAGGATGACAACTAGATGGTAACAAGGGGAAGTCAAATCCAGCTCTGTTCAGCAGCCTGCAGAAGTGAAAAATATTAGAGTAACCAAAAGCACAGTCGGTCAGGTGCATGTAGAATGGCCAATGAGGAGTCGGAAGCAAATAAGACCAGGAAATGGCAAGGAGTGACAGCACAGGCAATAAAATAAGCTAACGAAAAACATAGATGCATATGATGTCATTGCAAGCGGCATTTCAGCAGAGTTCTACGGCTCACCATAAACTCAAGAAGTCAATCACTGTGGAGGCCTTTAACAGAAGCAAAATTCAAACAGCATGCTTGGACACTGAAAGCCAAGCAGTCAATAGCAAGTGCACTGCCTTACTGTGATGCACACTGTACTCACAGAACCTCCTAAGCTGCATCTTGCAAACAGGCTTTCTCTTACCTGCAAGATGTGGCTGAATCAAAAGTGGTTGATGGTTGACATCTTGCACCGTCGCAAGAAAACATAGCAGAGATGCTGCTGTCCTGGTAATACCTGCATCATTTCAGTATACACCAGAGATGGGTTAAATCTTGGACCTTACCTTGACAGCCACACAGGGGCACATCTGAAAGATAAGACAAATAAAAGGGCGTGTGTATAAGGTTCCTAACACTGCATTGCCAAACAAACCCTTTCTAATCTGTACGATGAAGCTCAAACAGCGGACAAGAGATTATTTACACCACTGCACAAGAAGCATTAGTCCAGATTCCCACCTCAGAACTGAAACAATCTCCAGGCCAAGTCGTCTGAACAACCAGGTACAAGGTGCTGCGATTAATTTGTGTGAAACTAGACCAGGTCCTTGCTCCTCCGGCCAACAGTTGGAGTTCTAAAGGTCAAACAAATAATGGGGCTTGTGGAATGAACATTAGCAAACAGCCTAGACCTATACAAGAAATCATGAAGTGAAAGAAAAGGTGTCAGCTGCAAAGCGTGCTTACCAAAACTTGAGAAGTTGAGCAGGCAAGGATGTCCTCTGAACACCACTGTTGAACAGCCTGTAGCCAAAACGAAATATACACAGTGAAGCTGAGACAACGCCAGCTGTGCACGGTGCAATGGTTTTCCAAAAAATAAAAGCAGCCATGCCTGCAAAGAGCCGTACAGTAACAGTAACCGTACTACTTCACTGCACTGTCAAACAGCCTGCACACATACAGAGCAGCCCTACTGAGTAAACTACCTTTGTACCGGGGCTCTCAATCGTAATTAAATAAAAGCTTGACGCAGTTAAGATAACCAAAGCGTTTTTAACGCGAGTTTCACTGACGGCAATCAAAATTCGCGCCTTATCAACGTACAGTCGCGAGCAAAAAATATTAGCACAGATCACTGGCGATCAGAATTCGTATATCTCACCACGCGGCGCTCCGGTACGCAGACCTGCTTATCGGGCCGTTTCCATGTTTTGCAGCCTAGGGGGGGACGGCAGGAAGTAAGCTTTATCAAGCGTGCACCACCCGAGCGTTGAAGTGCCGACCCTACGTGACTGTGCATGTGGCATTTATTTTGGCTCGGTTATCAAGCAAAGATGGTTTTTTTTATTACTGTTTTTTTATGTCCGCGATGGTTTGTCAAAAGGAACTCGCGGGAACAATAGCTGATAGCGCTGCTTTTAGCCTAGTAATTTCGCTGGTCCGTGGCAGTCCACTGAACCCCCCCTAATACTGTAGAATGGGAACGGCCCGGCACTCTCGTTATCAGCCTCTTCGCCACCCGCAGCGCCACGCGTTGTCATTCCGGCGCTCTGGTGTTCCGTCTCGTGTGCTAATCTTTTTTACCCGCGACTGTACGCTTAAACAAAGCTGGTTGGTTTGAAGCTTTGTCACGTTCACCTTTTCACCGCCTTGGTAAAGAAAGCAACTCGCATGCGAGAGCAGCCTAGCTGTATCCACTTAACAAAAGCTCAAATACATGCAAATGCCCTGTTTTAATACATTCAACGCTGCACTTTGGTATGTAAAACACTGGCTGCTACTGTTTTGTGATTTGTAAACCAAAGGAGTGACACACTAGCCGACCGTTCAATCAGGCGCGTTAGTGGCTTAGCCAAAGCAAGGCCGACACTTTCACCACAGAAGAGAAATGGAAGGTTACTTACTTTCGCAGAAAACGAGGCTCACTTTTCAGTGCAACACTGGTAGTAAACGACACCGCAGAAAAAGGGGAAAGTGCAAAATGCAGCGGCGTGAAGTTAGTGAAGTGCCAACCAGCGCAGAGAAAAGTGCGCAGCGAAACGTACAATGTGCGAAGTATCCACTTCGCGCGCGTAGCTATCGCTAGCCTCTGCAACGCCAAATCGCCAAATAAAGTACTAAATTTCTAAACGCAAAAATAAACAAATCATCAAAGAACCAAAAAAACAAACTGAATCTATACTTTCATGTATAAAACTAAGCACTTGCAGCTTGCAATAAGATTTATTTCTGCTTGAAACGGTTAAAACCACTTTGGCAAACTAGCCTGCATCGGCACCGTGCGGAGCGACACCAAGCAGCAAGCTGCGGCGTGACTCAAGAAAGGTTATTGCCTCCAAGGTCCACCGAGCCGAAACGATAACGCGCGGGTGATCTCGGAGGCCATAAAAAGATTGCGCGCGAGCGAGCTTGGCGAAGGAGGCGGGAAGGCGGCAAGGTAGCGTACGCTGCGTCCATGGCTGCGCCTGTCAATCTGCGTGCTGCCGCCAGCTAGCCGAGGCGTAACAGAGGCGTTCGCAACATGAAGCAAATTTTTTCACTCGCGTAACTACCGCCGGCTTTCAGGGCCATTATATGTTACCTATAAATCCAGCCTTACGAGTGGCGGGTTAGCTGCACTCGATGTGGAACGTGATTCGAGCTCCGTAGAAGGGAACGCGCTTTCAGTGTTCGAATACAAAGAGCGGTCTTTGCACCGGCGCGCCTGCTCTTCGAAACGTCAAGCAGGAGAGCCATCTAATTTATGTGCCGTGATTTACAGCATGTTTAATCAACGGCGGCAGCTCTCTGCTGATTGCTAGGCGCCTCTCCTTGACGTGGTCTCAAGTTCCACGTACGTGTTAGAAACAAGTCTAGAAAACATCTGACTACAGATGTTTCACAACGTCTTGCTGCAAATGTTTAAGAGATGTCGCAGAGGAGACCTCTTCTTGTCGACATCTATGAGACGTTTGAACGCAGCGCAAGACGTTTGTAGTCATTTGAAGCTGTTCCGAGACGTTTGTAAGACGTTGTGTGTTTCGTGGGAAGCGTCTTGCGGAAAGCGATCGCTTTGCGAGTGATACGCCACAGCAGAAGACTGCTCATCCCTGCCGACAACGCCATGATTATGCGGCCGCTCCCGAAAGCGACAAGGCCGCCGCGGTACGCGGCTGCCTACCTAAGCCCGCACTACAGCAGGCAATCGCTTCAACGCAACAAGAAGAGTGTGGTGTGGTGTGCTGAACGCTAGACCCATTTCAAGATTTTGACTAGTACCATCTACAACCAATGTGTTATGCCCGTAAACATTTCATGCTTACTCTACTCTCGGTTACGGGAGAGGCAGAGATTTTGTTCTTTTCTTGTCAACGTGCCCTGCATATTTACACTGATGGGTCTTTCACTTATCGCTCAGCTGGTGCTGCATTTGTTGTTCTTAGCTCAACACAAAATACTGTACATGTTCATCGTCTCTCTTTAGAACCACCCTCTAGCGCCTATGCCGCTGAGCTTGTAGCCTTTCATTCTGCTGATGTTTATGCTATTCACAACCCTCCCTCTATGCCTGTTAATTCATTTTTACACTGATTCTCTATCTCTGCTTTCTGCCCTGTCTTCAGTTACTTCTTACCATCCGACTATTATTGCAATTAAGAAAGATCTCGATCGTTTGTCTTCTTTAGCCCCATTACTTTTATTTCATATCCGGGGTCATTCCGGAATTTTCGGAAACGAGTTAGCCGACCAAGCTGCTGGTAGTGCCAGGCAGTTTGGAAGTTTACATATTTCTACCCTTTCACGTCGTTGCGTGCGTTCCAGTTTGCATCATTCTTCACTCATTTTATGGAGCATTTTTTGGCGCGAGAATAATGGTGGCACTGAATTATTCAATTGGATCCCTGATACACTTAATATTCCCCCTATTCGTCTACACAGGAATCCTCTAATAACTTTACTTACTGGGCATGGTAGATTTCCGTTCTATTTTTAAAAATTTGGCCTGTCTCCGTCTTCAATTTGTTCCTGTGGATTGTTATGTGAAAATATCCGTAATTACTTCCGGGACTGTTCAGTTACTCCTTCTTTAGTTTCTCCTTCAAAATCTCTTTGCTCATCGGACATCACACCATCTGTTTACCCCACCTTTCTCCGCTCTTCCCTTCTTGTGCTCTGTTGTGTCCCCTTATTGCTTTTGTGTGTGTGTTACCCCTGCAGTGCTCAGTCCTAACGACCACTTGCCCCTCGTCGCACCCCCCTCTTGTGTGTTACCAGTGCAGTGCTCCGTCCTAACGACCACTTGCCCCTCGTCGCACGCTGTCGCCAGATGCCCCCCATGGTGCGCCCCCGCATCCTCCTCCTGTTTTGGGAAGCCACTCCCTCCCGTGGACGCTTCTCCGCTCCCTCCTTTCTTCGGGCGGCCAGTTCGGCTCCTGCCTCGGTCGACGCTGGTCGCACCCTCATCAGCTTTAAATAAACAGTCTTAAAAGTACCGTGTGCGTCTTTCGCTGCATTCAACACAGCGACCGGACACGACAGTGGCGACGGGTTGGACGAGAAAGTGGATTCGACCCGCGCTACGCAACGCTATTGACAAGCCATGCTTACGCGAGGGTTTCCCAATCAGATACCAGAATTCAACGGCTCATCATGGTCATCGTGGGTTGGACGCCTTCAGTTCTACTTTGAAGCTAACATCACAGACCCAGCCTTGAAGAGGGCCAACCTGCTGACGCTGTGCGGGGAGCAGACCTACGACACTGTCTGCGCCCTTATTCAGCCAAGCACACCAGCGGCAGTGTCTTACGACGACATCGTATCAGCACTGCAAAAACACTACGACCCAAGGCCATCCGAGGTCTACAGCCGGACTCGCTTCCAACGACGAGATCAACTGGGAGGAGAAACTGTGAGCGCCTACGTAGCCGCGCTCAAGAAGCTTGCTGCCGACTGCAATTTTGGAACGCTGTCGACAACAGCTACCGGGCAGGAGGGAGACGCAGCTTCTTCTGCTAACACCACCATGCTTCCCTTGGACGTGATGTTACGCGACAGATTTGTGTGCGGACCGAGTGACGAGTCACTGCAGCAGCGCCTGTTCGCTGAGAAGGACCTCACATTCAGCAAAGCTTACGACATCGCCGTTCGAGCGGAAAGCGCCGGTCACCAGCAGAGAGGGATTCGCCGGAACACCGAGCCGGTACACCAGACAAGCAACCAGGTGCGCAAACCTTCTGTTGTTGTAAAATCGGTCAAAAAGGCACAACGCTGCTGGCGGTGTGACGACCAACACAACCCCCAGGGATGTCGATTCCAGTCAGCCACGTGTAATTTTTGCCACAAGCGAGGGCATATCGAGAGAGCATGCATTACGAAGCGAAGACTTGCCAAGATAAAATCACCTTCCCAGCCTAATCACAGCGTCGACGCCTCAGAGAATACGCCGCGATCTGATCTCCATGGAACAACATCAGCAACACCATCTGTGTTGTACGACCTGAACACCATGAATCTCGGCACGCGACCGAAGATTTTTACAGAAGTAAGCGTACATCACCAGTTGATTAAGTTCGAGGTGGACTCCGGCGCGGCCTGTACTCTGATCAGTGAGGAGACGTTCCGAACTTCATGGCCATCTGACGCACCCGCCCTGCAACAAGACGACACGCACCTGCGAACGTGGTCAGGACAGAATCTGCCACTATTAGGCTCTGCCAACGTGCAGGTTAACTACAACGGCCAGACCCATACGCTACCTCTGCTTGTTGTGAAGGGCTCAGGATCAAGCCTTCTAGGGAGAAACTGGTTTTCTTCATTAGGCGTGACGATATGCGGCATACACCAGACGCCTAGCCACAGCATGGTTGAACAACTGCAAGAGAAATACGAAACAGTATTCTCGGAAGAGATTCCAGGAAACGAAGGGCCCCCGGTCACACTGGAGTTGTTGGACAACGCGCAACCCAAATTTCTGAAGGCCAGACCGCTGCCGTTTGCTCTCCGAGCTTCAGTTGAAAAGGAGTTGGACAAACTGGAGCAGCAAGGTGTCATCGAGCCGACGCAACATTCAGAATGGGCCACACCACTTGTGGTAGTTCGCAAGAAGAACGGAACCATACGCCTCTGCGGAGACTACCGGAGCACCGTTAATCTTGCGACTAAAGCGTCCTCTTACCCGCTACCGACACCTGAAGAAGTATTCAGTGTACTACGTGGCGCAAGAGTCTTCAGCACATTGGACCTCACCCAGGCGTATCAGCAGCTGAAGGTGAGCGAGTCAACTGCTGAATTATTGGCAATTAATACACTGAAAGGCTTGTACAAAGTCAAGCGACTGCCTTTTGGCGTAGCTGCAGCCCCGGCCATATTTCAAAAATTCATGGAGACAGTGCTTCAGGGCCTCCCAGGAGTTTGTGTCTACCTTGATGATGTCATCATCAGTGGCACTTCCACTGAAGAGCATGCAGTGCGCCTAGAGCTCGTTCTCGAAAGGCTAGCAAACGCAAATTTGCGCATAAGCAAAGCGAAATGCTGTTTTGCGGTGCCAGAGGTGCAATTTCTGGGACACAGAATTGATGCAGAAGGCATTCACCCTACCGAGGACAAAGTGCGAGCGATCACAGAAGCACGAGCTCCAACAAACAAGCAGGAGCTACAGGCTTTTCTCGGACTCTTGACGTTCTACGACCGGTTCTTGGAACAAAGAGCTACCGTGGCCAACGACCTATACCAACTCCTTCGGAAAGATGTGACATGGACATGGTCGCCACGCCATCAGCAGTCATTCGATGCCCTGAGAGACCTCATTCGAAGATGTACAGTCCTCCGCCACTACGACGAAAGGAAGCCTCTGCTTTTGGCTTGCGACGCATCTGCGCACGGAGTCGGCGCGGTTCTGTCGCAAACTGACGACCAAGGAAGGGAGGCCCCCATCGCCTTCGCCTCACGTACGTTGTCGCAAGCAGAACGCAACTACGCGCAACTTGACAAAGAAGGGCTAGCCATCGTCTACGCGGCGACACACTTTCATCAGTACATTGCCGGCCGAAAGGTGACCTTTATAACCGATCACCGACCGCTATTGGGCATTCTGGGACCACAAAGGCCTATGCCACCAACTTTGTCTCCGCGAATGACACGTTGGTGCATCAAACTCTCAGCGTACGACTACGCTCTGGTCTACCGCAATGGGAGTACACATCAAAACGCCGATGCGCTAAGCCGTCTGCCACTAGACGCAACTGTTGACGAACCATTTCCACCAGGAGACGTTCTGATGTTCGAAGCACTGCCAGAACCTCCGTTTACAGCAGGCACAGTTGCAGCATCTACGCAGAAGTGCGCAGCTCTCCGGCTAGTTTACACAGCTGTTCAACAAGGCAACGTGCACAAACTCAAAGGAGACAACTTCGACGCTTACCGCAGGCGAGCTACTGAGTTGAGCACCCATCGCGGCTGTATCATATTTGGGTCCCGAGTTGTGATTCCGAGAGAACTACGCCCACAAGCTATGTCTCTCATCCACGCTGGACATCGGGGCATCGTTGCAATGAAAAAGTGTGCCAGAAGCTACATGTGGTGGCCTGGCATTGACAACGACATCGAAACAGTGGTGCGAGAATGCAAGCCTTGCCAGAGCAGCCGGAGCGCCCCGCCGAAAGCTCCTGTCCCAGAATGGGAAAAGCCAGACACACCCTGGCACACATTGCACATTGATTTTGCAGGACCAATTGAGGGCTGCACTTTCCTTGTGGTCGTAGACGCCTACACAAGGTGGCTTGAGATAAGGCAAATGGGACAGACGACTTCAGCAGCAGTCATTGACAACCTCCGATCACTATTTGCTACGTTCGGCCTGCCACGCAAGGTAGTATCGGACAACGGAACACCGTTTGTGTCTGCGGAGATTCTCAAGTTTTATCGCGACAACGGGATCTCCTCAGTTACATCGGCCCCCTACCACCCAGCGACAAACGGACAAGCCGAGCGCTACGTAGCCGAGCTAAAACGCGCCCTTGAAAGAGATCAGACAGGCTCGCTGCAGCGCCGCCTTGCGCGCTTTCTCTTCAAGCAGCACACGACGGTTCAGAGCACAACAGGCGAGACCCCCCTCGAAAATGATGTTCGAGAGTGAAATGCGAACCCAGCTCACAGCCATCCTCCCCGAGCCAAAGGCAGAGACGTTCCGGGAAGAAAAAGCAATTCCGCGCTGCGGCACGCTTAATGGGGGGCAGCGCGTCCTCGCCCGACAGTTTCTGAAAAAGCCACGCTGGGAGGAAGCTACAATTGTCAGACGCATAGGCCTGCGCTCTTGGCTCGTCAACATACATGGCACAGTAGCACGCCGACATCTCAACCAGCTGCGTAGATTTACGACGCCGTCTGAGAGCTGTCCGCCAGCGGAGAGAAAACGTGCACCATCTTCCCACATAGCGTGGCACCTCTCCCCGGAAGAAGAGACTTCGCCCAGGACAGACCTAGGAGACACAGCGAACAACAGCCAGCCTACAAGTGTTTATCCCCCGAGCGCACAAAGCCAGCGCGCCTCCACGCGTGAGCGCCGACCCCCTGCACGATACCAGGCAACTTTCTAAGGGGGACGGAAGTGTTGTGTCCCCTTATTGCTTTTGTGTGTGTGTTACCCCTGCAGTGCTCCGTCCTAACGACCACTTGCCCCTCGTCGCACCCCCCTCTTGTGTGTTACCAGTGCAGTGCTCGGTCCTAACGACCACTTGCCCCTCGTCGCACGCTGTCGCCAGATGCCCCCCATGGTGCGCCCCCGCATCCTCCTCCTGTTTTGGGAAGCCACTCCCTCCCGTGGACGCTTCTCCGCTCCCTCCTTTCTTCGGGCGGCCAGTTCGGCTCCTGCCTCAGTCGACGCTGGTCGCACCCTCATCAGCTTTAAATAAACAGTCTTAAAAGTACCGTGTGCGTCTTTCGCTGCATTCAACACAGCGACCGGACACGACATGCTCTTCTCCTTCAAATGGTTCACCTCATAAGTAGTACAAATTTCTCTTCTCCAAGCTTTGCACAGAGGAGCGCCCCGTGCTCCTTTATTGAACACAAGCAGCTTTGTCGTGGCGTGACTGCGTCCTTGACTGTGTGACTGTAACTCTGTCTTGACTGTGTCCTTGACTGTGTGACTGCGACTTCGGTTCTGATTTTTATTTTGTGGCCGGCACTCAGTGCTTTCTTAGACTGCTACGGTGACCATGACTTTGCAGTGACTTGGGTTTTCTATTTTTATATTAGTATTATTTATTCCGCGGACTGCACGCTGTGCTTTGGCTATCTGCCTGCGACTAACTTTTATTGTGACGAGCCTTTTGTTTTCTTTTCTTTTAGTTTTTTTTAGTTTCTTTTGAGTGTTTTTCGCTTAATTATTTTTTCTTTGGAACATTTAGTTCTTTTTCATTTATTTTGAATTGGCGTTAAGCCTGGCAAAGCATTGCTGGTCCAGACATCCTCTCTTTCTTTTATGTTTTTTTACCTTTTTTTAGAGAACCAATAAAAGCGGGAGAAACGTTCGCCCGCATCTCGTCCTGTCCGCCTCGGAGTTTTCCTGTGCCCTACCATGGGCGAACATTCGCTCGTAACCGTGCTGGTGAGTCGGCCGTCCTGTCAGCCAGTGTGTCGTTCCTTTGTTCCCTCAGAGCAAGGCCCGCCGTGGTCGGCGTGCGCTCAGTAGCCTACGCGACCACGGGGTGTGGTCCGCGCGGTTTTGAACTGTGTCAGCCGCGGTTAAACGAGGAGAACGTATTTATCTCCCCAGTTAAAACCCCACAACTTGCCTTGCCGGGGTAGAAGCATTGTGCAGACTTGATCACTAATGCTCTACCTGAGACCATTGGCCTGCAGACACCGACCCATGGATCACCCAGGAAACAGGGGACCTGCCCAGCTGATGCGGTCTCTTCAGAGGACAGCGAGGAGCTGTAACCCCTTTCGAGACCTCTACCTGGCGGCGGACGAGCTGTTATGATCGTACTTCTGGTCACGTGGGCCGGAGCAAGCGACAACCAAGAGCTGTCAACAAAGGCAACAACCTCGCGACGCCTACAGACCAGATGCCCTTTGTCTCGGAAAAAGGAGGGTTCCGTCTGCGTGCTGCATGGTCTCTTCACAGTTTGCACAGCGCGGGGCTGCGTCATATTCATCAGAATGGTGATCCTTTGAGGCGCATTTCGCGCAAGTTTTACGACCGCGGCAACTTAGTGAGCCGTGGTCGAACCTTTGAAAAGTGAAATATCGGCGAGGGTTGGGTATTGTTAAGATCGACCACGCTATTCCCTGAAAAGGTTTGGGGACGATTCCCAGGCAGAAAAGACGGCGTCGTAAACCACCACGACAAGTATGTAGCACCAGGCTACAGGGAAAGGCACAGGGAACTCGTTTGTGTCTGCCCTGTCAGCAGACGAGTCAGAAGGGGAATCGTGCAGCCGGACCATTGTTGTCCAGTAGGGTTCAGCACTACATGTGCTACCCAGGCTTTCATAGCCTCTGGACAGAACACAAGGACCAAGACAGTGGTCAGGGAATGACTACCGCCAGGTGACGGCATTCGTCCCGCTTCCACAGCTGGAAGAAAGGCCAGACAGACGCGACCCCGAAGGGCGCAGCTTAAGTGGCAATCCCTGAACACAAGAGAGAGTGAACTTGGGCTTATCCTTTTCTTTTGTGAAAGAGTTTTTTTGTATAGGGATCCTAGCCAGAACCCTGACCGTTCTTTTTGTATGTTTCGACCATGCGGGAGGACAGGCTATGACTCAATGAGAGTGAAAGTTTATGGTGGGCCCTGGAGAGGGATTTGTTAGGACCAATAACTTTATTTTTAGTTGTGTTGATGATTTTGCCCCAGAAAGAAAGGCAGACAACATAGGTGACTCTTATGTGGGTAATACTGTCATTGGCTACATTGACAGAATGTGATGTTTTGGCAAGTCATAGTAATCGGCGATAAATAGACGATATGCGAAATGCGCAGCGCCATCTCTCGGCGCTCCGAGAACTAAGTCCTCCATGTTGGTACGGTACAGAAAACGAAACCGCTGCCTAGCGTTGGGTTAAAACGGCTGCGCTTCGTTTGAAAAGTAAAATGCCGATGCAGTGTTGCGCTACCCTCTCCACTGTGAAAAGACACTACGATGCGTGCCAGAACTAGGTGCGTTCCAGCTTTTCGCTTTTCTATTTTTTTACTCCGTCACAACGTTTTAGTAACACAAATGCCATGCGAGGTATCATGTGTCAGCACGCGGATCAGTGCGCAGCTTTCGCTTTCTGCGCTGATTTTTGACAAATCTCTCGAGGTGACTTGCGTTTAAATTAAGATAAGGACCACAGCCTTTGTTGTCTCTGATCAAAATTAGAAGCCGATTTCATGCATTTATCAACTCTCCGGTCGGGCGTGAATATATATAGACGCATACTTGAACAACGTAATAGATAGAGAAGGTAACTTTTTTGAGCGGGCCAATCGCTCGTGCCGTGACGAAATAAGTTCATTCGAAGAACCATATGCCGATTACTGCTTAGTTTTCTACGTGTTCAGTCAAGTTTTTCCCGTGTTCAATTAGTTTTAGAAGGGCGAGAAAACTCTCTGGACCATATGCATATGTTATGCGCGTTAAGGAGTCTCTGTGAAGCAATACACCCTACGTATAAAAACTGAGGTGCGAATGCTTTATTTCTTGAGGATTCCTATACCTTCGATATCTGCGGCGACGAAAATCTAAAAAAAAAAAATAAGCGAATAATACAGCTACTTTATTATGGAGGGACGCATTTCTAAGCTAGAAAGTATACGTGCAACAGTGTTCTGTAAACGCTTCAGGCCATCAGATTTTATTATCGTTGTGGCAAGCTCCAACAGCTTGCTTCGCAACAAAGCCATTTGTCCAAGTTTGGGAGTAAGCTAATTAAGTTTCGGAAGCAACCGAACATGCTAATTTCGCCCCTGCACACACAGCTTGACCAGCGTATCGAGTCCGTGCATGCATCTACAGCTGTAGCATCTTTCTCTAATCAAGCCGCCGCGGTGGCTCAGTGCTTATCTGAAAAAAAAAGCTGCGTCTTTGCTTACAATATTTTGAATTACATGTGCATGCCTACTTTCCAGGACTTGCAGGACTCGGTTTCAACGAATTGAGAGAGAGAGAGAACAACTTTTATTTAGACAGCCTGCAGAGTCGGTTAGGCTCCCTCCAAGCAGGGAGGACAAGCTTTTACCGCGACGCGGCCACTACGTCAATCTCGTGCGTTGTGCTCCTTGAGGTCTTGTTACGTCCCTCGCTACTTCCGCGGGTTCGAGAGGGCCGCCGCCCCCTTCCTGGGGGTGCCGCCCCCCTCTCCTCGGGTTCGCTCGGTCGCTGCCTCTCGAGAGCTGGCGAGACCTGCTGGACGGCCTTGAGTTGTGTCTTTTGATCACAGCTCCTCGTTGCAGCCTCTAGCTGCGGCGGGATCGTCGTCTTCTCGCTGGCTTCGCGCGGATTTACGCTACAGTCCCAAAGGATGTGAGCCGCGGTGGCTCTCTCCTTCGCGCACAGTCTGCATATGTCGCTCGCGTGCACACTCGGACACACGTGCTTAGCTAGCACCGGGGTGAGCAGGGACCCCGTCTGTAACTGTCTATATAACACTGCCTCCTTCCGGGTAAGCCCCGGGTGAGGTGGCGGCATAGTCTGTCTGTTCAGTCTGTACCATTTCACTATTTCGTTGAAGGTGGTCATCTTGTCCTTGGCACTGCGCCGCGACCAGGACTCCGAGTCGGCCGTGCTTTCAGCCGCGCGGTTGGTTAGTCCTCGCGCGGCCGAGTTGGCCGTCTCGTTGTGGTTCACGTTTCCGCGTTCCGACACGTCACTGCCAATGTGGGCCGGAAACCACTTGATCACCACAGGACTGTTGCGTCCGATGTCTTCGGCCTTGCGCAGTATGCGCGCGGCCTCACTACATACCCTACCCTTGGCGTAGTTCTTCACTGCCGTTCTAGAGTCACACAGCACTGTAGTACATCCGGGGTCGGAAACGGCCAAGGCGATGGCCACCTCCTCCGCCCGGTGCGCTTCTCGAGTCCGGACGCTCACCGCGGTCTTCGTTGCACCCGTCGATGCTCCGACAACCACCGCCGCGTATGCGTCGGTGCACTCTTGATACTCTGCCGCGTCCACGTAGGCGGCGCCTTCTTCTCTGGCGTGGAGGTCCACAAGAGCCCTGGCCCTCGCCAACCTCCGCTCCCTGTTGTGCTCGGGGTTCACGTTCTTCGGGATCGGGAAGACCCTGAGCTTTCTGTTGATGCTATCTGGTATAGGTACGTCTTTCTGCTGCTTGCCTTCCTTCGGTTCGAGGCCAAGGTCCCGCAGTATCTGTCTTCCGGTTCTCGTTTCGGAGAGACGCTCGAGTTGCGCCGTTCTCTGTGCTTCGGCTATTTCGTCCAGCGTGTTGTGGACTCCCAGCGCCATGAATTTTTCGGTGCTCGTGCCCCCGAGGAGACCGAGTGCCGCCTTATACGCCTTGCGTATGGTGGCGTCTCTCTTGTTACGTTCACTCGGCCTCCAGTTGTAGAAGGCGGCCACGTACGTTATGTGGCTAACTGCGAAGGATTGAACGAGCCTAGTCAGGCTCTCCTCCTTCATCCCCGCTTTTCTGTTGGACACCCTCTTGATGAGTCTCATTGCCGCAGCCGCCTTGCCCGCGAGCTTGTTGACCGTTTCACCGTTGACTCGGTTTCGCTGGACGAGCAGCCCGAGTACCCGAATCTTCTCGACCTCCGGTATTACCTGTCCTCCCGCCGTCTTGACCGTGATCTTGGGACGCTCGTACTTGACTTCCATATTCTTTCTTTTCCTGCACGATCCTTTCGGGGGAATCACCAGCAGTTCTGACTTGGCCGGGGAGCAAACGAGTCCAGACCCGTCCAGCTGCTCCTCGATGGCGTTGACCGCTTCTTGCAGCGTTGTCTCGATGTGTCCGTCGCTTCCTCCCGGTACCCATAGCGTCACGTCGTCGGCGTAGATGGTGTGCCGGACTCCCGCTACTCTTTCTAGCCGGGTGGCCACCCCGATCATCACGAGGTTGAAGAGTAGCGGGGAGATCACCGACCCCTGCGGAGTTCCGACGCTGCCCAGCTTCTTCTCTTCGAGCTGTAGGTCTCCCGCACAGATTTCGGTGGTTCGTTCCGTCAGGAAGTCTTTGATGTACTGGTATGTCCTCCTGCCCATGTTTAGCCTGGATACTTGGGCCAGGATAGCCGAGTGCCTCACTTTATCAAAGGCGCTCTGCAAGTCCAGCCCGAGTACGGCTCTGTTGTCCTTGGTGCCCGTCGTATCGTCGATGATCTCGTTCTTCAGTAAGATCATGGCGTCTTGCGTCCCGAGTTTGTTCCGAAACCCGATGATGGAGTTTGGGTAAAGCTCCGATTCTTCCAGGTAACGCTGCCACCTGTTCATGAGAACGTGCTCGAGGACCTTTCCCACGCACGAAGTGAGTGAGATCGGCCTGAGGTTCTCTATGTTGGGCGGCCTGCCAGGCTTGGGGATGAGGATCGTCTTGGCTGCTTTCCATTGCTTGGGTAGCCTTCCTTCTTGCCAGCACTTGTTGTAGAAGTTCGTGAGCGTTTCGATGGCCGCTTCGTTGAGGTTCTTGAGCGCTCTGTTGGTCACTCGATCGGGACCCGCGGCAGACCTTCCATTGAGTTCCTGCAGGGCAACTCTTACTTCCCAGGTCTGGATGTCGCGATCTAGCGTCTCGTTCTCCTTGCCTTGGTAATCCGGGTGTCTTTCCGTGGGGGTGGTCGGCAGGTACTTGGCGTCCAAGCGCCGCTTGACCTCGTCCTCCCCGTGTTCGCAGATTGCCTTGTGTAGGATCCTGGCCAGGTTGTTGTGTTGGTGGCCCTTGGTCTTGGTTTCGTCGAGGAGGTGCCGCAGCATGTTCCACGTCTTGCCCTTGTGCATCTGTCCGTCGGCTTCGTTGCAGGCCTCGTTCCACTGTTGGGTGCATAGCACCCTGCAGTGGACCTCGATCTGCCTGTTGAGCTCGGCGATCTTCTTCCTTAGACTTCGGTTGGTTCGTCGCTTCTGCCACCTCGCCTTTATGGACTGCTTGGCTTCTATCAGGTGGGCCAGCCGACTGTCCATCTTGTCTATCCGTTCGTCCGTCTCTAGCTCTTTGGTGGCTCCTTCCGTCGTCTCAACGACGTTGGCCGCCCATTGCTCGATGTCCGTAATGTCCTCTTGCACCGCGGGTAGCGCCTTTCGAAAGGCGTCCCAGTCCGTAATGCGATGCTTTCTTATGCCGGTGTTGCCTTGGCCTTCGAGCAGTATGACGACCTCTACGATGTAGTGATCGCTGCCCAGCTCTTGGCCCGTGTTTCTCCATTTCGCTTCTCTTGATCCTCCTTCAGTTTTGATGAAGGTAAGGTCCGGAGTTGTGTCTCTCGTAACAGATGTGCCGATCCTGGTGGGAAAGGCCGGATCCGTGATTAGTTTCAGTCCGACTTCGGTGGCGTCTTGCATCAGCTCTCTCCCCTTGACCGTCGTTCTGTGGTAGCCCCAGTCTTGGCTCGGTGCGTTAAAGTCTCCGCACACTACGAGCGTATTGCTTCCCGCGACTGAAGCTGCCTTGTGGAACAGTGCCTTGAATTTCTGTTGTCCGTGGGACGGGTTGCTGTAGACGTTCACCAGGAAAGTGCTCTCCCTCCTCTTCTTTCCCGTGATTACTTCCACCGTGCAGTGTTCGATGGCGCTTCTGCCGATCATTTCGTGTTCCACGAAGGTGATCCCTCTCCTAACGAAGGTGCAGACCCCTCTGCCCTTGCCTTTGGACGTGTCCCTTTTGCTCGGCGGGCTGTCGTGCGACCGGTAGCCCGGTAGTTTCGGCGTCTCTTCGCTGTGTGTTTCTTGATTCATTATGACGTCTGGTTTCCTCGTTAGTTGCTGCAAGTGTTGCTGCAGCACTGCTCTCTTGCCGGTAAAGCCGTTGCAGTTCCAGTGCCAGACCGAGAGGTCTCTCACTGGGGGTGTGGATGCTGCTGTACTTGCTGTCCCGTCCATGATTGCTGCAGTTTGGCGGTGATCTGTGCTTCCATATGTTGTATTGTAAGTAATGATAATTAGAATGAAGCAGTACACGTAGCATACGGTCGAGCCGATCTGTATTCTGCTACTTCGTCGTCTTCTCTACTCCCGTGCGCGCGAGTGCGTGCAGCGCACCTTCCACACTTCATCTTTATCACATTTCCGCCGCACTTTAAAGAAACAAAATGTCTAGCGGATGTCATAGTCTTTGAACCATGCGGGCCGCTTCTTTTTGCGAGTACTTCGGCGAGGCGGCGCAGGAAGTGAAGCCGCAGTTGCCGCTGTGGATGGTACTACACGAGGGTTGAGGAGCGGCTGCCGATTCCGGAGCGGGCGAAACCAGGTGCGATGAAGGGCCCGGGCAGCTAACTTCGATAGGCGGCGAAATATTAGCGAAAAGGGCCGCTGGAGCTGGGGAGGACAGTTGCTGCTGAACTACTTCTGGGCGAACCGCAGAAAACTTGGACGAGTGCCACACTCGCCCATCATCCAGCAGATAAGATGCAGGTCCACGCTGCTCCACAATCTTCCGAGGTTCCGAAAACCGAGCTGACAGTTTGGCTCGCACAGTTGGTTTGCGAACACGCACGTACTGGCCAATCTGAAAGTGACGACACTTAGCGCCACTCCGCTGGTCCGCATAAAGCTTGTACTGCGTTTGCTTCTCCTCAAGCCTCTGCCGCAAAAGCTTAAGCGCTTTTGTCGGATCCATTGAGAAGGACTGATCCGGCAGTCCTACGACGTTGAGTCTTGTGCGGGGCAACCGGCCATGAAGTAGGACAGCTGGTGCAATTCCAGTCGTGGCATGGGGCGTACAGCGGTAGACACCGAGGTAGTCCACAATCGCTGTACGTAGGTCGCGTCGCTCGCACAGAGCCAGCTGAATATAGGACTTAAGCACTCGATTGAATTGTTCCACGAGTCCATTAGCTTGGGGATGGTACACTGAAGAGTAGCAATGGCGTATCCCCCGTTCGCGGAGGAAAGTTTGCATGGCCATCGATGAAAATTGAGGTCCGTGGGCAGAGACAATCTCTTGAGGGTAACCCTCACGAGCAAAAAGGCCAAGCAGGAATTCTTGAACGGTTTGAGTTGTGATGGCATCAGCGAAGAAAACCTCTGGCCACTTGCTATAATAATCCATTAGAGTAATCGCGAAGCGGCAGCCACTAGGAGCTTGGTCGAAAGGCCCCACGATATCAATGGCAACCTTATCCCAAGGTTTTTCTGGGAAGGCGACAGGTTGCAGAGGAGCAATTCCGAGTTCCTTGGAGAAGAGATGTTCGAATTGTGGACGTAGCTCAGGAGGTAACAGAGGCGTACCAGGTGTCATGGAAAGACATTCCAACGATGCACCTTTGATCTTCATTTGTAGGGCTGCAATGGAATCCAGACCCAGCAGCGTTGTGCCTCCCGAGACAACGTACAACAGGATGCAGGCGGTACGGTCGTGAAACTTGGCTGAGGCAACAAAACAGCCTTGGACTATAATCCGAGACTTAGAATAGTCCAATAGTTGAACTGCAGTTGGTTTAAGCGGGAAAATTGCAGCGAAGAATCGGTGGTATAGGTCTTCAGAAATAATTGACACAGATGAGCCGGTATCAATCAGGAAGCGGATGGGCTTGCCTTCAATCAGGACCGAGGCGAAAATTCCGTTGTTTTGACTTTCAACATTGAGAATAGATGCACTGCTGAAGCCATCCGGCATCGACGATGTGTCAGCAGTATCTGCAACTTGCTGAACATGAACAGGACGGTCGGACGACTTGCAGAGAGAGTCGAAATGGCCCATCTTGCCGCACCGACGACACTTGCGGTTGCGGGCTCGGCATGCAAGTTTGTTCGCCAGGTGGGCCGTAGAACCGCAACGGTAGCACATGCGCTGTGGTATTGCAGCAGCAGGTTGTGACGGTTGACTTTGGCACTTGCAGCAATGTATGTCGCGTGTTTGTCTCGATCCGCGCTCGCATCCCACACGATGTACTGGAGCGTCCTCCTCAGCCAATTCCCTGGCTTCACGGGAAGCTTGCTCGCACTGTCGAGCAAGGAGCACGGCGCGCGACAGAGTCAAGGAGGGGCCTTCCATGAGTAGGCGCTCACGCAGATGGCAACTCGAGGTCTTCTCCACCAGCTGGTCCCTGATCATATCGTCCGCCATGGTCCCAAAGCCACAGTCGCCGACAAGGCTGCGAAGGACAGCGACGTACTCATCGGTTGTCTCTCCTGGAGCCTGAACTCGACGGCGAAAGCGATGACGTGCTGCGATTATATTCACGGACGATTTGTAATGCGCCGACAGGATGGATATCGCCGCATCAAATTCGTCAAGGCGCGGCGCCTCGTCACCGGAGTGCGATGCAGCTGCTGTAGGCGCTGGAGTGGACGACGGCGGCGCCAAGGTATAAAAAATGCGCTGACCTTCCAGTCCGATGCAATTCAGCAGGATGGCCTTCCGCCTGTCCGCGCCCAGAGTAGAGGCACCAGAGGCCAGCATGTAATTCCGGAACGCCAGCTCCCATTCCTCCCATGGAAGGGCAGGGCGACCAGGAGTCGGAAGGAAAGGCGGTGGTGGCTGAAGCCCAGAAAAGCTCATGACGGAAGGTGAGCAGGCCACGTGAAGGTCCCGAATCAAAACAGCATCCTCGTCGCCAAAATATGTTGTATTGTAAGTAATGGTAATTAGAATGAAGCAGTACACGTAGCATACGGTCGAGCCGATCTGTATTCTGCTACTTCGTCGTCTTCTCTACTCCCGTGCGCGCGAGTGCGTGCAGCGCACCTTCCACACTTCATCTTTATCACACCATACATTGTATTTGTGCCTGTATCTGCGTCTGCAGCTGTGCTTGCATTTGCGCCATCATGTTCTGGATCGTGCTCTGTATATTCGTTGTCATCTGCTGAACCGTTTGCGCGAGCGCAGTAAGTCGTTCGTTGGTTTCCTTGCTGGTCGCCTCGAGACGGTCGAGTCTGACGTCCTGTTTTTCGATTCTCTCCATTGTCTTTCGTCCCTTGGCGACCTCTATGGCTCTCCTCTTGGGAGCCGGTCCCGCCGTTTTCGTGGCTCTCGGGTCCACCTCGACCTCTAGTTCGTCCTCGGTTATCTCTTCTTGTTCCCTCTCTTGTGCGGGCTTCGGCAGCAGCTGCTGCTGTTGCTGCTGCTGTTGCTGCATCGCAATTAATGTCGTTAGCTTCGCGTTGATTTCCTTGATGGTTGCGTCCTGCTCGGCGATTCTCGCTTTAGCTTCTCGTTCTCGTCTCTTAGGGCTTTTATTACCATTCCATTCTCTTCTTGGAACTTCTTCGTGGCGTTTTGCGCCGGTGGTTGTCTCTTCTCTGCCATGTTAGCCTTGACTGCTTCGGCCCAGGTGACTCTTTCCCCCGACTGCGACGGTCTGTGGCAGCTGTTGCTCCTGCCTCCCTTGCTGTTGTCCCTCTTGCGGCTGCTGTCGCGCTGCCTCGAATCCCCGCGGGGTCTCTCAGCAGACGGCGCTCGCAGCGGCGGAAAGCTTTTCGGATCCAGTTGTTGCTGCATGGCTTCCATCTTGCGTTGCCATTGCCGTTTTTTGACCACATACGGCATCTTGTACTTGTTTTTGCATTCCCTCTCGCCCGTTGGATGCTGTCCCCCGCAGAGCTTGCACTTGGGCTTGCATTCGCGTTTGTGATCCTCGCTGGGGTTCACGATTCCGCAGCCGAAGCATACTTTGGCATTGGGATTCGGGCATACGTCTCTTCTATGGCCGATCCTGCCGCATTGCCTGCACACGTCAAAGTGCTTGCGGTAAAGCCTGCACCTGACTAATATCGAGCCATACTTGACGTAGTTCGGTACTTTTTGTCCAGCGAAGAGTACTATCACTGTGGTTGTATTGCCGATTCTGTGCGCCTCCACCGCTAGGGGGTTGCATGGGTTCACGATGTTTTCGGTTATCTCTTCCGGGGTGTCGTGTACGGCTATGCCTCGGATGACTCCCTTGACCGTGCCGTCCGGCGCCGTTCGGTAGGCGCTGACTTCGTATGCCTTGTCTCCTACGTTTAGGGTTTTGACCTTAGAGTACAGCGTGGCACGCCTCTCGTCCGGGGTGCTGACCACGATGAGTTTTGCTGCGCGTTCGTGCAGATGGTGTCTGCTTTGGCTTCTTCCTTCGTTATTCGAACCGCCGTCATGACAGCCGACATAATTATTGAAACCTCAGTTCTCGCTACGTTGAGACCTCCCCGTGGTCTCATGACTATCTTGGTGTCTTCCTTCGGCATGTCTATCGGCATCATCGCCGCTTTCGTTACCGAGGCTGCAACTCTCTTAGCAAAACTGGCCCTAGTCTTGGGTCTAGACTGGCGAGTAGTGGCGGCGGACTCACCGTTTTCCTTGCCGGCCATGATCTGCTTGATGCGCTTGCCGGAGGCCGACCAGCCTTCGGCTTCTTCCGGTGTAATGTCCTCTCCGGGAACTTCAATGGACGTACGCCCGCCGAGACTGCCGATGCTCGGCGCTGATGTTATGTTGTCTCCCATCGACGTGGCCACTTCCATGTCGGACGCCATCTTGGTCGTACTCGTCGTCGGGTTAGGCCTAGCGGCCGGGCCCGTCGCCACCGGTGGCCGTACTTGTGGTAGGCCGACGCTAGGCCTAGCACCGCACCAGAGAAAAGTCCTCGTAAATCGGGAGAATCACGTACCGCTTGGTCAAAACTGGTACCGGTCGATGCCCCGCACCTTCGCGCACACTTTGATACCAAATATATCGCGGTAACTGTAAATTAACACTGCGTTAATTGGCATAATAGCAGGGGCCGATGAGAAGCGCGTCCCCTCCCGTCGGCGACCGCAGCGCCACTCGTGGCGAAAATCAACCGACGCCGGGCTCTGAAACGGTGACGTTGAAAACCGCGGATGCGCATTGCACATTACAGTAAAGGAATCGAATTACGCAGCTGGTCGAGGGTCTTGTGTGATTATACTGCAATGCACGAAGCTCCTGGCGTCGGCGCGAACGAAAGTTCGCACTGTCACAGAAGTTTGTCAACACACGTGCGCACTCCCCGCAAAATAACCGCTCGCTACCCTACCAGATGAATTCGCGTCCACCTGGGAATAAAATAGCCATGATAATGCGTGATGCTTGAACTGGTGCTTTAATGCGAGTATTAAAACGACAACAGCACACGGTCACGGTTCGACTTTCCAACCCACTTTCGAGTGCCGATTATTGTGATCATCAGCGCCAGACTTCAAGCGAAGCTGAGGACGCGGTAGGAGTAAGCTGGCGCTTATTGAAAGCACCTACATTTGGTCAAAGATCAGCTGTGAAAACAACGCAGCAGCTGAAGCTTGCCTGTTGAAATTCCACTCGCAAGAAGAAATTACGCATAGCAAACGATGCACCAGCTCGACGTGCTCGACCGAGCCAAGATGGAAACCGGAAGTTGTGGGCGCGGTGTTGCCAGACCGCCAAGCAATTTCGCATATCGTCTATTGCGTCTGTAGAGGTCTTTTGAGGTGCGACTTTGCACAGGGTTGTTTTTCCATTGTTAGCCGATGGTGTTAATAGGTTCTAACAGAAAGAAGCCGGCAGAGCATAGCGTACGGGCACGTGGCGCAATTGAATGACAGGACGTTTCCGTTGACAAAGGGTATTGGGTGATCTCAGCTTTGTGGTTTCCATCGAAGTTTTAGTTGCGGGACAGGGCTTTGAAAGACCGCACCTAAATCGTGCGACGTGGCGGTTTGACTTCGGCGGTCATGAGGTTGCATGTGGTCTCGCTTTATGGCCACGACTACTGTTGTCAACTACAAAATTTTGAGTTCAATTTTAGGCTTCTCATTTCTATTGCTTAACAGCCTGGCAGAGCTCTGGTGAATTTCTGGCTCTGCTGACACTGTTTCCCAGCCTCGTAGGGTAAGTGGGATCGGTGAGGATCGATAACCCCTCTTGCGTCACTACTTCTTCCAGTTTTCTGCCTTTTGGTGTCGCCGCCGGGTAGCCCCATGAAGGGTGTGGTGCGTTGAAGTCGCCCCCAATCACGCAGGGGGCATGGCCCGCTAAGGCTAGAAATTTATGAGGGAACCCAATTTTGCGTGCCTGTCTTTAAGAGGGCTGTAGACATTCAATACGTGCGTGCTTGCCGCTCCTCTTTGGAGAGGAAGAATAGTTATATAGCAATGCGCAATGTCCAGCTGGAAAGAATCATGCAATATGGCAGTGTATAATTTGTGCACTAACGTGGCAGTTAACTGGTCGTGCTGATAAGTCACATAGTCTTGGAGTTTAATAAGCATTAGGTGGGGTTCTTGAATTAGGATAGCTGCCGGTGGGTCAGATTCCTGAGATAGAAGGAGATTAAGAGCAGCCTGCTTTCTCCTGTATCCCCGGCAGTTCCACTGCCAGATCTTTACTCTAGGTTTGGCTGGCATGTTGAATCCGTATCGGATGGCTCGTCCACGTGCATTGTACGAGCGAATTTCGACTTATGTCTTTTATAGCATGTTCCTTCCGAAGTGCAGAAATTGCCGTCTCCGTGTATCGTCGGTTGTTTGCAATCTCCTCTCGAATTTCTTGGAATTGAGCGTTTACGTAAATTGGAAAAGCTTGAAACTCCTCCTTGAAGGACCTCAGTTCTTGGATGATTTGTTGGTAGACCTCGCCTAAGGCAGACTGGGAGCTAGGTACTGCCTGCTGTTTTTGGTTTTCAGGAGTCGGCTGAGTTACCAAGAACATACAAAACGTCATTTGGAAGAATATCGAACAGCACCTGGGAAGCGATCACTTCATACTCTCTCTGGAGATAAGCACAAACGCGTGCAAGCGCAAAATAGGTATCGCAAGAGTTACGAACTGGGACAGGTGGAGAAAGGCCCAGGCATCTACTGCAAACCTTATTACCGACCTAGAGGAATGGGTTAAAGATGAGGTGCATACTTTGAAAGCCTTTACGAAAGAGATCTGCACGACAGAAGATTGCCCAGCGGTCGATCCGCACCTTCTACATTTATGGGAAGCGAGGCATTCATTGACAAAGAGGAGATAAACAAAAAGGCAGAATCCTATGCCATATCCTTAACCAGACAGAACTGGAATTCGCTCTGCGATGGTATTCAGGGGAAGCTAGGTGTGTCAAAGACTTGGAAGCTCCTACGTGTCCTAATCGACCCCAGCAGCAGCAAGTCGACCACTAAAGACAGGCTCACGAAGATCGTACACACCACCCCGGGTACGGACACAGAGTTGATGGAAAAGCTCAAGACCAGGTATCTGTGCACAGACCAAGTCGTGGAACAGCCGGAGTATTCTGGGCTGCCAAATCCCAAGCTGGACATCCCACTCACGAAAGAAGAAATCAAAGCAGAAATCGCGGCCATGAGAAAAAATGCAGCTCCAGGTCCAGATAAAATAACAGCCAAGCTCTTATTTAACCTCAGCGATGACACCATCACCTCGCTGGTGGAATGCTTCAACGAACAGCATTGGGCTACAGGAACGTTACCAATATCCTGGAAGACAGCTGAGGTTCGGTTAATTCCGAAGCCTAACAAACCCCTTAAACTGGATAATCTAAGACCGATATCGCTGACCTCGTGTTTGGGGAAGCTCATAGAGAGGGTCATCAACACGAGACTGTGTAGATACTTAGATATTCGGCTTTCGCCCTCACCTATCGACACAGGACGCCCTCTTGTACCTGTACAAAGACCTCCTTGAGACACCTCCCAAGTCACAGACAAGGGCCATCCTGGCACTTGATTTGAAAGGAGCGTTGGATAACGTTCTACATAAAAACATCCTGCAAAGCCTCGCCGATACCAATGTGACGCAAGAACCTACAACTATATCAAAAACTTCTTATCAGCCAGGCAAGCCACTATAAACTTCAGTGGATTAAAATCAGATCCCATCACTCTAGGCCCGAGGGGAACTCTGCAAGGGGCGGTACTGTCACCCCTCTTGTTCAATTTGGCTATGAAAGATCTACCAGGCCTTCTTTCCGAAATCCCCGGCATCAAACACACATTGTATGCGGATGATATCACTGTCTGGTGCAACTCGGTGAGTGACGCCGAGATCGAGGAGCGTCTTCAAGCAGCAGCCGACACGGTGGACCGGTACGCCAGGGAGAGAGGCCTTCAGTGTGCGCCGGAAAAGTGCGAGTTGCTAATCCTGAAGAACCCGAGGACACCCCTAGCTCAGAACATCTCGGTGTATATAGAGAACCGCCCAGTACAGAAACCCACGGAGATCAAGATCCTAGGGCAGTATATCCCGCAGGGGCGACAGAACACCACCACTATGAAGAAGCTTACAACATCCACCGAGCAAATCCTCCGGATGATACATCGTATCCGAAATAAACACCATGGCATGAAGGAAAGGGACACCATCCGCTTAGTGCAAGCTTTCGTGATCTCTCGGATAATGTACGGGACGCCATTCCTTAACCTCTCCAGGTCAGAGATTAAAAAGTTGGAGGTACTCATCAGGAAAGCCTACAAGACGGCAGGCACTGGGGCTACCGAACTTCACGCCAACGGCAAAGCTCATGGCTCTAGGAGTACATAATACCCTCAAAGAGATGTGGGAAGCACAATGTCTCTCACAACTGAATAGGCTCGCACTTACAAAACCCGGCAGAGAACTGCTCGAAAAAATCCATGTTAATCAGCCCTACACAAGTGACCAAAGGGAAGAGGTCCCACGCGATGTAAGAAGACGCATAAACGTGCACCCCATTCCGCGGAATATGCATCCCGCATATAACATCGAGAGGAGGAAAGCAAGAGGTGAAGCCCTGCAGAAGAAATGGGACAAGCAAATTAACACCCTTTACGAGGACGCAGCAGGACCAAAGAATGGAGTCATGACTGTTGTGGTCTCTATTGCATTAGCTGTAGCATCTAACCCCAACGCCGTTGTGCTCACTGATTCCCAGAACGCCTGTCGCAACTTCAATAACGGATTAATTCACAAGTCAGGGTTGTCATTGCTGACTAAACATCCACCCAACCAAGTCTCAGTCATCTGGTTCCCCGGTCACCTGGAACTACCAGGAGGAAACGAAGCCGCCCACAGGCATGCCCGAGCTCTTCTATACCGGGCGTCTCCCCCTGTTGACCATGAAGGGTGCCGCGACCTAATAGGTTTAGCAGTGTATGCTGACAATCTTGCGCCATACAGAACAGCCAGAAAGGAGTACCCAACACCACACAAATCCCTCAACAAGTTAGAAGAGAACACCCTTAGGAGACTACAAACCAACACATACTCGACACCAGCTAAATTACACCAGTGGTACCCTACACTATACAGGGTGACCGAAAAATACTGTAACGCAAAAAGGTAACAATAACTTTTCAAAAAACAACCCAATTGAGGCGCGCTTTTTTTATTCGTAAGCGCAATAAATTCTGGAAAACAGTTCACATTTGATTTTCAAAATGTCCACCTCCTGCTTTTATAGAGGCCTCCAGACGCTTTCGGAAATGTTTCAAAATAGCCTCGATGCCTTCTGGACTGATTTCGTTCCAGGCGTCTGCAGAACACGTTTGAGGGATTCGATGGATTTTTGCTTGGAAGAACACACTTTTTGCTGTAGGATACCCCAAACAGCAAGTTCCAAAGGACTGAGGTCAGGGGAATTGGACGGCCAAACGTCTTTCTCCCAGAAGCCAGGGAGATTCGCCTCACACCACTGGATTGTTTTCTTCGCTCCATGGGCAGGTGCCCAGTCTTGCTGCAGCTGCCAGTCAACGTTTTTTGCATTATCTTCAGGCCAGGGTATGACGGCGCCCTCCAGGATGAGCTCACGGTAGGTCTCGGCATTGATTTTGACTCCGTTTGGGACAAAAACAAGGTTGATTTTCCCAAGCCCTGAAATCCCATCCCAAACCATGGCGCTCTCGGGGAAATGGGTTTTATCCACTCTAACATTTCGAGAAGACCCGACTGGCAGCAATTCATGATTGTTTCGTGAATTCCAGGCCGGTTAAACAGTGAAAATCTTCTCATCTGTGAAGAGAACCCATTTGAGGGCTTCGCCGCGGCTCAGCTGCTTCATTCTGCAGCACTTTTCCAATCTGGAGGCCTTCACGTGGCCCGTAAGCAGCTGGCCCTTTGCTGGTTTGCGCACCTGAAGTCCTAGATCTTCTTTTACAAGTAATTGCTTGGTGGAGTTGCTAACTCCATGCTCGCGGGCGAGTTTTCGCATGCTCCTCAGGGGATTTCGCTCGACTTTCTTGCTGACAGCGAATTTCAGTTCCCTGGTTCTTGCAGTTCGAGGCCTTCCGCTTCGCAGCCGGTCCATGACACCTCCTCTCTCCTGGAATTGTTTGACGACACGATGCACTTGAACTCGGTGCAATTTAAGCATCTTTCCAGTTTTCTGAATAGGCATCTCCAGCTTGTGGTGGGCAACAATGGAGTACCGCAATTCTTCAGAGACCATTTTTCTTAGAAAATATTGCGGCAATGGCAGTAAAAGTAGTAGTTATATTTTAGAAAAACACAAGTTACATGAAAAAATCAGTGTCGATCCTCAAAAATGCAAACAATAATAAATAACATGAAATTCAACGCACGTTACAGTATTTTTCGGTCAGCCTGTACTCTCCGCAGTGTCCACATTGTGGAGCGGTAGCTAACCTCTACTATATGGTGTGGGCATGCCAATATAATCCCTTAGTTGACCCCATTCCCAACCCCTCGGAGGAGGGAGGCTATTCTGCTCAGCGATGATCCTGACCGTCAGCACTGGCTGGTGGGGAGGGCCAGTGCAGCAGCAGCAGCCAGTGGACTACCGGACTAGGCGGCCCACCCACATGCTCTGAGAATATTCAAGAAATAAAGATGTTTGTAATCAATCAATCAATGGCTCTGCCTAGGGAGTGACGCTGTGTTGGGTGGTCGGTTTCGACTAATGCCTCCATTGTGCGAGGTGTAGGACTCTGTTGTGTGCTCGCAGAGGAACTCAAGAAAGGCATGCTACGCTACAACCCAAACCCATCTCTCCTCGGCCAGTGATTGTGACCACTGGCCGATCAAGATTTTCCTGGTCGCGGAGAAGCTGTTAAGATCGGCGTTAGCAGGAAGAAGCCAACACCCACGTTTCTTCAGGATAGTTCCGAGAAACCCCTGACTATTCGAGGACGTTTGCCACAAGGCGTACTGGATTCACCACGAGGCGAGGGCCCACGTGCGTAGACACATCAGCAGGTGGACCTTGCCTCTGCCATTTCGCAGTAACCATGGCGGATGTCAAGGGCCCTCGTCACTGTGGTTCTTCTGCGTACTAAGCATCACGACGGGCTGGCGCGGGACTTCCACAACCTTCGCGGATGTCCCCATGGACAAATAAAGGACCACTTCCGTCCTTTGTCGGTCTCGCATTCCGACCCTTCGTGACAGATGTATTTGACGGGCGTGTGTCGGCAGCCCAGGAGAGCCATTGGCAAGTCCGAGAACGCCACATTCCGCTGCTGACTTTCCTCGAAGAGCGTCTTCCACTTCCAGGCTCAACACGTGACGGGAGTGCGTTCACAAGTGCGGGGGTGTGAGCTTGTGCCCACGAGGGAAAGTTTCCGGCCACTCCTACCCTGGCGAGGACGTCATCTACCTAGGGAAACTAGGGAAGACGGACGCTATAAAACTCGACGACGAATGGTAAATTTTAGTCTTTCTCCGCCGTCTAGTCGCTCAGCGGCACTCCTGTCCCTGGCCTGGAGGTGGGAACGGGTGTCGTGCGGACCATGGTTCCGTCGAGCCGTGACCCCAAACCTCGTCCTCAACAACTGGTGGCAGCGGTGGGATGCTGCTACCTCGTCTTCAACAGTATGTCTGGTATAACATTAACTTTCAGATATCCCACTTCGATTGTGTTGGGCGGTGAGCTGGTGTTGAATTATCCTTCCGGGCCTTGATTCGGTGAACATCTGTGACGTCTTGGTCACTCAGACCTTCGAGCATCTTTTTCAGTGACGTTGACAAAATCATTTTCGGATATTACGCCTCGGACAGTCTTCAGAGATAGGTGTGAAGTCACGGAGACAGGAATATTCCCTATAGTTGCGAGTTTTGAGTACTGGACGTTGTCACGCAGTTCGAACACTTTGATACTAGGAAGGGAGATAGGATTCTTGCTTGCTTATCTTGTACTCCACTATGGATGACATGGTATTTAGGAATAAACCATCTGCATCGTTCTGCCTTCTCTTGAGAGAGCGATCATTTTTGGAAAGAGGGGGAGTCATAAAAAAATTTTGTTTTTCGGTCATGGTGCCAGCCACCCACCTTAAGGGGACGGGACAGAAACTTGCGAGCAAGTCCTGCCTGCGCCAGCTGTACACCTCAACTCAACTCAGGGTGGTTGGCCACACAAGGTTAACCCTAGCCGCCTATGAAAAGTGAAAAAACCAAGAAAAAAGGAGACAGGAGAGTTGTAAGAAAGAGATAGGGAAGTGAAAGATAGAGGGGAAGATAGGAAAAGGTGACTGCCGATTTCCCCCCGGTCGGGTCAGGCCGGAGGTGCCGTCTACAGGAAGCTAGGGCCAAAGTGGCGTTGCCTCCGCCGAGGGGCCTTATTTCAAATACACCACAAACCACGCAGATGGCGATGCGCAATCGCTACTGCGCATCAGAGGAGAGAGAGGGAGACTGTCAGCGAGGCGATGGAGAGCGCGCGGCGGCGGCGGCCCCAGCGCGCCGTGACGTCACCCGCTCTTCGCGCATGCGCAGCTTGGCCTTTCCAGAGCTCCGTTAAATGGCTCGGCGACTAGCGTAGTGCTGCTTTCGCACCAGCAAAGCCGTTCAAAACCGTGAGGCAGACGCCGTGTACTCGAGGTTCAAGGGGTGGGATCATCAAGAGGAACAGCAGTAATAGCCTTCAGTGCTCTGATCCATCGTATGCTAAGAGGCCAAAACTCACGAGACACATAATCATGAAGAACAGCAAAAATGCCGTTCGACCCAAGTTGGAGTAATGTTACATGTTGCATAGTAACTTTACATTAACATTAAAAATTAACATATAGCATTATAAGTTACATAGGAAACGTTACTTCCACATTATAAACAAACGTTGTTTTAATATAATCTTCTAAATTTTATTATGTTAGTCGCAACTATAAAACCTTGTAACCACATCTCTTAGATAGTACTCGCCATAGATTACATGAAGAGCTCCATTATTTTGTCACAAAACTTCAGTTATTACCCATTCCCCACTGTCACTCATGGGACATCCCGCAGTAGCGAGTATATAAGCTCGGCGCGCATGATATCCGTTTGGAGGTGAGTGAATACGAGTTGCTGTGCTGTAGTGTAGTGGAGAAGGTGTCGCTCTTGTTGTTGGTTCTTGATGTTTCGGTGCTACCTGGGGAAGGTATGAGACGGTTCCCCATGTTGGAGACTCACGGAGACCAACCAAGAGGAACATAATGCCGTTCATACCCGTGAGCTGTAGAACGCTCAAAGATCACAGCACTTGAAATGCAAGAACCATATTGTACAGCAGTAGTGCCGTCCGACACCGGGAGCTAGTCTCCTTGTGGTCGAGTGTCATGAAGTGCGAATCAAGAGGAACAGGATAAACCCAGCAACTCATTAAAAGTGGCATGCACACACATTCCGGCTCCCAGGATGCAAAAGTAAGGAACAACACCTATGCCGTTTGCACGCCGTGAGCCTCAAGCTATCAGGGCGTCAAACATCAAGAGGAACAGTATAAATGCGCTTAACCCGAGTCATGGTATTCTGAAACATTCTGGCCCACAGCATGCAAGAAAGAGGAGCAACAGCATGAATAATGGCGTTAATACCCCTGAGCCATGGTATGCTCAAACATTCCAGCTCACGGGATACGAAAAGGAAGGGGAACAAACACAACACGTCGCTCAACGCTTAGCTGTGTAAATGAACACAGCAACGTTTGTTACGGTCAAGTACAGGAGAAAAGCCGTTCATACCACTAAGCCGTGGTATGCTCACATATTTCAGTTCGGGGATCCAAAAACGGCAACACCACCATGCCGTTCGACGCACTGGTTCATGTTGAATGGTATTGCGAAAGAGGGGGACAATATAAAGCATAGAAGGGAAGAAAAATGCGATGCAAAGATGACATGACATACATTCGGGATATCATCACTGATTAAGAAAAGCGATCTCCTGTGGGAATAGAGCCACCGATGGTTGGCTTAACATGAGTTGCCTAATGCGTGAATGTGATCCACAGAATGCATTTCGCAGATTGCGACGAATGTAGGGCGTTTTTGGACCGAACTACTATCATCGCCAAATATAGAGATCACACCTCACGCCTGATATCGGAGGCCTTTCACATTCACGCATTAGGCAACTCATCAGTAAGCCAACGATCGGTGGCTCTATTCCCACAGGAGGTCGCTTTTCTTAATCAGTGATGATATCCCGAATGTATGCCATGTCATGTTTGTATCGCATTTTTCTTCCCTTCGATGCTTTATATTGCCCTCCTCTTTCGCAATAAACCATTTGGTTGTTAGTTCAGCGCATCTGTTTGTCTCTTCTTCCGTCCCGTCTGTCAGCGCTGTTTTGCCGTACCATGCAAAGATCAAAACTAGAAATGTTGTTCCTACCCTTAGCCGTGCTATGCTCAGACATTATGGTTCGTCGGATGCAAAAAAAGGGGTACAACCAGGACTGGGCAAGATACTTCAAAATAGTATCTTCGATACGATACTCGATACCTTTGAAAATTGTATCTCCGATACCGATACAAGATACAGAACCGAAATCGATTTTCGATACAGATACTCGATACTGTATCGTCGATACTTCGATACATCACTAATATATCAAATATAATACAGGTTATATTACGACTAACGAAGTTTACATAATTGAGATCACTGTCTAATAATGCCGGTAATATAATTGGCGAACTTAGGAAATGTACGCGTGGTTTCTGTAACCTTTAGTGTATTTCTATTGAGCACTTTTCCTGAAAGGACTCATAAACGAATCCGACCGCATGGATCTGTTGAAGCTCCGCTGTCTGCGCAGTTGGCCTCGTTAGCACTTTAACTTGGACTAAAGCCATATATATGTTGAAGCGATCGCTTCCGTTGAAATCTTAGTTGAAATCAAGAGGAAGAAATGGGCTTGGGCAGGGCATGTAATGCGAAGGCAAGATAACCGCTGGTCCTTAAGGGTAACGGAGTGGATTCCAAGAGAAAGCAAACGTAGCAGGGGACGGCAGAAAGTTAAGTGGGCGGATGAGATTAAGAAGTTTGCGGGGATACAGTGGCGGCAACTGACAAAGGACAGGGTTAATTGGAGAGACATGGTAGAGGCCTTTGCCCTGCAGTGGGTGTAGTCAGGCTGATGATGATGATGATAATCGCTTCCGTAAGCAGCCTAGTGAAAAGTCATTTAACCCAAAGTTCCTCATACGAACCAATCTGTGAGCACTTGGCTATATGAATAAACCTATGTGAATAAACGTTTTCTGTTTTCAGTTCGATACTGTAGAGTACTTACCCGATGGCATGTGCCTTTGATCAAACTAAATGATGCAAGCTCCGTGCGCTTGGGAACCGAACAGTTAGTTTGCCAGTACGGCGATAACAAACTTCTGAAGCTGAAAACTATTCTTGAAAAGCTAGAATGAAAACAACAAGTAAAATGGCTGAACGGTTTTATTAGGCAAAACGTATTCGTTACGTTTACTTGAAAGTCTTAAGTAACAACATTTGCTCGAACCGTCAGCCAAAGCTGTTCGTCAGCCATAGCTGCTGCTTATCCGCGCGTAACGTGGCGAGGGCTACTGGCGTATACCGCAAACTAGGAACACCTTCGAGCAGTCGCACTGAAATGGGATGGCGGACGGTCGGACGCCGCAGAAACGCCGATCCAGAAGTGGTAGCTTGGGAGTTCGCTAAAAAGCAGCGAAGCTGCTGCCGCCCGTCTTGTGCTACCGCCTGAGCGAGGGCTTTTACAGCTTTTTTTTTGTATCGAGTATCGCAAAATACACGATACACTAAAAATGTATTTTCGATACCGATACTCCGATACTCTAGTTTTCAGCACGCGATACCTAATACCGATACACAAAATGTATCGAAAGATAGTATCGAAGATACATGTATCTTCGATACTGCCCATGACTGGGTACAACAGCATGCCATTAGATGTCATAAGTCGTCAGTTGCTGCTTGGTCAACGCTCACGGTGTGCAAACAGAACAAGCGGCAGTATACCAATAAAAAAAATCATTGGGTCCAATTGAGATTTCCAACTGGAGCCAACTGGACCCAATGGCTCCAACCAATTGAACAGTCCAATTGTTTTCTGAACTTCCAATTGGAACTGACCAGTCCAATTTGGTCTCTCAGCTTCCAACTGGGGTCCAGTTCGCTCTGCCATTTCAACTGAATGATCCAACCGGTTCACAGGACTTCATTGGTTTTCACCTCTATTACCAAGAGGCTAGTCCACTAGTGAGAGTGAGCCAGCAGGAAGGTCGAACTCGATGCTCCAGTTGGTTAAAGATACACGGCTGGAAAATCTCCAATTCAAAAAAATCAATTGGAAGCCAACAAAACTGGGAAGTAATGAGGTCTTAGTAAAAAGATATGAGCTGCTTTATCTACTGCATTAATTTAAATTTGAACTATACCTGCTTTGCCCAACAGACAAGCGCCACTGGCTCCAGCAGCAGTCTCATGAATGGGGTATATAATTTGGAGCAATTCCCATTTTAAGCACTACCCAGTCAACCACGGATATCCGTGGTAGGTCCGAGTAAGGTCCGAATCTCCAGTGCCAGGCTGGGATGTCCGTAAGGCATGCCTACGTATGTCCATATTCGGATATACGCATCGGAGATTCTGTGTATGTCCGAGGGACGTTCGTTATCGGATGGCTGGCGGACATCCGCCGGCGGATGTCCGAGGGGTATCCGTAAGCATCCCTCTTGGGATGTGAGCTTACATGGCATATATATTTTGTTTTCCCTCAGACAAACATTTTAAAACAAATTCTATTGCAAATGACAAAATTCACACAATCACATTTCTACCACCAACTAGTTTAATATTCAGATTGATTAAGATCACTCAACTATGGTGTTGATGTAAAAGAACCAGAATTAAACTAAATGCTTGGATTTCTGGCGCCAGTGCTCAAAATTTACGCCCTTTTATCATGCAGCACTCCTTCGAGGTAACCGAGGCATGTAGCCACGCATGCAGCCTTCCATGAAAACAAAACTGACTGAACTCCTACCAGGAGCCGCGGCAGAGCGATAGGCCTAAAAGTCGATCCAATCCAATCCATCAGTCAATGGTTGTGGCGCGATCGTCTCGTTGAGTCGTTGGTTTTCTTTTCGCCGCATGGTGCTCCTTTCGATCTTTACTTTTGCTGCAATGTGCGGTTTGTTCGCTCTGTGGTTGCTTGGCTGTGCTTCAAATGTGATGTGTCACCTACGCGCTCGAAAAGACCTTCGTTTGCTTCTGAAGCTCTTGTGAAAAAGCTCCGGCGTCGTATTGCACCAGGGGCGCGATTACGAGATTTCGTCTCAATTTTGAGACTCTGACGTCAAAATGACGACACCGAAAGTTGTTGACCGCGGAATCAACCAATTAGCAGCGAGGTTGTGGTGTCTAATAGTAGGGTTCCACCCAGGAAGCATTTAGTTGCGCAATAAGGGACCGTATACTAAAGTTTTGCTGTAAACACGCCGTTAATAATTTGAAGAATGTTTTATTTCGCTAACAAACTACGTTTCAAACTGAACGACATGAAGCAAAAGAAGAAGCGTCCTCAATTTTGCAATTAAGTTTGCTCTTCAGTCACTTTTGCTGCCGCGAGGGTGCGCTGACGCTGGAAAAGCGTCGGTAGCGGCGGCTAGGCGGCGTGAGCTGCCGCCTGATTCAACCGATTCAGCCTTATCCCTCCACGCACATATTCAGCCATCGTAAACATGGCAGCCAGAAAAAAAATCAGCTGATTCGACGGCTGTCCTCTTTTTTTACACATTACGCAGAATCAAAGTACTGCGCAGACGTCTTAAGTGCGCGGAAAAATCTGTTTAAAGGCAGTGATTGCTACGAGTCTGCCGAGAACAATTTGGAAGGAGCGCTTGGCTCGAAAACCGGCGAAGGCAGCTTCAAGGCAAGTTCACACTGGCGAGTTGCAATCGTCGCGCTAGTATTCTAGGCGACCGATTTCGGTCAATTAGTTACGGTTTGCGAAGCACATGTAAAGCGGGGAGGGAGCGTAATAAATCGATTTAAGCCTGTCGCGCGACCTCCGCGACTCGCCAGTGTGAACTCACCTTGCTGCTATCGATGGCAAATGTGCTCCAAGGGCGATGCGTGATTATATTTATTTTTGTTCAGAAAATACCCGGCGACCATGAATAATCACACTGCAGCAACTGCCGACATAAGGAAGCAGACCGGTGCAGCTGATGGGAGCTTGCAATCTCACTGCGGGAATTAAGAGCCGGCACGCCCGGTCACTGCGGCAACAATCACTCTTCCGCCTCGTAACCAACTCATGCCGCCCGCTTCGGGTTAAGCACTTGATATTCGTGTTGGTGGTGCCGTTCCGTTCGGATGATGCTCGGATGACGCCGCCGGGGATACTGCGGTGGCGAAAGTTTATGCGAAGGAAGTCCACCTTCGCCGCCGCCTTGTCTTGAAGAGTCTCGCCGGAAAGCGCGCACCTTCTGCGACTTAACTTTGACAGTGGTCTCCGCAACTCACCGCAAACACTTGCACAGTCGGTTGGGCTACGCCAACGTTTACTTCATTTCCTACGGTGTCTTGAAACCCACCGGCGGCGAAGGCGCGCACAGGCACTTGCCGCTCCACTGACCGCGCACTCACCCGCACACCTCCAAGTTCAACGGCGAGTTCGTCGCACAGCCATTATGCTCCTTCCTATGTCAAAACGTCGAAACAACTCCTCCGGCACGTCAAAACCGTCTTCATGCACCCTCTTACACCGCTGCTCGCGCGGCCACCGGCCATGTAAACAACCGCCATTTTCTGTCTCGAGCGGTTTGAGATCACTCGTTCCAGTCTCAAAAAATCGTCTCAATCGGCTCGCATAATTAGGCAAGCAACGTCACCACTTCTGGCGCACTTCTGACGTCGGCCGGTGACGCAAAAAACCAATATGGCCGCTGGTCACGACCGACCAATAGGAACGGGGCAAATGAGACACTTTTTGAGACACTTTCCGATTGAGACGATTTTGAGCAACTCGTAATCGCGCCCCTGACCCCTTGCCGAGACATGCTTTGTTGCTTTGGATGAAAGAAGCGGCCATGGTGTTACCACTTGCGAGGTAAGTAACTGTGCTTGAAAATTACTTTCAGGATGTTGCTGTGTGATGAGTAAAGCGCATTAACGCAGTTGTACTCTGTTGTGCAACTTGTTTGCCACGGAGTGGAAGTTACAAGCACTATGCATTAGCTGCCGCATACGTTCCTCGTGTTTGTGAAAAAAAGTTGAGACGGTGTGCAGTTGCATGGTGTGAATCTTAAGGCAATTGCGCGTAGGCTCATAATTGCGATAATACAGAACGCAGGAAAAGCATAGTGCCAGGACGGTGTTAGTTTTTCAGTGCTTCGCGACTGAGTTAATTATGCCAAGCCATGGAAAGCACAGGTAGGTTGAAAATGTCATATAAAAGTTGTTCATACTTCCACAGCTCATCAATTTGTCCATTAGGCTTGCCAAATGGAAGTCTTCAACCATCCACTACACAGTACTTTGCACTGTGCAGTAGCATTGTTTAGGACAGCTTAACTGTTGTGTTAAGTTTGCGAGCTTCAGTCACATTTTTCACCTCCCAATCACTGAGTGCAATGAGCTCTTGCAGTGCTTTGGTATGCCCACAGGGCTCAATGCTGAGCCAGATAGCAGGACCATATATGGCACCCCTAGAGCCACATGTTCCTGGATTGTGACCAGACCTCTCTTTCTTACTCCTGTGCAGCTGTGGATCATCATATATGCTGTCGGTGCCCTGATGCATGATTCATCAGTGAATCCTGTGGGCATTGTAGGCATCGACAGTTCTCTCTCATACTTTATTTTCTTGTCTATACAGTGTGGATGTGACTGACCTAAGCTAGCAGCTATATAGTACCTGCAGCGTACAGCAGCAACCTTCAGGTAAGTTTGAACTACAGTGCAAGTTTGACCCTGTCACATAATGGATACTTTCCTTCTGTTTGCTCTGTGCAGCGGAGGGTATCTAGCTATACTGCAGTGTTCTTGTACAGTAATGGATAAAAATTTGTGGGATGAGAGTTCTTTGTAAAATATTTTCTCTGTGCTGTTAGCCAGTGCAATTTAATCAAAAGCCTAGAATCATGAGGGGACATGGATACTCGATCTTATTGAACAAATTTCAGCTGACTGCCTGCGAGGCAATGCAAAAATAAATATTTTCGGAAAATCGACATCCAGCAAACTTTTCTCTATGAGTGTACCTTGTGCCCAACCTAAGTCATTAGCTAGCTTGCAACGGTGTGGTAAGGATCCCTGCTCTTACACTTGAATTTCTAAGCATGAAATGCTTTTAGCCCCCGTTGTCGGCAGTGTGGTGACGTCACGCCGAGACCGAGAGCCATCATCCGGGCACTGAAATCCACTCATCCGGGCACTGAAATCCACTCAACCGGGCACTGAATTCGTCATCCGGGCACTGTACGAGAGTTAACGAGATTTAACGACTCTCTAAGCCCTCCTACGCGACCGGCATGCAAGCGCCGGTTGGTCTCCAAAGGAGTCACAAAAAATAACTGCTGCCAGTGCCTTCTCAATGTTTATCAAGATATCAGTCGCTGTGCGTTTGATGATGCACGGAATTATAATTTCCGATTTCTAATAATGCGTGCAAAAAGCACATAAATGCCACGATACACTTTGTTGTCATACGTGATCTCTTAGGGGCTTCGCGCATCGAAGCAAAGCCGCGCAGGCGCACAGGGGCCCGGGGGAGAAGCGCTGCGTTCAAAGGGCAAGGCATCGCGCCGAACGGGTGGTGGCGTTCCTCCCTTCCATTACGGTGCGGTTCGGGTGTCCACCGAGATGACATTAGGCCCGTAAACATTTCATGCTTACTCTACACTCGGTTACGGGAGAGGCAGAGATTTTTTTGACCATCAGTATGGAAGTGACTGCCTGTGGGAGTAGCTGTGGTGTTTTGCAATGTAAACACATTTTTAATGAACTGGTACAAAGCTCTGCAGTGGGGCATTTGTTTTTGCAGTTTTTTTGGAAAAGCAAAATATTTTGTATTGCAAGAAATATTCTCACCTCTGTTGCTTACAACCTACTAGTTGTTCATGATGTAAACATGCTTTCGGAGCTACAGATGACTAATTTACTTGGCACGGTGGAGTTACTGCATAGAACTGGATGGTGTCTGTCAAATTCCCTTGCTTTAATGGCATATTCTGAACTTAGTGTTAACTGTTTTCTGCAGAAGACGTCCCCGGCTTGGCTACAAATTCATCATGGTCTGTACAGTATCCTTCCTGCTGCGTTAAGTATATGTATCGCCAGCTTGATGAATTCCTCGTGAAGACTGAAGACTGCATTTATGTCATAATAAAATCATCCTGCTTTTTCGACTGTGTTTGAGTAGTCTTCCCCCCCACTGTAATGCCTCACGGCGCTGTGGGTACTGTAATAAATAAATAAATAAATCCAGACTTTTATATGCTTTGTGTCATTTTGGTCGATTGCTTTACAGATTCATGCATATTACATACAGCAAGGTGTATGTCTCATTTCAGACACTCTGCGGGCTTTTAATAAGCCCAGTGGCCCTGCGAGGTGCACTGATTGGAGGTTGTAGTTCTGGCTTGCCTCATAATGGTGAATGCATTACCTGCAAATATCCTCAAAAGATCCGCCGGCGGATATCCGAGATCGATATCTGTCGGCGGTCTAAATAATTATATTAGGGGTGTGCGAATATCAAATTTTTCGAATACGAATCGAATACTTGATTCCGAATATCGAATCGAATATCGAATAATCAAGGACAGATGCATTTAACCACTACAAAACATTTGAGCACCCAATAACATCACAGTTTCGAACATTATTCTTAGAAGAGTGGAAATATCAGAGATGATGGATAGTACACAGCATTGATCAAGGCTAGCTTGCCATCAGCACAAAAGCGCGTTGCTGGGATGAACATAAAATGTTGTCATGAAGGAAAACCAGCTGCTCCACATGGTCAGGCAGTAGTAGTTCCCTTCTAGCTGAAACGACTCCTCCAGCCACAGAAAATGCCCTCTGACCTGGCATGTATTGCGAGGTACTTCGTGCACAGCTCTGACTATTGCAACTTCGCAGGTATAGCCACAAAAAAGCTCACCAGCGCAGTTAGCTACGGCATGGCCCTTGGAAAAATTCGAAGGAAAAATTTTCCTTCATCCATGCACATTGCCCTGGGCGCCGCCATGTTATGTCTCTGTCGATAGGGCTTGCGGACCGAAATGAGCGCCGGTGCTTACTATGAATATTCGGCTAGATACGAATATTCGCGTCGGGTCGAATATTCGAAAGAACACGAATACTTGGATTTCGAATCGAATACTGAAAATATACTATTCGAAATATATTCGAAAATTTCGAATATTCGCACACCCCTAAATTATATTTGTACCTCCGTCGGAGGTCCGTGCGAGCCGTTGGACGTCGGCGGATCTCCCACGGATATCCGTACATCCAGTAAAGGACATACTTCGGACATCCGATGAATGTACACTGGTTGATTAACTCACAGCGTCTCCTAACTGAATGTGAAATGAATTAACTCGTTCGTTTTAACCAACACACTTGCGCTGTGAAATGAATTAACTCGTTCGTTTTAACCAACACACTTGCGCTGATGACGTAGGCCAAGAAATCTCTACAGGATCAGACCGAATGAGGTTTTTAATAGGGGTGGACCATTAGGTGCCTGCCCAATTGGAGCTGACCATTTGGTGTCGGACAATTGGTATTTCCCAATTGTTCTCTAATGGTGTCGAAAACATTTGGAAATGTCCAATTGTTTCCAATTGGCAATTTCCCATTGGAACCGAATGGTTTTTTTCAACTGGGCTCAGGTGATGCAAAAATCAAGAGTAACAGCATGCCATTCGATGCCCCGAGTAGGTTGTTGTATGCACGAAGCTCACGGGGTGCAAAGATCAACAACAGGAGTGATAACGTTTAGACCTCTGAGCTTTATTGCCTTAGAACTTTCTGGCTAAGGGTGGTGCTTTATTGCGTTAGAACTTTCTGGCTAAGGGTGGTGGTGCAATCTTTATTTGCAACAGGGGAGTTTGGGACACATAGAATAGGTCCGTGGGCCCCCGCATGGCCCCACTGCACTCAAATATTTATGTCCCGGAGGCTCATGACGCTGGCAGCCCGGCCTACGGGGATGGCTTGCTTGGCTGGGTCCTCAGAGTGCAGTAGGGTCTCCCAAGCCTCCCAAGTGGTAAGGTGCTCCAGGCCCCGCGGGGTAGGATCCGCTGGGCAGAGGAAAAGAATATGGTCAAGAGTGGCTTTGGGGTGGTTGCAGAGGGTGCAGGAGGCGTTTGTGTGGACTTGGGCGATTGTCGAGGGAGGGATGGGGTGGAGGGTAGAGCCGCCGCTCGGCTTTGCAGGCTTGCGTCATTTCACTGAACGAGTGCACGCGCTCCCGCGAGAACCGCAGATCGGAGGCCGCCAGTGCCCGGTTGAGAGAACCTTGGGCTGAAAGCATTGGTGGCCTCGTTTCCGGGATTCCCGGAGTTGAGAGGCACTCATATCAGCTCCACGTGGCGGGGTATGTGGGCGGCTAGGGAGTTCAGTATGCGAAATGCAGGGACGTGAACTCTCACGAGAGCAAAATTTAGTATGGCAGTTTTAGAATCAGATAGTATATATCGGGCCTTTGTGCTTGTGATGGCTAGGGCAATGGTGGCCTCTTCGGCCTCCTCTGAAGTGGCAGCAGGGGATATGTGAATGGTGGCGATCGGTTGGAGGGAGGGGTTCGTGATGACTAACCGCGTCCTCGCCCGTGCATGCGGCATCCACCCAAACGGCATACGGTTCCATGCCTAGTGTTCGTGGAGTGCCTGTGCGCGAGCTCTGCGGCGGGGTTCATGGTGTGGTGCATGTTTTTGGGCAGAGGTTTAATAAGTAATTCGCGGTGAATGTGGCGGGGGACCTGGAGCTGCGTGGGATCCGTGGCTGGTATGCGGATACCGAAGGTGTGTAGGATAGGTGGTGGTTTTCGCGAGACGTATGTATTGTGCCTGTCGGTGGGCCTCGATAAGCTCCCATATCGTATTGTGCAGGCCTAGTTGGAGGAGTTTTTGGGTTGAAGTATTTAGGGGTAGGTATGGTGCTGCCTTAAATGCTGTTCAGATCATGGCATCCAGAGATTTCTCCGGCCTGGAGTTTCAGTTAGGGGACCATGAAAATAAAGCGGCCGAGGACAAAGGCATGAATGAGACGACATAGGTCATCTCCTTCATGCCCCGGTGGTGTGCAGAAACGCGGCGGATTAGGTGGGATATCGACACTGTCGTCTGCTTGAGTTTCTGCCGAGTTTTTCCCATTGTTCTGTATGCGGAGGCCCAGAACCCGGAGAGTGAACCTGGGTGATGGGTGGGGGCTCTGTTGTCCATTTTTTCTTGGGTGGGGTGAGTTCGGCGGGAGGGACAGTTGGTGTAAGCGGTGGAAGTATGTAGGTGGGGGTCTTGATAAGAGAAGTAAAACGACTCACGTCCTCCCCCCGCAGGGCCTGGAGCTCCCAGTCACGGGGATTGACCTGTGTAGGCGGGGGGGGGGGGGGGGGTTGGCGGCTCTGTCCGTCCAGGAGTTTCCTAGAATGCTAGTCCTGGTGGCGACGGGACGATGATCGAGAGTTGCTGCAGCGACGGACGTTGGTGCGGTCTGCGTCTCCGTCCGATGTGTGGGAGGTATGCTGTTGCGGTGAGCCGAGCCGTGAGCGACGTCCCCTGCTTTTACATCCTCTAGTACCCGTCATGTGGGCGCCTCCACATAGTATGAAGGCTGGGGTGCATGTCAGGGTGTCCTCTCGGGGGTGTGGGATGCCACATCTTAGACAGTTGTGCGTGCACTGAAGGGTGCACACATCCGTGCGGTGTCCTGGTGGACGACAGTTTGTGCAGGCTTCCAAGTGTCCTCCTCTGTATGGGGTGCAGATGTGGAGTCCGCCTCCGTTGGAGATGGTTCGAGGCACCGGACCCCCCCGGAAGGTAAGTATCAAATGGGGGGGGGAGGGGGATGTAGGCGCTGAAGGCGTAGGCTTGGTTTCTTATGGGGAGTTCCCTGATGGCGACCAGGAGGAGCGCGTTGGCTTGGTGAGGTGTGCTCATGGTACAGGTGTTGTCTAGGGGGTAAATGGGTAAGTGGGTGGCGTCTGGGGCTTGGACGTCCTTGGCCGCAGCTCGTTCGCACTTGACGCCCCCGGATACAGAGACACAAAGGAGCAATAGCCTGTTATGCGAAGGAGTGAATCTGTTCCTGTGCTCGAGCCTCAAGGCATGCAAATATCAAGAACGGGAGTAATGCCATTCACACCCCTGAGCCATGATGTCCCACGCCACAATAAGCCAAAAATTGGAGAGAAACTTAAGCTCAACATTCAGAATATGACGCGATAGCGCAATGGGTTAATTCCCATATATGCAGAATGATGCGCCACTGCCTTGCGATGGCAGGTGCTGGCACCAGTGGGGCTTGTGGGACCCAAGCTGCTCTTCCCGAATGACCAATCACTAGTTTAACTGCCACCTGCAAGGATGGGTAGTTTGCTACCCAGTGGGCAGCTTTCCCAACAGTCATCGTACCTACCTAGAAGAGTGAAGCAGCTGCAAGGATGGGTAGTTTGCTACCCGGTGGGCAGCTTTCCCAACAGTCATCCTACCTACCTAGAAGAGTGAAGCTAGCCCTTAGGCATTGTATGCTCAGAGATTTCAGCTCACGGGATGCAAAAAATTTGCTGTGGCTTAGCTTGGTTAAGCCCGGTAATTGCGAAAGCAATATCCGTACCTACGCCATGGTTCAGCTGGTAGTGTAGCTGGTGGTGGTGCTTGTGGTTAGACTTGTGGTGATGCATCGATTACACAATCCAATCTAATATTAGACCGCCGTTCATGTGCACCGCCGTCACACACGGATGGCGCGATGGTCGCCCAGCTCTTCGGCGTGACGTCACAACAGCTGTGGCGCTCCTGGCGGAGAGAGCGGGAGTTAGGCCGACGTTCCTGTGCACCGCCGTCGCACAAGGACAGCTCGAGATGGTCGCCAAGCTCTTCGGCGTGACGTCACAACACCTGTGGCGCGCCTGGCGGAGAGAGCGGGAGTTAGGCCGCCGTTCATGTGCACCGCCGTCGCACACGGACAGCGCAAGATGTTCGCCCAGCTCTTCGACGTGACGTCACAACACCAGTGGCGCTCCTGGCGGAGAGAGCGGGAGTTAGGCCGCCGTTCATCTGCACCGCCGTCACACACGTACGGTGCGAGATGGTCGCCCAGCTCTTCGCCGTGACGACACACAGAGGTCATGCGAAAAGTCATTTCATGTGCACCGCCGCCTGCTCTTCAATGCCGTGAGCCGGCTGCAGTGTACTCAAGGCTCACGGGCAGCAAAGGTCAAGAACAGTACCAATGCCGCTCACACCCCGAGGCTTTGCTCAGACATTTGAACTCACGGGATGGAAATAGGAACAGTAGCCTGCTGTTTGATGCTGGGAGTAGATTGCTCTGCGCTCCAGCCTCATGAGGTGCAAAGAACAACAAGAAGTGGAGTAAAGCCGCTCACACCCCTAAGCCATTCTGAGCTTAGAGATTGCAACAAACGAAACAGAAAAAAAAGTGGAACAACAGCATGCCATTAGATGCCATGAGACGTTGCTGTATGCAGGGTTGTCACAGGGTGCAAAGACCAAGAACAAAAGAAGTGATGTCGTTCAGGCCATGCTCTCAGACTTTCTGGCTAAGGGGATCCAAAGAGACAGAGGAACAATAGACTTGTTCAACGGGGTCAGTCTGTTGCTTTGCTCGTGCCTCAAGGAGTGCAAAGATCAAGAAGAACGGGAGTAATGTCGTTCACACACCTCATCCACGATATGCTCAGACAACGTGGGTCACAATATGCCAAAACATGGGTGATCGAACACTTGAGCTCCACCTTCACAATATGACACGTGCAATTGGTTAATTCCCATATATGCACAACTACTCACTCCACATTCATATAGACCCAAGGGAGACCTCATACCTCTCCTGGCACAGTAGTGGAGCAGTTATACAATCCATCGCTGTCCTACTATTGCAGGTGCTGCCACCAATGGGGTTTGTGGGACATAGACTGCTCTAACCTAGAGACCAATCAATTTAACTGCCACCTGCAAGGATGCGCAGTTTGCTCCCCGATGACCAGCTTTCGCAATGCTGACGCTGCCCACACGGCAAAACCAAAGCTTTACCTAGCAGAGTGAAGCTATGGCTTCACGAGGAACATCAAAAGAGCCTGGTGTTCAACGCCGTGAGTCGGTTGCAGCATGCTCGACCCTCACAGCGTGAAAAGACCATGAAGAACAGAAAAAATGTCGTTCAAAACCCCTTAGGCATGGTATGCACAGAGAATTCAGCTCACGGGGGGGGGGGGGGGGGGCAAAACGGAACAGGTGCCTGCTCTTCAACTCTGTGAGTCGGTTGTGGTGTGCTCAAGGCTAACGAGAGGCGCAGTTCAAGAAGAACCGTTCCAATACCGCTCGCACCCTTGAGCCATGCTGAGCTCCGACATTCCAACTCACAGAACTAAGAAAGGAACCGCAGCCTGCTGCCTGATGCCGTGAGTCAATTGCTCTGTGCTCCAGCCTAACGGGGTGCAAAGATCAACAGGAACTGGATTAATGCCGCTCACAGCCTTGAGAGATGCAGTGCTCAGACATTTAAACTCACGGGACGGAAAACGGAAGAGTAACAACAGCATGCCATTCGATGACGAGTGGGTTGCTGTGTGCACGATGCTCATGGGGTAAGAACTAGAACGAACAGGAGTGATGTCGTTCAGATCTCTCAGCTTTTCTATGCTCAGACTTTCTGGCTAAGGGGATCCAAAGAGAAAGAGGAACAATAGCATGTTGTTGAAAGGGGTGAGTCTGTCTGTTGCTTTGCTCGAGCCTGAAGGGGTGCAAATATCAAAAACAACGGGAGCAATGTCGTTCACACACTTGAGCCACGATATGCTCAGACAACCTGGGTCACAACATGCCAAAAATTGGAGGAAACACTTAAGCTCAGCCTTCAGAATATGAAACCAAAGTGCAATTGGTTAATTCACATATATGCACAACTGCTCACTCTACATTCATAGACCCCTGGGAGACCTCAACACTGGCACAGTGGTCCAGCAGTGCCGCAGTCAAATGATGCCCCACTGCCCTACTATGGAAGGGGCTGCCACCAGTGGGGCTTGTGGGACATAGGCTGCTCTTCCCTAGAGACCAATCAATTTAACTGCCTCGAGCAAGGATGGGCAGCTTGCTATCCAGTGGGCAGTTCTCCCGGTGGTGATGTTGCGCACACGGCGAAACCCAGCTTTACCTAGCAGAGTGAAGCTATGGCTTCACGAGGAACATGAACAGAGCCTGGTGTTCAACGCCGTGAGTCGGTTGCTGTGTGCTCGAGCCTCACGGCGTGACAAGGCCATGAGGAACAGAAAAAATGCCGTTCATAGGTGCCTGCTCTTCAACTCTGTGAGTCGGTTGTGGTGTGCTCAAGGCTAACGAGAGGCGCAGTTCAAGAAGAACAGTTCCCATACCGCTCGCAACCTTGAGCCATGCTGAGCTCCGACATACCAACTCACAGAACGTCAACAGAGCCTGGTGTTCAACGCCGTGAGTCGGTTGCTGTGTGCTCGAGCCTCACGGCGTGACAAGGCCATGAGGAACAGAAAAAATGCCGTTCATAGGTGCCTGCTCTTCAACTCTGTGAGTCGGTTGTGGTGTGCTCAAGGCTAACGAGAGGCGCAGTTCAAGAAGAACAGTTCCCATACCGCTCGCAACCTTGAGCCATGCTGAGCTCCGACATACCAACTCACAGAACGTCAACAGAGCCTGGTGTTCAACGCCGTGAGTCGGTTGCTGTGTGCTCGAGCCTCACGGCGTGACAAGGCCATGAGGAACAAAAAAAATGCCGTTCATAGGTGCCTGCTCTTCAACTCTGTGAGTCGGTTGTGGTGTGCTCAAGGCTAATGAGAGGCGCAGTTCAAGAAGAACAGTTCCCATACCGCTCGCAACCTTGAGCCATGCTGAGCTCCGACATACCAACTCACAGAACGTCAACAGAGCCTGGTGTTCAACGCCGTGAGTCGGTTGCTGTGTGCTCGAGCCTCACGGCGTCACAAGGCCATGAGAAACAAAAAAAATGCCGTTCATAGGTGCCTCCTCTTCAACTCTGTGAGTCGGTTGTGGTGTGCTCAAGGCTAACGAGAGGCGCAGTTCAAGAAGAACAGTGCCAATACCGCTCGCACCCTTGAGCCATGCTGAGCTCCGACATTCCAACTCACAGAACGAAGAAAGGAACCGCAGCCCCCTGCCTGATGCCGTAGGTCAATTGCTCTGTGCTCCAGCCTAACGGAGTGCAAAGATGAACAGGAACTGGATTAATGCCGCTCACAGCCTTGAGAGATGCAGTGCTCAGACATTTAAACTCACGGGACGGAAAAAGGCAGAGTAACAACAGCATGCCATCCGATGTCGAGTGGGTTGCTGTGTGCACGACGCTCATCGGGTAAGAACTAGAAGGAACAGGAGTGATGTCGTTCAGATCTCTCAGCTTTTGTATGCTCAGACTTTCTGGCTAAGGGGATCCAAAGAGAAAGAGGAACAATAGCATGTTGTTGAAAGGGGTGAGTCTGTCTGTTGCTTTGCTCGAGCCTGAAGGGGTGCAAATATCAAAAAACAACGGGAGCAATGTCGTTCACACACTTGAGCCACGATATGCTCAGACAACCTGGGTCACAACATGCCAAAAATTGGAGGAAACACTTAAGCTCAGCCTTCAGAATATGAAACCATAGTGCAATTGGTTAATTCACATATATGCACAACTGCTCACTCTACATTCATAGACCCCTGGGAGACCTCAACATTGGCACAGTGGTCCAGCAGTGCCGCAGTCAAATGATGCCCCACTGCTATGGAAGGGGCTGCCACCACTGGGGCTTGTGGGACATAGGCTGCTCTTCCCTAGAGACCAATCAATTTAACTGCCTCGAGCAAGGATGGGCAGCTTGCTATCCAGTGGGCAGTTCTCCCGGTGGTGATGTTGCGCACACGGCGAAACCCAGCTTTACCTAGCAGAGTGAAGCTATGGCTTCACGAGGAACGTGAACAGAGCCCGGTGTTCAACGCCGTGAGTCGGTTGCTGTGTGCTCGAGCCTCACGGCGTGACAAGGCCATGAGGAACAGAAAAAATGCCGTTCATAGGTGCCTGCTCTTCAACTCTGTGAGTCGGTTGTGGTGTGCTCAAAGCTAAGGAGAGGCGCAGTTCAAGAAGAACAGTTCCCATACCGCTCGCACCCTTGAGCCATGCTGAGCTCCGACATACCAACTCACAGAACGTCAACAGAGCCTGGTGTTCAACGCCGTGAGTCGGTTGCTGTGTGCTCGAGCCTCACGGCGTGACAAGGCCATGAGGAACAGAAAAAATGCCGTTCACAGGTACCTGCTCTTCAACTCTGTGAGTCGGTTGTGGTGTGCTCAAGGCTAACGAGAGGTGCAGTTCAAGAAGAACAGTGCCAATACCGCTTGCACCCTTGAGCCATGCTGAGCTCCGACATTCCAACTCAAAGAACGACGAAAGGAACCGCAGCCTCCTGCCTGATGCCGTAGGTCAATTGCTCTGTGCTCCAGCCTAACGGGGTGCAAAGATAAACAGGAACTGGATTAATGCCGCTCACAGCCTTGAGAGATGCAGTGCTCAGACATTTAAACTCACGGGACGGAAAAAGGCAGAGTAACAACAGCATGCCATTCAATGTCGAGTGGGTTGCTGTGTGCACGACGCTCATGGGGTCAGAACTAGAACGAACAGGAGTGATGTCGTTCAGATCTCTCAGCTTTTGTATGCTCAGACTTTCTGGCTAAGGGGATCCAAAGAGAAAGAGGAACAATAGCATGTTGTTGAAAGGGGTGAGTCTGTCTGTTGCTTTGCTCGAGCCTGAAGGGGTGCAAATATCAAAAACAACGGGAGCAATGTCGTTCACACACTTGAGCCACGATATGCTCAGACAACCTGGGTCACAACATGCCAAAAATTGGAGGAAACACTTAAGCTCAGCCTTCAGAATATGAAACCATAGTGCAATTGGTTAATTCACATATATGCACAACTGCTCACTCTACATTCATAGACCCCTGGGAGACCTCAACACTGGCACAGTGGTCCAGCAGTGCCGCAGTTAAATGATGCCCCACTGCCCTACTATGGAAGGGGCTGCCACCAGTGGGGCTTGTGGGACATAGGCTGCTCTTCCCTAGAGACCAATCAATTTAACTGCCTCGTGCAAGGATGGGCAGCTTGCTATCCAGTGGGCAGTTCTCCTGGTGGTGATGTTGCGCACACGGCGAAACCCAGCTTTACCTAGCAGAGTGAAGCTATGGCTTCACGAGGAACATGAACAGAGCCTGGTGTTCAACGCCGTGAGTAGGTTGCTGCATGCTCGAGCCTCACGGCGTGACAAGGCCATGAGGAACAGAAAAAATGTCGTTCACAGGTGCCTGCTCTTCAACTCTGTGAGTCGGTTGTGGTGTGCTCAAGGCTAACGAGAGGCGCAGTTCAAGAAGAACAGTGCCAATACCGCTCGCACCCTTGAGCCATGCTGAGCTTCGACATACCAACTCACAGAACGTCAACAGAGCCTGGTGTTCCAACGCCGTGAGTCGGTTGCTGTGTGCTCGAGCCTCACGGCGTGACAACGCCATGAGGAACAGAAAAAATGCCGTTCATAGGTGCCTGCTCTTCAACTCTGTGAGTCGGTTGTGGTGTGCTCAAGGCTAACGAGAGGCGCAGTTCAAGAAGAACCGTTCCAATACCGCTCGCACCCTTGAGTCATGCTGAAATCCGACATACCAACTCACAGAACGTCAACAGAGCCTGGTGTTCAACGCCGTGAGTCGGTTGCTGTGTGCTCGAGCCTCACGGCGTGACAAGGCCATGAGGAACAAAAAAAATGCCGTTCATAGGTGCCTCCTCTTCAACTCTGTGAGTCGGTTGTGGTGTGCTCAAGGCTAACGAGAGGCGCAGTTCAAGAAGAACAGTGCCAATACCGCTCGCACCCTTGAGCCATGCTGAGCTCCGACATTCCAACTCACAGAACGAAGAAAGGAACCGCAGCCTCCTGCCTGATGCCGTAGGTCAATTGCTCTGTGCTCCAGCCTAACGGGGTGCAAAGATAAACAGGAACTGGATTAATGCCGCTCACAGCCTTGAGAGATGCAGTGCTCAGACATTTAAACTCACGGGACGGAAAAAGGCAGAGTAACAACAGCATGCCATTCGATGTCGAGTGGGTTGCTGTGTGCACGACGCTCATCGGGTAAGAACTAGAACGAACAGGAGTGATGTCGTTCAGATCTCTCAGCTTTTGTATGCTCAGACTTTCTGGCTAAGGGGATCCAAAGAGAAAGAGGAACAATAGCATGTTGTTGAAAGGGGTGAGTCTGTCTGTTGCTTTGCTCGAGCCTGAAGGGGTGCAAATATCAAAAACAACGGGAGCAATGTCGTTCACACACTTGAGCCACGATATGCTCAGACAACCTGGGTCACAACATGCCAAAAATTGGAGGAAACACTTAAGCTCAGCCTTCAGAATATGAAACCAAAGTGCAATTGGTTAATTCACATATATGCACAACTGCTCACTCTACATTCATAGACCCCTGGGAGACCTCAACACTGGCACAGTGGTCCAGCAGTGCCGCAGTCAAATGCTGCCCCACTGCCCTACTATGGAAGGGGCTGCCACCAGTGGGGCTTGTGGGACATAGGCTGCTCTTCCCTAGAGACCAATCAATTTAACTGCCTCGAGCAAGGATGGGCAGCTTGCTATCCAATGGGCAGTTCTCCCGGTGGTGATGTTGCGCACACGGCGAAACCCAGCTTTACCTAGCAGAGTGAAGCTATGGCTTCACGAGGAACATGAACAGAGCCTGGTGTTCAACGCCGTGAGTCGGTTGCTGTGTGCTCGAGCCTCACGGCGTGACAAGGCCATGAGGAACAGAAAAAATGCCGTTCATAGGTGCCTGCTCTTCAACTCTGTGAGTCGGTTGTGGTGTGCTCAAGGCTAACGAGAGGCGCAGTTCAAGAAGAACAGTTCCCATACCGCTCGCAACCTTGAGCCATGCTGAGCTCCGACATACCAACTCACAGAACGTCAACAGAGCCTGGTGTTCAACGCTGTGAGTCGGTTGCTGTGTGCTCGAGCCTCACGGTGTGACAAGGCCATGAGGAACAAAAAAAATGCCGTACATAGGTGCCTGCTCTTCAACTCTGTGAGTCGGTTGTGGTGTGCTCAAGGCTAACGAGAGGCGCAGTTCAAGAAGAACAGTTCCCATACCGCTCGCAACCTTGAGCCATGCTGAGCTCCGACATACCAACTCACAGAACGTCAACAGAGCCTGGTGTTCAACGCCGTGAGTCGGTTGCTGTGTGCTCGAGCCTCACGGCGTGACAAGGCCATGAGGAACAAAAAAAATGCCGTTCATAGGTGCCTCCTCTTCAACTCTGTGAGTCGGTTGTGGTGTGCTCAAGGCTAACGAGAGGCGCAGTTCAAGAAGAACAGTGCCAATACCGCTCGCACCCTTGAGCCATGCTGAGCTCCGACATTCCAACTCACAGAACGAAGAAAGGAACCGCAGCCTCCTACCTGATGCCGTAGGTCAATTGCTCTGTGCTCCAGCCTAACGGGGTGCAAAGATAAACAGGAACTGGATTAATGCCGCTCACAGCCTTGAGAGATGCAGTGCTCAGACATTTAAACTCACGGGACGGAAAAAGGCAGAGTAACAACAGCATGCCATTCGATGTCGAGTGGGTTGCTGTGTGCACGACGCTCATCGAGTAAGAACTAGAACGAACAGGAGTGATGTCGTTCAGATCTCTCAGCTTTTGTATGCTCAGACTTTCTGGCTAAGGGGATCCAAAGAGAAAGAGGAACAATAGCATGTTGTTGAAAGGGGTGAGTCTGTCTTGCTTTGCTCGAGCCTGAAGGGGTGCAAATATCAAAAACAACGGGAGCAATGTCGTTCACACACTTGAGCCACGATATGCTCAGACAACCTGGGTCACAACATGCCAAAAATTGGAGGAAACACTTAAGCTCAGCCTTCAGAATATGAAACCATAGTGCAATTGGTTAATTCACATATATGCACAACTGCTCACTCTACATTCATAGACCCCTGGGAGACCTCAACACTGGCACAGTGGTCCAGCAGTGCCGCAGTCAAATGATGCCCCACTGCTACGGAAGGGGCTGCCACCAGTGGGGCTTGTGGGACATAGGCTGCTCTTCCCTAGAGACCAATCAATTTAACTGCCTCGAGCAAGGATGGGCAGCTTGCTATCCAGTGGGCAGTTCTCCCGGTGGTGATATTGCGCACACGGCGAAACCCAGCTTTACCTAGCAGAGTGAAGCTATGGCTTCACGAGGAACATGAACAGAGCCTGGTGTTCAACGCCGTGAGTCGGTTGCTGTGTGCTCGAGCTTCACGGCGTGACAAGGCCATGAGGAACAGAAAAAATGCCGTTCATAGGTGCCTGCTCTTCAACTCTGTGAGTCGGTTGTGGTGTGCTCAAAGCTAAGGAGAGGCGCAGTTCAAGAAGAACAGTTCCCATACCGCTCGCACCCTTGAGCCATGCTGAGCTCCGACATACCAACTCACAGAACGTCAACAGAACCTGGTGTTCAACGCCGTGAGTCGGTTGCTGTGTGCTCGAGCCTCACGGCGTGACAAGGCCATGAGCAACAGAAAAAATGCCGTTCACAGGTACCTGCTCTTCAACTCTGTGAGTCGGTTGTGATGTGCTCAAGGCTAACGAAAGGCGCAGTTCAAGAAGAACAGTGCCAATACCGCTTGCACCCTTGAGCCATGCTGAGCTCCGACATTCCAACTCACAGAACGAAGAAAGGAACCGTAGCCTCCTGCCTGATGCCGTAGGTCAATTGCTCTGTGCTCCAGCCTAACGGGGTGCAAAGATAAACAGGAACTGGATTATGGCCGCTCACAGCCTTGAGAGATGCAGTGCTCAGACATTTAAACTCACGGGACGGAAAAAGGCAGAGTAACAACAGCATGCCATTAGATGTCGAGTGGGTTGCTGTGTGCACGACGCATTGGGTAAGAACTAGAACGAACAAGAGTGATGTCGTTCAGATCTCTCAGCTTTTGTATGCTCAAACTTTCTGGCTAAGGGGATCCAAAGAGAAAGAGGAACAATAGCCTGTTGTTGAAAGGGGTGAGTCTGTCTGTTGCTTTGCTCGAGCCTCAAGGGGTGCAAATATCAAAAACAACGGGAGCAATGTCGTTCACACACTTGAGCCACGATATGCTCAGACAACCTGGGTCACATGCCAAAAATTGGAGGAAACACTTAAGCTGAGCCTTCAGAATATGAAACCATAGTGGAATTGGTTAATTCACATATATGCACAACTGCTCACTCTACATTCATAGACCCCTGGGAGACCTCAACACTGGCACAGTGGTCCAGCAGTGCTGCAGTTAAATGATGCCCCACTGCCCTACTATGGAATGGGCTGCCACCAGTGGGGCTTGTGGGACATAGGCTGCTCTTCCCTAGAGACCAATCAATTTAACTGCCTCGTGCAAGGATGGGCAGCTTGCTATCCAGTGGGCAGTTCTCCCGGTGGTGATGTTGCGCACACGGCGAAACCCAGCTTTACCTAGCAGAGTGAAGCTATGGCTTCACGAGGAACATGAACAGAGCCTGGTGTTCAACGCCGTGAGTAGGTTGCTGCATGCTCGAGCCTCACGGTGTGACAAGGCCATGAGGAACAGAAAAAATGTCGTTCACAGGTGCCTGCTCTTCAACTCTGCGAGTCGGTTGTGGTGTGCTCAAGGCTAACGAGAGGCGCAGTTCAAGAAGAACAGTGCCAATACCGCTTGCACCCTTGAGCCATGCTGAGCTTCGACATACCAACTCACAGAACGTCAACAGAGCCTGGTGTTCAACGCCGTGAGTCGGTTGCTGTGTGCTCAAGCCTCACGGCGTGACAAGGCCATGAGGAACAGAAAAAATGCCGTTCATAGGTGCCTGCTCTTCAACTCTGTGAGTCGGTTGTGGTGTGCTCAAGGCTAACGAGAGGCGCAGTTCAAGAACAGTTCCAATACCGCTCGCACCCTTGAGCCATGCTGAGCTCCGACATACCAACTCACAGAAAGTCAACAGAGCCTGGTGTTCAACGCCGTGAGTCGGTTGCTGTGTGCTCGAGCCTCACGGCGTGACAAGGCCATGAGGAACAGAAAAAATGTTGTTCACAGGTGCCTGCTCTTCAACTCTGTGAGTCGGTTGTGGTGTGCTCAAGGCTAACGAGACGCGCAGTTCAAGAAGAACAGTGCCAATACCGCTCGCACCCTTGAGCCATGCTGAGCTCCGACATTCCAACTCACAGAACGAAGAAAGGAACCGCAGCCTGCTGCCTGATGCCGTGAGTCAATTGCTCTGTGCTCCAGCCTAACGGGGTGCAACGATCAACAGGAACTGGATTAATGCCGCTCACAGCCTTGAGAGATGCAGTGCTCAGACATTTAAACTCACGGGACGGAAAAAGGAAAAGTAACAACAGCATGCCATTCGATGCCAAGTGGGTTGCTGTGTGCACGACGCTCATGGGGTCAGAACTAGAACGAACAGGAGTGATGTCGTTCAGATCTCTCAGCTTTTGTATGCTCACTTTCTGGCTAAGGGGATCCAAAGATAAAGAGGAACAATAGCCTGTTCTTGAAAGGGGTGAGTCTGTCTGTTGCTTTGCTCGAGCCTCAAGGGGTGCAAATATCAAAAAAACAGGAGTAATGTCGTTCACACCCTTGAGCCACGATATGCTCAGACAACCTGGGTCACAACATGCGTCACAACATGCCAAAAATTGGAGGAAACACTTAAGCTGTACCTTCAGAATATGAAACCATAGTGCAATTGGTTAATTCACATATATGCACAACTGCTCACTCTACATTCATAGACCCCTGGGAGACCTCAACACTAGCACAGTGGTCCAGCAGTGCCGCAGTTAAATGATGCCGCACTGCCCTACTATGGAAGGTGCTGCCACCAGTGGGGCTTGTGGGACATAGGCTGCTCTTCCCTAGAGACCAATCAATTTAACTGCCTCGTGGAAGGATGGGCAGCTTGCTATCCAGTGGGCAGTCCTCGCGGTGGTGACGTTGCCCACACGGCGAAACCCAGCTTTACCTAGCAGAGTGAAGCTATGGCTTCACGAGGAACGTCAACAGAGTCTGGTGTTCAACGCCGTGAGTATGTTGCTGCATGCTCGAGCCTCCCGGCGTGAAAAGCCCATGAGGAACAGAAAAAATGTTGTTCACACCCCTTAGGTATGGTGTGCACAGAGATTTCAACTCACGGGGGGGGGGGGGGGGGGGGTGGCAAAAGGAACAGGTGCCTGCTCTTCAACTCTGTGAGTCGGTTGTGGTGTGCTCAAGGCTAACGAGAGGCGCAGTTCAAAAAGAACAGTTCCAATACCGCTCGCACCCTTGAGCCATGCTGAGCTCCGACATTCCAACTCACAGAACAAAGAAAGGAACCGCAGCCTGCTGCCTGATGCCGTGAGTCAATTGCTCTGTGCTCCAGCCTAACGGGGTGCAAAGATCAATAGGAACTGGATTAATGCCACTCACAGCCTTGAGAGATGCAGTGCTCAGACATTTAAACTCACGGGACGGAAAAAGGAAGAGTAACAACAGCATGCCATTCGATGCCGAGTGGGTTGCTGTGTGCACGACGCTCATGGGGTAAGAACTAGAACAACAGGACTGATGTCGTTCACATCTCTCAGCTTTTGTATGCTCAGACTTTCTGGCTAAGCAGATCCAAAGATAAAGAGGAACAATAGCCTGTTGTTGAAAGGGGTGAGTCTGTCTGTTGCTTTGCTCGAGCCTCAAGGGGTGCAAATATCAAAAACAACGGGAGTAATGTCGTGCACACCCTTGAGCCACGATATGCTCAGACAACCTGGGTCACAACGTGCCAAAAATTGGAGGAAACACTTAAGCTGCGCCTTCAGAATATGAAACCATAGTGCAATTGGTTAATTCACATATATGCACAACTGCTCACTCTACATTCATAGACCCCTGGGAGACCTCAACACTGACACAGTGGTCCAGCAGTGCCACAGTTAAATGATGCCGCACTGCCCTACTATGGAAGGTGCTGCCACCAGTGGGGCTTGTGGGACATAGGCTGCTCTTCCCTAGAGACCAATCAATTTAAATGCCTCGTTAAAGGATGGGCAGCTTGCTATCCAGTGGGCAGTTCTCGCGGTGATGTTGCCCACACGGCGAAACCCAGCTTTACCTAGCAGAGTGAAGCTATGGCTTCACGAGGAACATGAACAGAGCCTGGTGTTCAACGCCGTGAGTAGGTTGCTGCATGCTCGAGCCTCACGGCGTGACAAGGCCATGAGGAACAGAAAAAATGTCGTTCACAGGTGCCTGCTCTTCAACTCTGTGAGTCGGTTGTGGTGTGCTCAAGGCTAACGAGAGGCGCAGTTCAAGAAGAACAGTGCCAATACCGCTCGCACCCTTGAGCCATGCTGAGCTTCGACATACCAACTCACAGAACGTCAACAGAGCCTGGTGTTCCAACGCCGTGAGTCGGTTGCTGTGTGCTCGAGCCTCACGGCGTGACAACGCCATGAGGAACAGAAAAAATGCCGTTCATAGGTGCCTGCTCTTCAACTCTGTGAGTCGGTTGTGGTGTGCTCAAGGCTAACGAGAGGCGCAGTTCAAGAAGAACCGTTCCAATACCGCTCGCACCCTTGAGTCATGCTGAAATCCGACATACCAACTCACAGAACGTCAACAGAGCCTGGTGTTCAACGCCGTGAGTCGGTTGCTGTGTGCTCGAGCCTCACGGCGTGACAAGGCCATGAGGAACAAAAAAAATGCCGTTCATAGGTGCCTCCTCTTCAACTCTGTGAGTCGGTTGTGGTGTGCTCAAGGCTAACGAGAGGCGCAGTTCAAGAAGAACAGTGCCAATACCGCTCGCACCCTTGAGCCATGCTGAGCTCCGACATTCCAACTCACAGAACGAAGAAAGGAACCGCAGCCTCCTGCCTGATGCCGTAGGTCAATTGCTCTGTGCTCCAGCCTAACGGGGTGCAAAGATAAACAGGAACTGGATTAATGCCGCTCACAGCCTTGAGAGATGCAGTGCTCAGACATTTAAACTCACGGGACGGAAAAAGGCAGAGTAACAACAGCATGCCATTCGATGTCGAGTGGGTTGCTGTGTGCACGACGCTCATCGGGTAAGAACTAGAACGAACAGGAGTGATGTCGTTCAGATCTCTCAGCTTTTGTATGCTCAGACTTTCTGGCTAAGGGGATCCAAAGAGAAAGAGGAACAATAGCATGTTGTTGAAAGGGGTGAGTCTGTCTGTTGCTTTGCTCGAGCCTGAAGGGGTGCAAATATCAAAAACAACGGGAGCAATGTCGTTCACACACTTGAGCCACGATATGCTCAGACAACCTGGGTCACAACATGCCAAAAATTGGAGGAAACACTTAAGCTCAGCCTTCAGAATATGAAACCAAAGTGCAATTGGTTAATTCACATATATGCACAACTGCTCACTCTACATTCATAGACCCCTGGGAGACCTCAACACTGGCACAGTGGTCCAGCAGTGCCGCAGTCAAATGCTGCCCCACTGCCCTACTATGGAAGGGGCTGCCACCAGTGGGGCTTGTGGGACATGGGCTGCTCTTCCCTAGAGACCAATCAATTTAACTGCCTCGAGCAAGGATGGGCAGCTTGCTATCCAGTGGGCAGTTCTCCCGGTGGTGATATTGCGCACACGGCGAAACCCAGCTTTACCTAGCAGAGTGAAGCTATGGCTTCACGAGGAACATGAACAGAGCCTGGTGTTCAACGCCGTGAGTCGGTTGCTGTGTGCTCGAGCCTCACGGCGTGACAAGGCCATGAGGAACAGAAAAAATGCCGTTCATAGGTGCCTGCTCTTCAACTCTGTGAGTCGGTTGTGGTGTGCTCAAAGCTAAGGAGAGGCGCAGTTCAAGAAGAACAGTTCCCATACCGCTCGCACCCTTGAGCCATGCTGAGCTCCGACATACCAACTCACAGAACGTCAACAGAACCTGGTGTTCAACGCCGTGAGTCGGTTGCTGTGTGCTCGAGCCTCACGGCGTGACAAGGCCATGAGGAACAGAAAAAATGCCGTTCACAGGTACCTGCTCTTCAACTCTGTGAGTCGGTTGTGATGTGCTCAAGGCTAACGAAAGGCGCAGTTCAAGAAGAACAGTGCCAATACCGCTTGCACCCTTGAGCCATGCTGAGCTCCGACATTCCAACTCACAGAACGAAGAAAGGAACCGTAGCCTCCTGCCTGATGCCGTAGGTCAATTGCTCTGTGCTCCAGCCTAACGGGGTGCAAAGATAAACAGGAACTGGATTATGGCCGCTCACAGCCTTGAGAGATGCAGTGCTCAGACATTTAAACTCACGGGACGGAAAAAGGCAGAGTAACAACAGCATGCCATTAGATGTCGAGTGGGTTGCTGTGTGCACGACGCATTGGGTAAGAACTAGAACGAACAAGAGTGATGTCGTTCAGATCTCTCAGCTTTTGTATGCTCAAACTTTCTGGCTAAGGGGATCCAAAGAGAAAGAGGAACAATAGCCTGTTGTTGAAAGGGGTGAGTCTGTCTGTTGCTTTGCTCGAGCCTCAAGGGGTGCAAATATCAAAAACAACGGGAGCAATGTCGTTCACACACTTGAGCCACGATATGCTCAGACAACCTGGGTCACATGCCAAAAATTGGAGGAAACACTTAAGCTGAGCCTTCAGAATATGAAACCATAGTGGAATTGGTTAATTCACATATATGCACAACTGCTCACTCTACATTCATAGACCCCTGGGAGACCTCAACACTGGCACAGTGGTCCAGCAGTGCTGCAGTTAAATGATGCCCCACTGCCCTACTATGGAATGGGCTGCCACCAGTGGGGCTTGTGGGACATAGGCTGCTCTTCCCTAGAGACCAATCAATTTAACTGCCTCGTGCAAGGATGGGCAGCTTGCTATCCAATGGGCAGTTCTCCCGGTGGTGATGTTGCGCACACGGCGAAACCCAGCTTTACCTAGCAGAGTGAAGCTATGGCTTCACGAGGAACATGAACAGAGCCTGGTGTTCAACGCCGTGAGTAGGTTGCTGCATGCTCGAGCCTCACGGTGTGACAAGGCCATGAGGAACAGAAAAAATGTCGTTCACAGGTGCCTGCTCTTCAACTCTGCGAGTCGGTTGTGGTGTGCTCAAGGCTAACGAGAGGCGCAGTTCAAGAAGAACAGTGCCAATACCGCTTGCACCCTTGAGCCATGCTGAGCTTCGACATACCAACTCACAGAACGTCAACAGAGCCTGGTGTTCAACGCCGTGAGTCGGTTGCTGTGTGCTCAAGCCTCACGGCGTGACAAGGCCATGAGGAACAGAAAAAATGCCGTTCATAGGTGCCTGCTCTTCAACTCTGTGAGTCGGTTGTGGTGTGCTCAAGGCTAACGAGAGGCGCAGTTCAAGAACAGTTCCAATACCGCTCGCACCCTTGAGCCATGCTGAGCTCCGACATACCAACTCACAGAAAGTCAACAGAGCCTGGTGTTCAACGCCGTGAGTCGGTTGCTGTGTGCTCGAGCCTCACGGCGTGACAAGGCCATGAGGAACAGAAAAAATGTTGTTCACAGGTGCCTGCTCTTCAACTCTGTGAGTCGGTTGTGGTGTGCTCAAGGCTAACGAGAGGCGCAGTTCAAGAAGAACAGTGCCAATACCGCTCGCACCCTTGAGCCATGCTGAGCTCCGACATTCCAACTCACAGAACGAAGAAAGGAACCGCAGCCTGCTGCCTGATGCCGTGAGTCAATTGCTCTGTGCTCCAGCCTAACGGGGTGCAACGATCAACAGGAACTGGATTAATGCCGCTCACAGCCTTGAGAGATGCAGTGCTCAGACATTTAAACTCACGGGACGGAAAAAGGAAAAGTAACAACAGCATGCCATTCGATGCCAAGTGGGTTGCTGTGTGCACGACGCTCATGGGGTCAGAACTAGAACGAACAGGAGTGATGTCGTTCAGATCTCTCAGCTTTTGTATGCTCACTTTCTGGCTAAGGGGATCCAAAGATAACGAGGAACAATAGCCTGTTCTTGAAAGGGGTGAGTCTGTCTGTTGCTTTGCTCGAGCCTCAAGGGGTGCAAATATCAAAAAAACAGGAGTAATGTCGTTCACACCCTTGAGCCACGATATGCTCAGACAACCTGGGTCACAACATGCGTCACAACATGCCAAAAATTGGAGGAAACACTTAAGCTGCACCTTCAGAATATGAAACCATAGTGCAATTGGTTAATTCACATATATGCACAACTGCTCACTCTACATTCATAGACCCCTGGGAGACCTCAACACTAGCACAGTGGTCCAGCAGTGCCGCAGTTAAATGATGCCGCACTGCCCTACTATGGAAGGTGCTGCCACCAGTGGGGCTTGTGGGACATAGGCTGCTCTTCCCTAGAGACCAATCAATTTAACTGCCTCGTGGAAGGATGGGCAGCTTGCTATCCAGTGGGCAGTCCTCGCGGTGGTGACGTTGCCCACACGGCGAAACCCAGCTTTACCTAGCAGAGTGAAGCTATGGCTTCACGAGGAACGTCAACAGAGTCTGGTGTTCAACGCCGTGAGTATGTTGCTGCATGCTCGAGCCTCCCGGCGTGAAAAGCCCATGAGGAACAGAAAAAATGTCGTTCACACCCCTTAGGTATGGTGTGCACAGAGATTTCAACTCACGGGGGGGGGGGGGGGGGGGTGGCAAAAGGAACAGGTGCCTGCTCTTCAACTCTGTGAGTCGGTTGTGGTGTGCTCAAGGCTAACGAGAGGCGCAGTTCAAAAAGAACAGTTCCAATACCGCTCGCACCCTTGAGCCATGCTGAGCTCCGACATTCCAACTCACAGAACAAAGAAAGGAACCGCAGCCTGCTGCCTGATGCCGTGAGTCAATTGCTCTGTGCTCCAGCCTAACGGGGTGCAAAGATCAATAGGAACTGGATTAATGCCACTCACAGCCTTGAGAGATGCAGTGCTCAGACATTTAAACTCACGGGACGGAAAAAGGAAGAGTAACAACAGCATGCCATTCGATGCCGAGTGGGTTGCTGTGTGCACGACGCTCATGGGGTAAGAACTAGAACAACAGGACTGATGTCGTTCACATCTCTCAGCTTTTGTATGCTCAGACTTTCTGGCTAAGCGGATCCAAAGATAAAGAGGAACAATAGCCTGTTGTTGAAAGGGGTGAGTCTGTCTGTTGCTTTGCTCGAGCCTCAAGGGGTGCAAATATTAAAAACAACGGGAGTAATGTCGTGCACACCCTTGAGCCACGATATGCTCAGACAACCTGGGTCACAACGTGCCAAAAATTGGAGGAAACACTTAAGCTGCGCCTTCAGAATATGAAACCATAGTGCAATTGGTTAATTCACATATATGCACAACTGCTCAATCTACATTCATAGACCCCTGGGAGACCTCAACACTGACACAGTGGTCCAGCAGTGCCACAGTTAAATGATGCCGCACTGCCCTACTATGGAAGGTGCTGCCACCAGTGGGGCTTGTGGGACATAGGCTGCTCTTCCCTAGAGACCAATCAATTTAAATGCCTCGTTAAAGGATGGGCAGCTTGCTATCCAGTGGGCAGTTCTCGCGGTGATGTTGCCCACACGGCGAAACCCAGCTTTACCTAGCAGAGTGAAGCTATGGCTTCACGAGGAACATGAACAGGGCCTGGTGTTCAACGCCTTGAGTAGGTTGCTGCATGCTCGAGCCTCACGGCGTGAAAAGGCCATGAGGAACAGAAAAAGTGTCGTTCACACCCCTTAGGTATGGTGTGCACAGAGATTTCAGCTCACGGGGGGCAAAAAGGAACAGGTGCCTGCTCTTCAACTCTGTGAGTCGGTTGCTGTGTTCTCAAGGCTAACGAGAGGCGCAGTTCAAGAACAGTTCCAATACCGCTCGCACCCTTGAGCCATGCTGAGCTCCGACATTCCAACTCACGGAACGGAGAAAGGAACAGCAGCCTGCAGCCTTATGCCGTGAGTCAATTGCTCTGTGCTCCAGCCTAAGGGGGTGCAAAGATCAACAGGAACTGGATTAATGCTGCTCACAATTAAAAATAATTAAGCAAGTAAAATATGGAAAATATAACAGCTAGAAGAAAAAAAGAGTAAAAGAACAACTTAACAAACGAAAAGAATAAAAATAAACATGAAAGAAACGATACGCAAGCAAAACAAAGACTGCGTGTGCACGCAAGGCGAGCAAATATCAAGATCCACATGCCATCCACATGCCTGTGAGGCAGGGGCAGGGCCACGGCCCACCAAGATTGGCCATTTGGTGCCCTCGACCACGTGAGACATGGGGAGACGCAGAAATAGCAGGGAGCTCTACGAGCCATTCAGGCGGGAATAAACACGAGACAGGTGAAAGAAGAGAAGAAACAGGAACAGCAAGGCGAATGAGCAAATCATGAGACCCAGAGGAACCTAACAAAGACAGGAAGTCATGAGGGGAAGGAATGTGCGGATAGCCGGGAAGCCGTGGTGCTATGCCCGCAGTGAGGGCAGGCACGTAGGTAATGGACAGCATCCCCCATAGCTGCACCGCATGGACAGGAAGGCGAAAGAAGAAGGGCAAAATGATGGAAGTACGAGGAAAAACGACCATGACCAGTTAGGAGAGGGACAAGAGATCGGGATGGAGGTAAAGAAAGCGGGAGACGTTTAATAGAGGAGACAAAAACAGCCAGCAGGGTGTCGGAACATTCCGTGGTCCAGGTTTCTGACCAAAGCCTGAATGCAGTGGTACGCATGCCGGTGCGCACTGTCAAGGACGACAGCCACGATGGCCGCAGGAGGCTGTGCACCGACGCCAGTGAGGCGGCCCAGTCAGAGCGCTCGTTGCCCCAGACACCACAATTGGCGGGGACACAGGAAGACAGGACCCTGAACAGAGATGGCGGCAAGGGTACGCTTGATATCTCGGACGCGTAAGTCATTCATGGAAAGAGAGTGAAGAGCCTGAAGGAGAGAAAGGCAATCAGAGTAGACACGCAAGGGTAAAGGAGAGGGGGCATGCCGGGCATAACAACAAGCCTCATGAAACGCAACAGTCTCTGCACAGAATGCACTAGAGGCTGTCTCGAGACGAAACCGGCCCACGTTCCGCAGCGTGCCAGAACACTAGAATGTGATGTAAGCAGCACCCGCAGTGTTAGACGTATAAGAACCATCCGTGAATATATGAAGGCCGAGAAGGGAGGACTGAGAGGGGAAGTGAGACAGGAGAAGACGGGTGAAGGAGAACGAGGAAGCCAAAGAGGGATGATCGCACCAGGGATCAAAGCAGGGCAAGATATCACAAGGTAGAAAAGTGCGACCTCCAAAATTGACGGGATCTACACCGTTTGAAAGGTTGTACTCTGCACAGAGGCGATCCAATTCCAAGGGAAGAGAAGGTACCCGGAGGAGTACCTGAAGCGCAGCCATGCACATTGTGTGGAATGCCCGTGATAGCGAGAAGAGGAACGCGGAGCACAGAAACAACCTTCTCCCGAAGGCAGGAACTGACGCTGGGTTGTATTACTTGGAAATAAAGCCTACATAGAGAAAAGGGAGAGAGGGAACAGTTTAACGACAGAAATGAGACAAGATGCGAAGTGAGGACCTCTTCCTTGTCACGGAGGAAGTAAGCATCAGGTAAAAAATGAGGTGGCAGCCGACAACGCCTAAAATTTTGAGTTCATGTTTGAAACTTAAGGGGCAGCTTGAAAAGCGCACAGTGGATTACACTTTTCCATTCCGCCCACGCTATGGGAAAAGAGCATAGAAAATGTTTTTGTCCCCGAGATTGTCACCCGCGAATGAGAGGCCCAACAGGCTATTCTGTCAAGGACGTCCTCACACTACTGTTCCAGCTTGTGGCGCGTGCGGGCTGTAACCAGCAAAATGGTAGCGTTGGCATACACCTGTATTGTTACGCCAGGAGTCATTGGACACTCGAGAAGGTCTGCGATTATTATGCTCCATAAAAGGGGTGGAACAGGGGATCCCTGAGGGCTGCCGAGAGAAGGGTTGGCGTATGTACCAGTATGTGTACGGTAGACTACCGTGCGCTGGGAAAGAAAGAAGCGCAAGACGTGATACAGGTTCGAAAGGAGACCGCAGCAGCGAAAAAAGCGAGGGAGGAGGGGTGCCAAACGCTATCAAACACAGCCTGAAAAGGAAATGATATGAGCACAACGGGCGAGCGGGATATGCGGAAATTATCCAGAGCCATTTGCAACAAGGCCAGGACTTACACTGCACTGCGCGAATAGGTAAACCCAAACTGGTTGGTGTGGAGATGACCCCTCACTTGCAAGAAATAGTAATGAAGTAGGTGTTCTAATAGTTCACCAAGGGACGGAAAGGAACTGCAGCCTGCTGTTTGATGCCGTGAGTCAATTGCTCTGCGCTCCAGACTAGCGGGGCGCAAGGATCAATAAGAACTGGATTAATGCCGCTCACACCAGTGAGCCATGCTGTGCTCAGACATTTCAACTCACACGATGGAAAAACGAAGATTAACAACAGCATGCCATTCGATGCCCTGAGTGGGCTGCTGCATGCACGAAGCCACCGAAGTCACTTCACTAACTGCGAAATAAAAGTGATACCCCATTCAATACCTCAGATTCCATAAAAAATGAATCCCGATTATGGCCTTATTTTAATCACAATTTTTAAAAATTTAAGACTGGTTGTTCTTACCAGCAGCGCACACACCACTCGAGTGACAGGCGCGCTAGCGAAGTGAAGTACAGAGGATAGGTTGCATTTATAGTTCTGGCGGGAGTACCAGAGAAGGCAGCATCTTGGTGGAGCAAGTAGATGGCATAGTCTTCCAAGCTTTGAAGGACTTGCCTTTCAGCCATGCAGCTTCAATGCAAGGATCGTAACGGGGCACACGGATGTGCTGACATGGTCCATGGTTTCTTTTTTGGAAAGTGTCCTCCAGGGGTTATCTGCCGGAGCTGCCATTCAACCTCCCACCACCGAAGTCGCTTCACTCACTGCAAAATAAATGTGATACCCCATTCAATACCTCATATTCCACGAAAAACGCATTCCGATTATGGCCTTACTCTTATCAGCCCTTTTCAAAAAGTTAAGACGAGCTGTTCCTACCAGCAGCGCACATGCACACACCACTCGATTCACAGGCGTGCTAGTGGAGCAGCCTTACCTGCGAACTCATCTGTCGAAGCAGAGGATGGCTCAAATTTATAGTTCTGGCGAGAGTACCAGAGAAGGCAGTGCTTGGTGCAGCAAGTAGATGTCGTAGTCTTCGAAACTTGGACCTGCCTTTCCACCATGTAGCTTCAACGCAACGATCATAATGGGGCACATGGATGTGCTGACGTGGTCCATGGTTCTTTTTTGGAAAAAGTGTCCAGGTACATATGCCGGAGCTGCCATTCCGCTTCCCGCCATAAAAGATGCTTCACTCACTGTGAAATAAAAGTGATACCCCATCCAATACCTCAGATTCCACGAAAAACACATCCAGATTATGGCCTTTTTTTTATCACAATTTTTAAAACATTAAAACGGGCTGTTCCTACCAGCAGCGCACATACCACTCGAGTGACAGGCGCGCTAACGAAGCAGCCTTACCTGTGAACTCATCTGTCGAAGCACAGAGGATGGGTCGCATTTATAGTTCTGGCGGGAGTACCAGAGAAGGCGGCGTCTTGGTGCAGCAAGTAATGACATAGTCTGAAATTTGAAGGAGCTGCCATTCTGCCTTGCACCTTCAATGCAAGGATCCTAATGGGGCACACGGATGTGCAGACATGGTCCATGGTTCTTTTTTGGAAAAAGTGTCCTCCAGGTTCACCTGCCAGAGCTGGCATTGTGTCTCCCGCCAGCGAAGTCGTTTCACTCGCTGCGAAATAAAAGTGATACCCTACTCAATACCTCAGAACTTCACATGGCTCCTTTCGTGAGCACAATCTATTTGAATTAAACAGCTTTAATAAATCAAAAAAGCTCGTTTATAGTGTGCAGTGCGGGCTCGTGAATGCTAATAGGTCTCAAGGAGTCAGCGCCGGATCGGCTCAGTCAGTCCGATTTACAACACCGATTGGTTAACCCAACACGACAGGCTTGATAAAGTCTTGTAAACGCTGTCGAGCGGGGAGTTAAGCTAGTGGATGCAAAAGGGAGAAATAGAAATTGGTTTTGCACTGGCCACCAGGGCCGTAGCCAGGTTTGGTATTTCAGTGTCTGAATACTCCCCGAAATTTTCTGAGCTGTGTATCCCCCTCTCTCCCCCTCCTTCCGGCCTTCTTTTCACCCATGCTGTTCTTTTTTGAAAAACGCAGTTTTTTGGAAAAAGCGTCCTCCATGTTCATGTGCCGGAGCTGGCATGGCTGCTCGAGCCTGCGATGTCCCTTCACTGACTGCGAAATGAAGGTAATACCGCACATACTGAGCACGATAGTATATACGCATCCTCTTGCAGGTTATTTTTATGTCCATTTTGTGAAGATCGGTGCAAAAAAAGACCAGTAATTCAGATTGCTGTTGCATTGCAGTTTGCACAACTCGAAAGATGAGATAATCTATAACGCGCGAGCAGACAATCCCCACTCAGAGGCAAGTTCAAGGCATATGTTGAATGCTTGCTCTTTCGTATGCAGAAAGCACTGCTATACAAACTATGTGCACATTCACGACAAAATTGCATTCCAAATTTACTATGTTAAGTACTTATGGTGACGTTCTGTGGCAAACTTAAGATTTAGAGGCATTTAGCAGAACTGCTAGGCTACAAAAGTGTCGGTGGTTTGTGCAATTTTCTTTACAACGCTACTGTTGTTGAAACTGACTCCCGAGGGGCGTAAAATTTACGACTGTTTCGCCGACAGTATGTCACTGTGGTCTGCGTTCAAACTTTCGTGCGGAAGCTCATGCTTTTGCTAAACGGCTAAATGGTACTCGGAGAGCATTTGCTGGGGCATATTTTTTTTTTCCTGCCACTCAGGAAGAGGTCTCAAGATAGTCATCGGACTCGGGGACGGAAAAATTTTGTGAGATGCACGAGAAAGGAAGGAAATAGAAGCATACAGCAGCTCCTTTCGTCTGCAGTTAGAGTGTGCCGGCTGTCCTACTCCCAACTGAAGTAGAAATGAACTCGACATTACACCTCTCCCCTGCTATACGAACCCACGCAACTTTTAAAATAAACAAGTCTGGACGTTTGCTGTGGTGGTAACGTGAATTTCAGCGGCAGCTGTTGTGGCAAAAAAATGCCAATGACAGTAGAAGTTTCCAGTAACTCCAAGTACGAGTGTGACCCGATGCCATGGCGTTATACGTAACATCACTATTTTGACCAATCACCATGGTGCGTTGCACCTTGTGCCAGACGCCGACTCCGCAGAAATGAGAAATGTGCAGCATGACTCTCGTGGAGTGGTTACTTCATTGTAGATAGCAGATCAGCCAGTTTACACCTTCCATGCAGCCTAAAGCTTTTAAAGCGTACATGGAATGTGCTCAAATAATCAGATCTGATCGGTGGGGCAGGAGAAATAAGCAGGAATACCTTTCCGTCATAGCGATAGTCTTAGAAAGCGGCGCTGCATCAGAAAAAGGAGCGACGCCTTTCGGTTCATAAAGCAGAACCGTCCCCCAGCTTAAGCACTAATCCGACTCGGGGTGCTACCCTCTAGGGCACCTTTAGCATACTCGTGCTCCACTGCAATCAAGAAAACATTGAAGGAATGAGAACGTGCAGCAGCATGTGTGTGTGTATTTACATATGGGCACAGGATGACAAGGAAAATTAGGGAAAGTGTATGCAAGAAACACCTTACACCTCTATAAGACTGGTAACTCTCTGACTGTCACTGGGCTTGGGGTAGCGCTGCATGATGAATAGAAGCAGTGCCATTCAACCACATCAGCAATGGGATGCTCAAGGTCCACACAAGACACCATTCTACGTATAACTTATTTCGCGGTCAGTAAAGCGACATCGGGGGCAGGAAAGCTGAAGGCCAAGAAGACATAACAAGATGTGTGTTAGGGATGCAAAGTACTAAAGGGCTGGAAAAGCTGGAACAGGAGAGGCATATTACGAGTGATGGTGCTGAGACCTCTGTTCTTGGCGGTTGGCCAACACGTAAAACCACATGAGTAACAGGAGCAGTGCCATATCCATGCGCAGCACTTTTGGGTGCTGCCAACGTATATATTTCTTGAAGTGCAAGAATAAAAGGAAGCTGGGGGGTCGCCCATCAAGTGACACGTCTGGTATGCTCGGCGATGAACAAGCGAAGTGGACTGACGTGGTGCCAAATGGTCTGGTGGCTGGTTTTCTGTACATACACGAGGGCTCGCGCTTGCACTCCCGTCTTCGGCCTCAGTCAGCGACACTGGCGCTGATAGCAGCACCATCGCTACAGATGCTGCTGCACTAGCACTATGCACGATGCAAGGAAAATTGGTAGAAAGGGGCTACTGGCTAAGCACACTTGGCAAGGCGCATGCGGGCTGTACAGTTCTGAGCAGTGAGCAAAAAATAAGACTACTGTGCATCTTCGGCAGTCTATGTCTAGTCTAGGCTAATTTCTTGTAATTCAAATAATTATCGGCCCATTTCTACTACTAGTACATGCTGTAAACTCTTAAAACAAATTATATTCTCAAACCTTGCCACCTTTTTAGAAGTTCATGTTGCGATACATACCCCGATAAGTCTACGTTGAGACTGCAAATCAGCAAAAAAATTAACTTCTCGCAAATTTTCTTTTCCAAAAGCTCAACATGGCATTCGTGAATTATTTTTGCGCAAAACAACTCACAATTTACTCATGAATTACACCATATTCATCTTTTTTCGTTAGCTCACACTATGTCCTTATATTTTTCTAATGCTTTTTGAGGTCTCCCACATACATCTATTTTAGTCAGCTTAATATTGATTGTAATCTTTTTTGTGGATCAAAGATTTCCTTTCTAATCGTTCCCTAATTGTTGTAATGAATGAAAATTCCTTTAACCACAGTCCTGTTCAATCTGGAGTCCCACAAAGATCAGATTAGGACCCCTTCTTTTCCTCATTCATTAAAGACCTTCCCTCTCTAATTTTGCCTCATATTCACCTTTTCACTGATTACTCCGTAATTTTCCGTAAAATTGATAACAATGCTAACAATCTTCAGTCAGACCTATATTCTATATTAACCTGATGCAATGCATGGTTCCCATGCAACTAGCAATCCCTTCACATATTACCTGAACTCTCCCTTAGCCTCCGCTTCTTCCTATAAATAAAATCACATCTAATCAAAGCTGGTCTTTGCATGCTGAGAATTCACAACGCTCATCACGTCAGGTAATTCACGCCGTAACTTTTCAGCTGCTCCTCCTAAAAAATCTCGTTATATACAACTCATTCGATCTAAATTAGAATACGCCACTCCAGACTGGGAACCAAGCACTAACAATTTGATTACTTCACCTGAAATGGTACAGAATCACTCTATTCCTTTCAACTGCTCTTATTATACACAAATTACCAGAATAATTTCCATGAAATCGGATATCTGTCTTCCATCATTAACATCCCAGACAAAAAACTTTCACTGAAACTTTTTTTCACAGGCTTTACTACCTCCCCACCCTCCAAGATAAATTCATTTTTCAGCCGCATTGTACGCACATCTGACTGTGTTTATCGCCACTTTAAGATTGGTATCGAGCCATGTTACACTAAAACCTTCTTTACCTCCAACTTCACAACACTGGAGTTGCTTTCCTGCCGACATTGTTTCCATTTATGGTAACACCCCATTCAATGTGTTTTAGCAAACATATTGTTACGGCTATAATCATAGCCGTAACAATATAATTAGTAGTCGCCGTGTCCTACCATACCGCAACGCTGGCCTAGTTGTTTCAGCATCCGCCTCGTCTGCGGAAGGTAAGGGGTTTGATCCCTAGTGCTGCCGGTACCCACCGTTGAAACAATGGGTACAAGCTTTCCGCTGCCTGGTGCTCAGCTTCTTTAGGGTGAAATGCTATTGAAATGGGTCTTTGACCCCTGGGGACCTTGAGCAGAAAACATTGTGCCATGGCGTTTCATTGGCCATAGATGCCCTTTTGCCATAACAAATCATCACTTCACTGCGTCCTACAACGCTTTGTCATTTTTAATTCTGCAATATATCTTTGCCCATCCACTCCTCTCTGCAAAGCTTTGGGTCCAAGGGTAAACAAATAAATAAAAAAATATATACACATCCATGCAAGGCAACAGGGTGCCCTTACGAAGCTGTGCTTGCCACCGCCTCAGGCAAAAAAAATGCTCCTCCTTCCATGGTAATAGCCCTTTGGTTGCGCAATTACCTGCCCTCACCAATTTTCTTTTTGCTGTGCTTTAATCCTACCCCGCACTTTGGATCCTCCTCAATCATCCCCACATTTTACTTCTTAACGTCACACACAACATCCCCCCCTCAAAACTCATGCTCCGGCAATTCATTAAAAGATAATTTTTCACCCAGGAGAGCTCCTTGCAACTCCTGCATCAACCTGAAAGGATAATGAAAAACAAAGTGCACAAGACAACCGGATTGTCTGTAACAGATCTGAAAAAATACAACGGAGGAAAAAATAGCACCAGGAAAACATTACCATCATTAATACGGGGAATTTTCCTATGACTGTTCAATGGCTCCACGAATAGTGGCATGGGGAAAAGGAGAAGTGGCAAACATAAAGTGGGCGCCGAATTGTCCAAAAAAATAATCCATCTTATCTATCTCCCAAGGCAAAGCACAATGAAGCTCCATAACTGCAAGCCATCAAAAAAATTTTTCCAACAAATATTCTATCTCGACTAACGGCCGAGGCGAGGCCCATGAAAACATCAGTGAAAGCAATAAGAAAAAACTGTTCGGAACTGGTTTCAGATGTCTCTAGGTGCATTGCAGAACGCAATGTTGTAAAAATAGCACTGATAATGTATTACCACTCTTCGTGACCAGGATGACTGTGGAGTCTGCTCGATGCCATGAGACATCGCATGAAGAACAGCAAAAGTGCCGATTAGCAAGTGCGTGCTGAATTTTTCCCAAAAAATATTTCATCTTGTATAACTGCCAAGGCGAAGTCCATGAGAACTACTACATCACTGCAAGCAATCAGAAAAAACAATGTTCCGAACTGTGGTTCGAGATGTCTCTAAGGGCAGCGCAGAACGCAGTGTTGGAAAAATAACACCGATAGTGTGTTACCGCTCTTCGTGACCAGGAGATTGCGGAGTCTGTTCGATGACGAGGCATCACATCAAGAACAGTAGAAGTGCTGACTAACAAGTGGACGGTGAGTTTTTCCGAAAAGTATTCCATCTCGTCTGACTGCAGAGGCAAGGCCCATCAGAACTTCCTTCATCCCTGCAAGCAATAAGGAAAAACAGTGTTCAAAACTGTGGTTCTAGATGTCTGTAAGGGCAACGCAGAATGCAATGATTGAAATAATACCAGCAGATTGCGGACTGTTTGCTGATGAGTAAGAATCGGATTTTAGGCAAATGCCTATTTTTTTTAACGCTTCGTAGGCGCACCATTTTTACATATGAGCACGAATTAGCATTAAACATATTGTCAACAGCTCTTTTTATAGTGCCTATAAATGCCTATTTGGGTGTCAGTGCCTATAAATGCATATTTCCGACGTCGGTGCCTAAAAGTGCCCTATTTTACAGAAAAGGGGCCTGAAATACGCTGTGGTTTTGTTTTCAGATTCTGTTTGCTTTCGAATTCATTTCGGTTTTGAGTAGAACACACACGTGGCAACATTAGATGACCTCGTCAGCTGGCTGTTGTGAACATTGCACCTACGCCGGCTGTGTACACAATACCAAACACGTCAGCCGAAAATATCGAAGGAACCTTTTTCCAATTTTCTGCCATTTTATTGTGGAAGCTTTTTGATGACTTTGGCTGTTAAAGTGGTAGCTGACCAGATGGCACCACATTTCGGAAAGTATACATAATAAGTTATAAGTTCGTCCAAATAATTCCCATTGGTTCCAACTGAAACCAACTGTAAACTGTTCCATAAACCTGCTGGAAACAGTTTAACTGATTAAAATTTCCACCTGGGTAACCTGCCTTATTTTCGTTCCTTGTGCCCCAGCTGCATGCCATCTTCATCAAATGGCATTTGGCGGTAATCTTGGTGGAGCAGGCCACACTAGACAGCTGGAAGTCGTGCGTGTTTACGAAAACGCATTCGTGCACTCAGATCATAGAGCAAATGACTCAAACAAAAAAAACGGCTTCTAATGTTGGCACCTTGCTTAAGATCCCAAATAATTCCTGCTGTGTTTTTGTTTTATTTTACGGCAGATATTGCGCGCTGAAGTTCGGAACTGTGTGCACTTTTGATAAAGTTAATAGTGCCTATTTTTCTCCATTAGGTGCCTAAAAGGCAATTTTAGCCGCCTATTTATGGCGCCTAAAACGTGTTTTTTAGTGCCTAAAAATCCGGCCTCTACTGATAAGGCATATCCCATGAAGAACAGTAGAAGTGCCAACTACCAAGTGGGCACTGAATTTTCCTGAAAAAATATTCAATCTTGTCTGATTGCCGAGGCGAGGTACATCAAGCTTCCTTCATCACTGCAAGGAATAAGAAAAAACTGTTCGGAACTGTGGTTCGAGATGTCTCTAAGGGCATTGCAGAACAATGTAGAATGGAGAGCTCCGAAATTCACTCTGAGATTGCTCCTTTTTAATGTTTCCAAAGGTGTTTTAAAGGGGCTGTGATAGGGGGTTGCAGCAAAGATGTGATATGCCTAGGATGCTGAAGGACGTAGCGTCACAAATATCCTTCAGCAAAAATTTTTTTTATGTGTTTTGTGGATGCTGAGTTATTTGTAGTCAAAATTTGAATTTCCACTTCTACGCATCTTTCCCTCTCATCCCGTCACTTTTTGCTCGCTGAAATGTCAGTCTACCCGCCATCTATAATGGAGGAAATGAAACTGACGAGGAAGCGCAAGCCAACTGCTCGTGAAGCCACTCTCTCCCCTTTTCTTCGCTCTCCCGGTCAGTCATTTATGTTTTGGTGCCGGAATGTTTTAGTTCCCGCATCTACGTGGCGCGTGTGCTTATAGCAAGGTGGTTGATCAACAGTCAGTTTGTCGCTTTGGTCCGTGCATGTGTGCGAGCTGCAGAAGTAGTTATCTCCGAAATGCTATCACATGGAGTGACCACGGGGGCCGACTCTCTCCTTTTTACTATACTTTTACTTCTAGAGACTAGGCTTAAAGGCTGTCTCTGTACGCTTCCTCAGTTTTTTTTCCCCCATGGCCGGATCCACACAGTCGGCCCCTCCACCAATGCTCGTGCGAATTCCCGGGGGGCAGAGCAAACGCCTCCTAAACTGGTTTGGTGCAGACGGCCCTGGCGTGGGTAACCAATGATGGCATTCCGCTGCTGACATAAAGAGCGCTAAAATGACACAATGCCCATGGATTCGGGCGAAAGCTCGGCACCGCTGGTCGCTGCGAGGCGCGGAAGTTCTGAAAATTGTACTGTAAATTATCAGCTCACTTTTGAGGTTTTGTACGTGGCATGAACACTCGGTGGCCTGTACTCTACCCTTAACACCTTTTTCAGGGACCCTTCAATTACAGAAGGCTCGATGCCAATCTGCTGGCAGCAAAGTTGTTCTGGCTCGGAAATTGCACACGTATATTTGGCAGAATTGTTGCTGCTGCGTCTGATTAAAAAAAAAGGCACGTGCTACGCTGTTTCTTGCCTACAGTAGTGTGCATGTTCCCTGATAGTATATATACGGTTTTGATGTATGCAACTAGAACGCAGCATAAATTGATCTGCAAAGCTTGTCCTAGCCGATATTCTCGACCGTCATTTCTTCTTCTATGCAGACGATCTCACCTTGTGGGTCACCACTGGCTCATTGGGAGAGGTCCAAACCGCACTCCAACAGGCACTTAACACCATTTCCACATAACTCTCCCAAGCGGGCCTGCAACCCACTCCGGAGAGATCCGAACTTCTACTCATAACACGGAGTAATATCAATGGATGATGAACTCCATCTCCCTCATCCTCGCTGGACAGCACATCCCCTGCGTCAACTCTTGTCGCGTCCTGGGTACGCCACTAACTTCCAACACTTTCACCTCTGCCATCAATCAGTCCATACGCACATGCCACTTAACCACACACTTCGCCGCGTAGTCTTAAAACATGCCGGGCTCTCCAAAACGCATGCCAGCCTCCTTGCTCAAACGCTGGGCCTGAACAAAATTCTGCACTACATCTCTTACTGTCCCCTTAATGACACACAATAAGACAAACTAATCCAGGTCCTGAATACCTTATACAAAGCAACACTAAGATTCCCCCCTCAGGCTTCTAGAGACACCCTGTACAGAACAGGCCTTTTCTACCCCATTCAAGCCCTCAACCTGCACTGGGAGAGACTAATCATCCACCTGTCCAGCTCACCAGCTGGGCGGTGGATACTAAACCAGACTCCCCACACACCCATCTTCTTTCCAGACCCACCACAGTCTCCGATCTACCCCCTAACCTCCGCCTTGCAGCTATTCCACACAGCATGTCCGCACGCGCACACGCGCGTGCGCACACACGCGTGCGCACACACGCGTGCGCACACACGCGTGCCCACACACGCGTGCACACACACGCGTGCACACACACGCGTGCACACACACACGTGCACACACACACGCGTGCGCGCGCGCACAGGCCACCGCCAAGCTTACGCATACAACTACATGCCAACCTTGGACACTGCAGCAGTGGCCGACACAGACGCCTGCCTCACGGAAACCGCAGGCTCACAGCAGCCTTCTTCCTTCACCCTTCCCTCCTGCAGCCAGCATTCACACAATCGGTCCATACACCTCCCCACCCTCCTTTTGCCCTAGAAATTCACTGGATCGTCGATGTCATCCTGCCCCTGCATACATTGTCTAAAGACAAGCGTCCGGCCGCGACGTCACGCAGATGCGGCGGCGCTGGAGCCAGCAGCGACTTTCGTTGTGTACGCAAAAGGCGGTGCCGTGTCCCTTGGGTATGCCGCACTTACGCATTTTTGAACGCATTTCACAATATTCCGGTGAGTTGTGCGGGTGGTTGAACCGCAATGCTGAAGAAAGGCAGTGGCACAAGTTTCGTCAAGTTTATCACATTTAGATATGGGCCAAAGCGATAAGTAGCGGCCGTGGAGCGGGAAAAGTTTGGAGACGGATTGGCTGCGCGGCTAGTATTGCATTTCTGCATCGAAATATGATAGTCTGCGTCTCTTAATACACATGGTTGCTCTTCGGTCGCACGGTGAACAGTGAAAGAATCAACACCTGCAGCGCTCCTTCGCATTCTGTAGGGCTCTCCTTACGAGGAGTTCAGACGTGACATTCGCTGTGCTTGTAATCGTAAGTTGAACACAGGCGACTGTTTACAAATGGCAATCACCTGGACTACGGCCCGGGCATATCTTCGCGCTAAAAAAAAAAGAAACAGCTGCTGCCAGTTGCCTTCAGCATTCATCAGGCCACTTAGCACGATGTTTGAAGCAGCAGTGTAGTCTGGCAGTAGTAATGTATGACACAGTTTTTTCTCTATTTTCGCTTTCACGAGCTTCACTTCGACACTTGTCCTAGAAAATGATTAAACATCGCTAAGATCTCGGAAAAATGAGCCAGTGTCATTTTCCATATTACCTGAATTTTACCATCGCAGGTTGATCAGAACCTGGCAAAAACAGCAATACCAGACCGAAAGCCACTGATCAAGCAGGATAAGGCGCGCACTTGAATACAAATTATAAAATAAAGTAGAATGCCTTATAATATTTAGCTCTGCAGAGCAAACGTACATTTCACAGGAAGTTCATGGACAACTTTTACGTACGCACTTGTGCAGCTGTCTTAAAGCCAAGCAAACAAAAAAGGCCTTATTCAAATTAACTGTATGACTTCAGTGCCCCGTAATATTCCTCGTTCTCAGCACTGACATGGCTTGACGAAAACAGGAAGCACATCACAAAGGTTCGTCATGTGAAAAAACTGCCTCGCGTCATGCATCCCATCGTCCTTGCACTTAGCGATTGGGTATGCTGTATCGGCCCAGATGTTGAGACTGCAGACAATTAGTTTGCCTCTATACCTCGTGCTTTCTCGGTTTCATTTAATAAGTCAACGTAGTCAACCACTGAAGCCGCGCCGTTGCTGCCAAATACAGGAGCGGGGAAGGGAGCCGATGCAGTGCTTCACCAGGTAATCCCGTCTGGCTAACAGGTTGAAAACGTGCTGAACTGCACTCTGGTCACCAATAGAAATGTTTCTAACCACAAGCGACACGCATGCTTTGAAATATTCACGTACACGAGTTTCTTTCGAAGGCAGCATCCCTTGGCGCGGAGTGGCCATGATACGTTTTTGCCTACACCCCACGTCGCTGCCGACTGCAGCGCCACCTTTCTTTACAAACGTGACGCTTGTCTATACAGACTCGCAGGCATCTCTGCGTGCCTATCACGAAAGAGCTCTCTTAACCTTTCCCCCCACCCCAACCATGGCCTATCTGGCTCGCCTCTCTGGACCTGACGCGCCCTCGTCTCCTTGGCCCAGGACCTGTTGAACGCCTAACCTAAAGGCTTTAGTAAACGTGTTACACCACCCCCACCACCTCGCCAAAATGGCGCAGAGCTTGGCTAGCGCGATACGCACTCGGCGAACTACCGTTAGGCCCGTCGACATTTCGGTTTACTAGATGATCTCCAAAAGGGAACCTGCAATCTCTGTCCGTGCTGATCGGAGCGCCATAAAAGAACGCCTAGAAAGCTGAGTTAGCTGCTCTCAGTAAGTAGCACACCAGTGCTTTAATGCCTTTTGAACGAGCATGTGTCGAGGCTCGAGCGTCCACACCCTGCCTAAGCCGCGTAGCGCATGCTGGGCTAACATGGGCACTCAACGTGGACTGGGCCATGTCGAGTGCACCGAGAGAAGTGCTGGCCATTCTTTTGTCGCGACCCAAGCGACTGACGGGGGAAGTTTTCGGTAGTGCAGTGCCGCCTGGACATTGCACCAGGATTGCTCAAGCACGGCGTTATTGCAGATAGAGCAGACACCTCGCCTTAAGCTGTATTCTTCCCGTAAACCGCCTTAACATCATGTTAGCCCTTTGCAACGGGCCAAACGCAATTCTGTGTTGCAGTGCAGATGTTAGTGGCAAAATGCCAAGGTTAAGATCAGCCGTCATTGTTGTGGTCTGCGTCCGTGTCCACGGTTATACGACCATTACCATAGATTGGGAGCAAGAGAGCAAGAGATTGCGAGGAAGGGAGCTCATATGCTGTGCACGGGAGGTGGAGCAACAGGGAAGCGTTATAGCGCCATTAGCACGTCACATACGCCTGACGGCCAATCACTCACGTGTGAGCCAAAGTGCTGAAGTGGCAGATCAGATGGGTTGAGAGCTGTAGCTTGAACGAATCATCCATACCCATCGTCGAGGCGGCTTGGCACCGCGCAGAAGCCAGTGCTCAAGACGCTGCAAGTGAATGAGAGGGCACAGTATGAAAGCATGCCACATACCCAGCGCAAGAACAGCTTTCTACAGCACCCCCTACGTATTGGGTTCATCAGTATGGCTGGATTAAGGACACCCATCAGCAAGGTGAAACAGCGCCATGCAGAAGCACGTGCTCGGGACGCAGCGCAGGAGCGATGCGCACGGGCTTCAGAAACGCACATCATATCAACCACGCAGTGAGCATTCAACACCACTACGTGGAACTGCATTTCGCCCAACCAGGCAGCGGTGCCATTCGCAGCATCAATTGGATGACCGTTTCGATGAATGCGAGAGCATTATGTGCCTCATTGGCAACGCAACCCGGCGTCAACATTGACCAGCAGAAGTGGTCCCCAAAATCCCACCTGAAGTTACTGTAGTATCAAACAAGAATAAGAGTTCTTCTTAAGGCGCAAGACTTGAACCCAAGCCTTTCAGATTGCGTAGTGAGCAGGCAACCCATTGGCCACAAAACAACACTGCGAAGGCGAGCCTAGTATATGCGTTGCCTTAAGACTATGCTAATGAATAGACATGTCAGCAAAAGTAGAAACATTTTTAAAAAGGAATAAAACAAAAAAAACTGCTTTTGCACTGAAAGCATGTAAGTAGTCTAAGCGCCCTCCGTAATGTGCTCGTTTACGTGAAATCTCGTACTGTGCCCTCCATAAGGTGTTCGTTTACGTGATTGCTTAACAGCCCCTTCGGTCAAAAAGCCCACGAATTATCCAATCCATCGGCACCTGGCAGCCCAAGCAAGAAACGAAGAGTGGAAGCCCAGTAGCAGATGCCCCTCGCCAAACTAATGAAAACACGTTAGCATAACGCTCATAGAGCCGCAAAAACCGAAAAAAGCGAAGAAGAAATCAAACCAAATCTTCATCATTCCGCAATCTGTGCTAACGCAGTGCCACATGTTTTCATAAATATCCTTCATGCTGTAACAATCGGCTATGGAGGATTGGGCGTACAGAGATTCTCCACGGATCTAAAAAAAGTCCCACCGAGAATACTATTTTCGCCATTTCTGGTGGTAAAATTTTTCCTTTCCTAGTATCTATTATCTCCTCCTAAAGTTACTAAGGTGCAAAACTCCTTCGCAACTGTTGTGCTCGTACTCGCCTTTGCTATCGCAACGTCGGCACGAATAAACAACTGGAACTAGGATCAAAGCGCACTTCACACTCGTGCAATGAAGTTAATATTAGCGCTAAATATGTGTAGGGGAGTCATCTATGATTGTCGGCTTTTTTTTCTGCATTGTTTCTGAATGGGCCAGTGGCACCGGGTTCAATATTGGACCTCGCGCATTGCTGCAACAACGGTCAGTTGCGCGATCTTTCGCACGTTCGGCACCACTAGCCGGACTCTAAATTTATGCACTTGAAGCATGAACCCCGTAACTGTATTGCACAGACTGCGAAAAAGTGATGATCAGCCGACATGGCAACTGTTACACTAGTGCATTTATTCCGAATAAGGTCCATGAAGGGCGCACGCCTGGGAGCCAAGCACACACACAGTGGCAGGTAAGCAGGCACGCGCGCATGAAGTTATGCATTGCTCACTTGCAAAGAGGCGCCGTATGCATGGAGGAGCTCCTTCTATTTGTGCATCCACATGCATCATCAACATGCAGAAGAGTTAACATTCATATTCTGCCACACTTGCTGCTAAAACCTGCTAAGCACTGACTAATAAGCAACACAGGCCCAGCACTGGGTTAGCTAAGAAAGCCGTCAAGAATTCCTTTCAGTAAGTTCGCACACTGCCGTAACAAGGCACTGATGTTTAGATGTCTCCATTGTTGTGTATCAACACTGACGCCCCCTACACATCCGACAGTAAAAGGCTAGGCCAGTCGGGGCCAGTTTTTCCTCTCAAACCTGTCATGTGTGTCACTCGCGGCTTCGTGCCGCCGCATCTTTAACACAACGCAACAAACCCAGACATAACATGGTGCTCAGAAGGAATGTAAGCAGATTGTCCCCGCACCGCCTTAAATAACAAGCATGCCCAGCGTATCCATCCAGCCCCCGGCTCACTTCGAACCTGCCGACACCCCTCAGATCACATGGTAAGAATGGCAGGAAGCATTCACCATATATGAACTGGCTTGTGAGTACAACACTAAGCCTAAATCAGCGCTGAAGGCATTGTGGCTTCATGTACTTGGCCCGCATGCTCGTCGCATCACACGAACGTTCCCTCCAGACCCTGCCGCCAAAAACGAAGACGCAGACCCAGTGAAATACATGCTTGACAAGTTTTAGGAGCTATATCGCCCGTACAAGAACGTTGTACAGGCAGCGGCGGTGTTCAACTCGATGGTACAAAAGCCAGCTCAGTCAACTGACGATTTTGTTACTGACCAACAACAGCTGCAGAAATACGACTTCGGTGACAAGTGCGACAGACTCATCAGAGACCGCGGGGTGGTTGCAATCCGCGATGAAGCTCTCCGCAAATGGCTATTTCAGGAGTGAGACCATACTCTGAAAAAAATCGTCTCTGCGTGCAAGGCAGTGGAAATATCGAAGAAACATGTGCAAGAGATCAGCAGCCAGAAGTGAATGCCGTTCACACACAATCAGAAACCCACGAAGCCAACTGGTCGCCCGCTATAGGGATCATCGCCAAAGTGGAACAGCGCCACCCATGGCAAAACGCTAGTCAGAGGAATGAGGAGGGAGCAGCGTAGCCAGTTGCACTCAGTGAGAACGACTCTACCCGTCGTTCTGTGGTGCGGCTTTCAAAGTTTAAATGATCGCACGCAGTTTTTTAAATCTTGCAATTTCGAAAAAGCACTTGCCTTTATGAGGCAAGCCATGTGTACGACATGCGCGAGTGTCAAGGTGTGGTCACGCACATATTTGGTAAGTGCATACCACAGACAAAGCTGAATGCGCCAAGCTATGATCTGGGCCTGGAAGTGCAACTTCATTCCTTCGAGTAACCATTGTAATACACAAAACAGATTTTACTTGCCATATTACTGCCTGCATGCAGTTGGACGCATCAAGGAACGTAACTGCAGCAAAATGCTCCTGCAAAGCCGGCGTGGACAGCCGATGCAAGCATGCTGCTGCGCTCGCATTCGCCGTTAATAAACGGCGCTCGGCACCAGCGCCAGTCGTGCCCAGCGCCAGTCGAAGTTGGGAGGCACCTCTTAGAATGTTTATCCGAAAGGTTTGGTTTCCTTTGTGGGGGTTTAACATCCCAAAGCGACTCAGGCTATGAGGGACGCCACAGTGAAGGGCTCCAGAAATTTCGACCACCTGGGGTTCTATTAATGCACACCGACATCAGAGTACATGGGACTCTAGAATTTTGCCTCCATCAAAATTCACCCGCCGCGGCCGGGAACGAACGCGCCTCTTTCGGGTCAGCAGCCAAGCACCATAATCACTGAGTCACCGCAACACCAGTTACCCAAAAGGAAAGAAAAAAGCTGTGCTCACGGCACAATAGTACGTAACTTCATTACCACAGAATCAAGGACAGTTTCACGGTTACGAGGGTGCTCACAAAAGCCACCATAATGCGTTTCTTGAATAAACACAGCTTCACAGTGTGACGTAATGCAAGTCATGCACACGCGCCTAGCCGGACAGAAGCCGCCCCCATTTCTGTTATCTAACCGCTTGCCTATATAACCGCTTGCCTTCTTGAATAAAGCGTCATTTCATGCACCATGCCTCGTCGTGTCCACATGGTGTCAGAAGTGGCCGGTTAGCGACCGCGCAACGCAACCGGGCAACGTAACCGACGGCAGAAGCACAGCAATCCGGAAGGCCCGGGTAATTGTATCGGACCAGAGCCATGACAGACGCCGAGCAGCACCTCCCCCGGCCTGCCGCCCCCGTCACTTCGCTGCTGCCACCACCGAAGGCCCTGGATACAACGGGAGATGTCTGGCATAGCTGGGAAGCATGGAGGCAAGAGTTCGAGCTCTTCTCAACTGCAACCTACCTGGACCAACAACCGAAAGAGGTACAGGCAGCCACTTTTCTTATCAGTATTGGAGAAGACGCACGCAAAACGTACAGCACTTTCGTATTTGATGCCGGAGAGGATAAAAGCGACATTGCTGTACTGAAGCGAAAGTGAAGCGTTCTACAAACCAGCACTAAACCTAGCTTATCACGAGTTTCGATTTAGAAAGCGTGACCAGAAGGAAGACGAACATTTTAACGATTGGTTAACGGAGCTGCGTGTACTAGCAAAAAGCTGTGCTGCGTGTACTAGCAAAAAGCTGTGAATTCGGTGAGCTGGAAGAACGCATGCTAAGAAGCAGAATCATTCTGGGAATGAGAGACAAGAAACTTCAAGAAACGCTTCTTTCAGAAAATGCTTCCTTGGCCAAAACTGTTGAAATGTGTCGAGCTCGGGAACACAGCAAAGAGCAAAGTGAAGAAATACACTCCAGCAAGAACCGTTAAGTGGAGGTCAATGCAGTCCTCCAAATGAAAAGTCGCTGTAACAAATGTGCTCGTGTTCACAACAGTGAAACATGCCCTGCAAAGGGACGCACGTGCTTAAAATGTGGCAAAAGAAATCATTTTGCAGCTGCGTGCAAAACAAAGAACGCTAACCTCTGTGTGAAAGAGCAAAAAGTGGCGTTACTAGAAGCGAATTCAGACGGACAGGCAGATAATTTTTGGTTGGAAACTTTACCGCAAAGCATCGTTCTTGTCTGTCGGCCCATGAGCCTCTGCACAAGGGACTTCAGAGAAGAGTCCCGAGGTGAATTTCGGCACTCAAGCAATGCGGCACAAAATTCAGTGCTGCCGAAACGGAACCACCTTAACAGCTTCTTAGCTTCCTGTACTGCTCTTTGGAGCTTCCGCGACGAGCTGCATACTGAATCCGGCCTTGTGTTCCGGAGCAATCGCCTTATCATTCCTGCGAGACAGCACAGTGAGGTACTGGCTTCTCTTCATGCTGCACACACAGGAGCAGAAAAAATGAAGGTACGCGCCCGAACCGTTGTCTTCTGGCCAAGTATAAACAGCGATATTGAGGAAGTCGCTCAACGCTGTCAAACATGCCAAAAGTACAAATCAAGAAAATCGAGACTACCGCTGTTAAGTCACGAAATACCAACTCTGCCCTGGGAGACAGTAGGAGCTGATATTTGTCATCACGATGGTGCCGAGTACTTAGTTGTTGTTGAATTCTACTCTTTCTTTTTTGAAATCAGGCTTATGCAAGCGCCGTCAGCTAACAAGGTTATTGCAGCATGCAATGACATCTTTGCAACACATGGCTTCCCAAGGCGACTTTGCACAGACAACGGGCCACCCTTCAGTAGCCAACATCAAGGATAACGCCGATAAGATTGGCCTGCAACACGTCCGGCCTAGTCTGTACTATCCCCGTTCGAATGGAATGGCAGAAAGAGCAGTACAGGAAGCTAAGAAGCTGTTAAGGCGGTTCCGTTTCGGCAGCACTGAATTTTGTGCAGAATTGCTTGAGTGCCGAAATTCACCTCGGGACTCTTCTCTGAAGTCCCCTGTGCAGAGGCTCATGGGCAGACAGACAAGAACGCTGCTTCCTGTACCAACCAGCCACCTACAGCCACAAACAGTGCCACCCAAGACCGTGCGACGAAGGCTAGAAGACATCAGGAGCAAGTAACACTGCTTCTACAACAGAGGTACACGGCCTCTTCCACATCGTCGCACTGGCTCGACCGCAACTATGTACAACGTGCCCTCAAGATCATGGTCCCGTCACGGTCGTACAGCGGGCTGAGACTCCTCGTGCCTACATCATCAAAACGGAAGAGGGTCAACAATTCAGCGCACAAGAGAACACCTCAATCCAGACAAGAACGCTGCTTCCTGTACCAACCAGCCACCTACAGCCACAAACAGTGCCACCCAAGACCGTGCGACGAAGGCTAGAAGACATCAGGAGCAAGCAACACTGCTTCTACAACAGAGGTACACGGCCTCTTCCACATCGTCGCACTGGCTCGACCGCAACTATTTACAACGTGCCCTCAAGATCATGGTCCCCTGTCACGGTCGTACAGCGGGCTGAGACTCCTCGTGCCTACATCATCAAAACGGAAGAGGGTCAACAATTCAGCGCACAAGAGAACACCTCAATCCAGACAAGAACGCTGCTTCCTGTACCAACCAGCCACCTACAGCCACAAACAGTGCCACCCAAGACCGTGCGACGAAGGCTAGAAGACATCAGGAGCAAGCAACACTGCTTCTACAACAGAGGTACACGGCCTCTTCCACATCGTCGCACTGGCTCGACCGCAACTATGTACAACGTGCCCTCAAGATCATGGTCCCCTGTCACGGTCGTACAGCGGGCTGAGACTCCTCGTGCCTACATCATCAAAACGGAAGAGGGTCAACAATTCAGCGCACAAGAGAACACCTCAATCCGGCTCCTCCTCCCTCATCTCCAGACCACGAGACACCCGCGCCGCTGCCAGCTGTGCGAGCCCAAGACACCACAGGGACATCCGAATCTATACAACTCCGCAGGAGTGAACGGAAGTGCCAACCACCACGAAGATACCCGGCGCCTGAGTTCTAAAACGCTGCTTGTTTCGGCCATAAAAAAAAAGGGAGAGGGGGGGAGATGTGACGTAATGCAAGTCATGCACATGCGCCTAGCCGGACAGAAGCCACCCCCATTTCTGTTATCTAACCACTTGCCTATATAATCGCTCGCCTTCTTGAATGCCTTCTTGAATGCCTTCTTGAATGCCTTCTTGAATGCCTTCTTGAATAAAGCGTCATTTCATGCACCATGCCTCGTCATGTCCACAGACAGTAAACAACTGCTTCATGCAGAAAGGCAGTCCTTGATGGCTTGGATGAATTGGAGAAAAGTGCGGTGCCAAACTTCTCTTGCAGTCCACTGAAAAAAAAAAACAAGGGTGCACTCAAGTCTGCTTTTTAGGTGTGGTAATACGAAACCATTTCTCTTACTGTTCCCGATTATGTTGCTGCATGTTCATTATTTTATGCCTTTGCTATTTCTAAGTCATGTTTTTGCTTTAACTACGGTTCCACCACATCTGAAGACGTGGGTCCCGTTGCTAAAGCATCTAGAAGCACACCAAAGTACTAATTAAGTAATTAATTTATTAAACAAGCAGTTCAATCACCAATGGCTAAGTAATTCACTAATCTGGTGCTAATTAATTTAGTCAACAGTAACCTAGTCAATTAATCATTTTGGTGACTTAACTAAATGTAATGCAGCTTAATTATTCATTTAATATAAGTAATTAACCAATTACCAGATTAGATTAAATTACCACTTGATATAATTCAATTACTTACTTTGCCAAACCATTTACTCTTCACTAATCATCTTAGTGACCTAATTATTGATGCATAACTAAATACTTAATTCAACTATTTTATTAATCTGATAATGGACGATTGACATTTCATGCAGACACCCTCTGATGACGCATTGCTGACACACTCTGGTGACAGGTCCTGCGCACGCCACACGAGACAAGCAATGTTTTCATAATAATTCGTGGAGGTCCTTTGCTAGCTTCCGAAGAGTTTCCCTCAGTTTCCCACCCGAATGGTGCGATCGCGATTTCTATTGCAAAGTTTTGAGATTTTCGCTGCTCATAGTACGAGTTCCTCGAGAACATGACATTTGAGGACCTACAGTGCACATATTAAGGCTAAAGCCTTTAAGCGCTCACACTTGCGGCCATAACTGTGTGTCCGTCCGTTACATCTGAAGTGATAACTAGTCATTGCTAGGCACAAGTCACGACTGACGAGTCATTAATCAGTCATGACTAGTTAGTCATTAATCAGTCATGATGAGTTAGTCATGACTACTTAGTCATTAATGGTTAGCCATGACTACTTAGTCATTAATGGTTAGCCATGACTACTTAGTCATTAATGGCTAGCCATGACTACTTAGTCATTAATGGCTAGCCATGACTAGTTAGTCATTAACCAGTCATGACTAGTTAATAACCAATCATGACTACTTAATCATTAACTAGTCACAACTAGTTAGTCATTGACCAGCCAATCCAAGTCGCCCCATAGCCACCTTGCATGTGCCTACGGCCGTGCCCCCAGAATTTTTTGCAACTTTTTATTGCAGGAGAAAAAGTGCAGCTTGCATTTTAATCAGTCAGCATTTCGCAAGCAAAAGTGACGTATTTAAGTGTGTATGCAAAATGCGGTGCCAAAAGGGAAAAAAATAATCAGCTTAGAAGCGTCCAACGAGTTTGCGCAGCTTTTAGTGCAGCCAACATTACAAATCTGCCTAGACTACATTTCAGCAGGCATAATCACGCCTAACACAACCTAAATTAAAAGCACCGAAGCAAACTCTGCAGACACCGACGACAGACTGTGCACTCCAATGCAGTCTGGTGCCGGCCCATTCCAGCGACGAGGGAAGTGTCAACAGGCGGCATCACCCGTCCAGCTGTCCGGTCCCTATAGTATCAACAAGACTCAGTAGCTTCGACTGACTTTGGATGAACCACTGAGGGCGGGACAGTTTTAAAATTGTTCCACGAGACTCATCAAGGCTCGTCGGGAATGAAGGCAGTGGCAAGGTCAAAGTTTTGGTGGCCGCGATTACATCGCGATATTGAAGAGTTGTCAGCTCAATGCCCTCGTTGTGTCCAAAACATGTCTATGCTGCCTGCAGCACCCCCAGTCGACTGGCCAGAAACGCAGAAAAAATGGTCGAGGATTCATGTCGATTTTGCCGGACCAATAGATGGAATCACCCGTACAGCTGCCCGGTCCCTATAGGTATCAACAAGCCTCAGTAGCTTCGACTGACTTTGGATGAACCACTGACTTTGGATGAAATTGAATTTAGATGAACCAAGTTCACGGCTTTGCACATTCGCAACACCTTGGGACCACTACCGTTTTCAAGTACCGTTTGGGCTTGCGACAGCCCCCTGAGCTGTTCCAGCAGGCCATTGAAAAGGTGTTTGAAGGGCAGGTCATTATGAAGCCATATTTTGATGACATACTGGTTGACTCAAGGACTTCTGAAGAACACAAAGTCCATCTCAGAACTGTCCTGACCATAGCTAGACAAAACGACCTGAAGCTCAACAAATCAAAACTGAAGTTAGGACTTTCAGCCATTACATATCTGGGTCACCACCTTTCCCCAGATGCGCTGTCCCCAGACCCTGACAAGGTCAAATCGATTGAAGCCATGTCAGTTCCATCAAACAAGTCAGAACTGCAAAGATTCTTAGGAGTGGTGACGTAATTAACGAAGTTCATCCCTAATTTTTCGGCAATTACTAGTCCTCTGCGTGAGCTTCTCAAGGTAGATGTAGCATGGCACTGGACAAGCCAGCACAGAGAGACTTTCAAGCTCACCAAACAGAAGCTCACAACAGCACCTGTGTTGCATTATTTTGACCAGTTCAAGCCAATCACAATTTCAACAGATGCCAGCTCACACGGCCTGGGACCGGTTCTCTTGCAGGAAGGCAGACCAATCACTTATGCTTCTGCAGCCCTTACACCTCCTCAACAATGTTAAGCACAATTAGAGAAAGGACTCTTAGCTGTGGTGTTCGCATGCGAGCGGTTCCACTGTCACACTTTTGGCTGCTCTGTAACAGTGGAAGCAGACCACAAACCTCTTGTTGCATTGCAGACGAAGGGCCTAAGAAAAATGTCTCAAAGACTGCAAATACTTTTGCTCCGGCTACAGTGCTACAGCACTAAACTTGTGTATGCACCAGGGAAGATGCTGACGCATCAAGATCCCTAAACCCTAAATCCAAGATGGAAACTACAGACACTGATCCAGGACTGTTGGTGTCCAGTCCGGTTCACGCGTCGCCTACCAAGCTCAAGCAGATCCAAAATCCCACAAGCCGGGATCCAGTCTTCAAAGATGCCACTAGTCGGGATCCAGTCTTACAGCAACTAACCTAGTTCATTCAACAGGGATGGCCTGATCGATCAGTCTTTGGGATGTTTATCCAATGGCAAGATCATACTTTCACATAAGGAGTGAACTGTATATAACAGACTGCTTCGTTTGCAGTGGTCAACGGCTTGTCATTCCAGCAGTTCATCAGGCTGATGTTCTTGAGGAACTCCACCAGGCACATCGTGGCACTGTGGCTTGTAAAGGACTATCAAGCCAGTGTTTATTGGCCCACACTCAACAAGGACATTGCCACCCTTGTAACCAACCAATCCACCCAGAAGGCAAACTCTCAGCAACCATTGCTTGACAGAGACCAGATTTCAATTACTGTCAAGGCAATACCTATAACCATGCTGTTGACTACTTTTCAAAGATTGTTCAAGTTAAACGTATGGAAACCACTATGGCAATGTCAGTTATTTTGGTCTTGAAGGACCAAAAGCTTTTCACGTTTTGGACTCCCAATGCCTCATCTCTGAACAAGGACCACCGTTTGACTCGGAAGCCTTCAGAGCATTCTTGCAAGAATGGGATATTGCTCATGAACCTTCATCACACCACTAAACAAGGTCCATTGGGCAGGTCGTGCGAACAATACAGACTTAAGCACATGCTGATCAAGTCGTACAGCAATGACAAAGATCTGTCTTTGGTCCTCCTCAACTACCATGCCACCCCAACCATTGGAGCACGTCCCCCTGCAGAGTAGTCAATAGGCAGGAAATTGAGAACATTCATACCACCCTTGCCCTATAACATGAAACCATACTACCCCACAAGCGTCCCTCATAGCTTGAGTCGCTTTGAAACGTTAAACCCTCATAAACAATAAACCATATTACCCCACAGATCCACATCAGAAGCATCTTAAAACGCAGACAGAGTGCACAGCACAGATATGAAGACAACCACACTCGCATACTTAACACCTCTCAAGAAACACCAACCTATATGGGTAAGGCACAAGAATGTCAGTCGTTGCACAAATTGGTCCTCAACCAAGACGTTGCTCAAACCACAAGTGGAGCAATTTATGTGCATAACCATGTAAGTACACCTGAGGCCACGTGCTCGGGCTGTGCGTGAAGCCACCCACACAACAGAAGACTACACCCTGGATGAATCTAGGCCAACAAGTGCCGACGATGCTCGCTTCACAACTATCCTGAAGTAAGATATGCTTCGATTAATGTGACATGTGCTGGAAGAAGCATACATCCACCTGCTAGGTTGCAGAACTGAACTTCACAATGTGTTTTGTTTTTTGTTTTTTTTTTGAGTTTGTTACAATTTTGACTCAAAAAGGGATGTGTTATATAGCATCACTGGCACCCCTACACATCCAACAGTAAAATAGAAGGCTAGGACAGTCGTGGCCGGCAGAATTGTTCCTCAATGAGTGCTTCACTTGCAGCTTCGTGTCGATGCATGTGCGATGCATCTGCAATGCAACAAACTCAAACGACATATCATCCGTGATAAGGACATATTGTACATAATGATGCGCTTGCATCCGACATACTTCTCCTGACATTGCTTCTTGCCTAGTCTCACTTTTTTAGTTTACTCCTCCCTAAGGCTTAGTAGGCAACAGCAACAAGTGTGGCAATGTTACAGTTGCACAAAATAATATTGAAGCAGGTAGACGACGAAAATGAGCGATGGAACGAGTGGGAGGAGATGAAGACGACAACGAAGTTCTGGCTATGTTCTCAGTGCCACTTGCAGCTGTTCTTTTCTATCTGTAAATATCTGTAAATATATCCTTTCCCGCAACAATATGATCTGAGCAAGGGAAAATAATAGGAGCCATGTTACAAACTGCCGAATGTTGTCGACACTGCGCAACACATCTGCGTAGGTAGGAATAGACACGCTAGCTTCCGTAACGTCATCCGTGTCCTCCTCGTCGGAGATGCCTGCACCGCCAGCACACACACACTAGTGTCCTTCTTGGCAAGGATGGTTTTCAGAGACTACTCGGGAATACTGAGATCGCGGGCGATACTGGCTTTCTCAGCTCCCTTCCGCTTCTCTGCCTCTTCTATTATCCAAAATTTTTCTCCCAGGGTCAGTGGCTTTCGACTCTGCGATATTGTGAGCCGCACTGCTTGCAGCCAAAAATACGCCAGATTCCACGCACACCAAGAAGGAAAGCACGTTATTGGAACACTCTGCAGCACAAAGAGAAGCAGTGGCCCACGCCGGATAGAACAAGTGGTGGCACATTCCACTGCATGTGTCAGTTTCGCATCTGAAAATAAGACATGTTTCCCATTTAATTTTTAATATTTGTACTATAACTAAGGTGGTGATAAATGTCCTTGCAGAATACTTTTTTGATATCACAGATTTGATTATGCTTTTTATTTCGTAGCTGAAATGCAGTAGTACAACATTCTTGCCGCCAGAGGGCTTGCCGTTAAAAAAAAAGAAAAAGCAGGCACGGTGCACGGCCGGCGCAGCCTTTCTTTATGCTGTGGCTACCGCTGTGGTTGACGGGAGCCGCCTTACCGAGCGGTTTTGCTTTCTTTTGGGGAAGATTATTCCGCATTCATTATCAGCCGGCTACAATGTGCCTACCGGACAGCCTGTGTCAGCGTAGAGCTTTTTTCTGCGTTGTACCAGAGCCGTCGTACACAGCAGGGTAGGCTTAGAATTGTGTCATATAATCGAGGATTTTAATACATTGTCTCTATGGGAGTTTTTCCAGGACCAAACCAATTCGTCATAAAATGCGGGTCGTCGTGTAACCAGGGGACGTATAATCGAGGTTCCATTGCAATCTTTGTACAGCCACTGGAGCTACACTTCATGCGTCATACCTTCACTTCAAGCTGACGGAAATTTTCAATTTTTACCACAGTGTTCTCCTGCCTCAACCACAGCATCATTATTATGAGCTTGCACTAACAAGGAATTTTGTTTTTCCATGAGTAACATACTCACAGGCACTATGCATGGAATATTTTTACTACAAACCAAGAATGACAAGTTTTCACTCCAAACAGCTGTGCCAAACACATCACCCTCTCCTATTTTTCAGCAGGAAGAGAACAGTACCACTCAGTGTCAGTAATGTCATTCACATCAAACACCAGTTGATAAATAAATGCCACCAGAGTTCACGGTAAGTGCATAAGGGCATTTATTGTTGAAAAATGAGACAGCTGTCTTATGGCACTCGCCTATCTCAATCATTCCAACTCCTACTTCACAGCGACCATACAAATTCACTTGCAAACCATTATCGCCCTTAATAAAGCCCAGTGTAGCAAATACATATCAACCTCCACCAGCAGTATCCACACAACACCAGTGAACATCCACGCAGAGTGAAACCTCAAATGAATGAGTTACAGAGCACCTACACAAACATGGTTCATGTAAATCCTTGCAGAGCTACTTAGTACTAACAGCAACTGGTTTGAAAGCAATAAGCTAATTATCTAAATGACATATGAAATGTGGGTGCCAATAAAGTGATATGGGCTTTCATAAAGCTGCATGAAGCCTTCTTGACAGCATAAGTCATTCTTAAGTTGTTCCGGAACTGATAACAGGCACTCATTCTGGTGGCGTTTCACTGTATGCTGTGCAGATTTAACTCTTGCATGGTGCATGGCCCTAATTTACAACTTTTGTACATTACGACAAATTTACATAGTGTTTACTGATGTGGATGCATGTTATACTAAGGTGCAGGATGGTGAGTGACGATTTAATAGTTTATGAACAACCTGTGTGAAAGCCAGTGTTAACTATAGGAATGCCCTACACCTTACTTTCTGAAGGAACAATGATACGACTTGTGCCATGAACATTTCATCAATCAAATCTTTCAACACATGGAATGCAGTGGCACCATAATGCACACTAATAGAGCAAAAATAATCGTAACTGCAAAAGACGAAGAGGCCTCTTTTATATGGTGCTAAGCCGAGCTGCATCACCTGCCTGCGTTCAAGTCATGCTTCATAATTTTTAAAGAAATTTTGCGGCTTCATTGAGCCCATGTGTGGTCGCTAAACCGTCCCTAGCCCCTCATAGCTTACATGAGAAACGGCCAGTGCCATTAGGAGAGTACTTTATGAAAGGAAACTGGTGTGAAGTGATCCCAGGTAGCACTGAAACATTGCGATAATGTTACATTTTTGTTACGCTCAAATGTTATTTCAATGTCCTTAATGTCCTTTTTTCCTAATGTTTTTGTAATGTTACATATAAATGTTCGAATAACCTTCCCCAAACATTCATGAAACATGTAAACAACATAAATGCAACATTCTTGAAAATGGTGAAGCAGCCCCGCACAAGCATGCAGGCCTGCCAGTGTTGACGGCACACAACTTACAACACTTTGCAAGAACCAACAAGAGCCACACCTTCTCCACTACACTACAGCACAGCAACTCGTATTCACTCACCTCCAAACGGATATCATGCGCGCCGAGCTTATATACTCGCTACTGCGGCATGTCCCATGAGTGACAGTGGGGAATGGGTAATAACTAAAGTTTTGTGACAAAATAATGGGGCTCTTCATGTAATCTATGGCGAGTACTATCTAGGAGATGTGGTTACAAGGTACTGTTAGTTGAAAAACATCTTTGCTCTAAGAACAATCAGAAAATGTCTGGAAATCGGCGCTCGAAATATATTTGCAATGTTGTTTTATAGTTGCGGCTCTAACATTATAGGAAATTTAGAAGATTATATTAAAACAACGTTTGTTTACAATGTGAAAGTAACATTTCCTATGTAACTTATAACGTTATATGTTAATTTTTAATGTTAATGTAAAGTTACTATGCAACATGTAACATTACTCCAACTTACATAACATTTTTATAACACTATTCTAATGTTCAGTGCTACCTGGGTATACCTGTCTTGCACATCTCATGTCCTTAGCTCTGCCCATTTTTGCAATAAACAAGTACATTGTTAACTTTCATGGTTCAAGCAACCATGGCTAGAGTGTACATAGATTTTCTTAGGATTTGAGTGAGGAATGGATAATTGCGTGATGTGAATTTTGCATTTGCACAGACTAAAGAGGTATAAGCAATATTTGCAGTGAAGGGGCCCTTTTCATGTTTATTTATTCAAATTACTCACAGGCTCCTTTACATGGGAGCATTGTGTGAGTGGGGCAGTACATAGAAGTTAGAGAACAGCGCAAAAAATAACGACTGAAGAGAAATGTTATACAATAGTTAGCAAGAGGCACTGAATAGAATACAATTGAAGTTATACAATACACAATAATTAGACAAGTTTCAAAATGTGGCAAACATAGAGATGAAACACGATTCGACAGTGAGGCAAAAAAGTGCACAAGTTAGTTCACGCTAAACAGCAATAAAAGTGATTCTTCGCAAGAACACAAAGAACTCGATAGAGTTCCCCATGACAAACTGATATTAAAACTCAGACGCATTGGCCTCCCGGAAATTTTGATCATATGGATATCAAATTATTTAACCAATCGCTACCAATTTGTCACAGTTAATGAGCAACAATCAGGTTGCCTTCCAGTCGGCTCTGGCGTGCCTCAAGGAAGTGTGCTGGGGCCATTATTATTTTTATTGTATATTAATGACATTACCACTGAACTTGATCCGAATGTGCAAATCAGGTTGTTTGCGGATGATTGTGTGCTCTTTCATGAAATAACTTCAATTGACGACCAAATCCATCTTAACTCCTCTCTTGCTAAGATTTTTGAATGGTGTGAAACGTGGGACATGCAACTTAACACTGATAAGACCGTCTTTCTTCGCTTCTCTCGCAAAAAAGCTCCTCTTTCTTTTAACTACAGGCTAGGTTCGTCGCCTTTGCTGGAAGAGACTAAATATAAGTATTTGGGTGTCACACTTACTAACACTTTATCATGGAATTTACATATAGATAACATCTGCTCTTCTGCACTCCGCAAACTATACTTCTTAAGACATAAGCTTAAAACTTCTCCCCCTAGCGTAAAATTACTTGCTTACAATTCACTGATTAGACCGAAACTCGAATACGCATGTGTTGTCTGGGATCCGTTTACTAAACACAATATCACCCGCCTAGAAAAGGTACAGAGAAAAGCTGTAAGGTTTATTTACTCTAAATTTTCCCCGTATGACTCACCCTCTGAAATAATGCAGGTTAATGGTATTCAATGTCTTGCACAACGAAGAAAAAATTTACGTTTGGAATTTCTTTACTTGCTTTGGAAACAAGAATTAGCTATTAACCCTGCCCCATATCTGTCGCTTTCAACGTCGAGGTATACACGCCACCATCATCCTAATTCTTTGACGCCGTATTTTGCACGAACAGATTTATTCAAGTTTTCATTTTTTCCTCGCACAGTAACGGACTGGAATGATTCTTTATTGCCTTTCGCCACACTTTGATGTTTACTAACTTTGTTATATTGTTTTGTTTGTCAGTTTACCCACCCTGCTTGGACCTGTAAAAGGTTTGCAGTATTCAATAAAGAAAAAAGAAGAAAAAAAACTGAGACACTAGGCGAGGACTGTAGTTATCACGAAACGTAGCGGGATTTCTGGTATTGGTAGCATCGTCAGGAAGGCTGTCCCAATGGATTATGGCACGTGGAAGAGCAGACATGTTGAATGCTTTAGTGTGACCAAAAATGCGCGTAAAGCTGTTATGATTATAGAGGCGATGAGATCTACAACATGGCCGTGACAAAGGTAATGTGTGCCTGTGAAGATTGAAAACCATTTTATGAAATAAGCAAAGAAGTGGTACTGTATGACATGATTCTAAAGACTCAAGTGATAGCGATAACTTGATCTTAGTGACGCTGGAATGCGGTTATAATCGCGAGCGATGAAGCGTGCACCACAGTTCTGTATAGATTCGAGATTACTTGTTAGATACGCTTGGTGAGGTGACCAGATGGGTGATGCAAATTCTAGTTGTGGGCGGACAAACGTCTAGTAGGCTAGTGTGAGATGGTGCACCATGAAGATTACGCTTTAAGTATCCAAGGGTTCGTGAAGCCTTAGCTGCAATTTTAATAACGTGTGTCGACCAGGAACGGCTTTGATTTAGGTGAATGCAGAGATTTATGTGGACGCTGTTGTCACATGGTTAATAAGGGAGTAATTACTCATTGACATCCACCCGAGAGCAGCCATACGGCTACAAAGGAAAGCTATACAGCTTTCCTTTGTAGCCGTATGGCTGCTCTCGGGTGGATGTCAATGAGTAATTACTCCCTTATTACAAATCTACTCCACCTTGGGGGATTCCCCTAAACATTTGACCAACACAGTTCCCACTTCAAGTTATTGATTAATTCGCTCTCGCCCCACCATAAGCTTGCCGTCCCGGTTAGCTGAATTGGTAGAGCGACTGCTCCGGTGAAGCGGTGGTTCCGGGTTCGAACCCCGGACCAGGACGAATTTTTCTTTAACTACGAAGTTTCTGAGAAAGCTGTATAGCTTTCCTTTGTAGCCGTATGGCTGCTCTCGGGTGGATGTCAATGAGTAATTACTCCCTTATTACAAATCTACTCCACCTCGGGGGATTCCCCTAAACATTTGACCTGTCACATGGTTACTGCTGAACAAGTAAGTGAATGAAAAGTTTGAAAGTTTACGGCTGAAAGTCATTAATTTACACTTATCAGTGTTAGCCGGCATTACGCACATGGAACACCAGTTTGTTGTACATGGTCTAGATATTTCTGTAAAGCGAGATGATCGGTAGGATTAGAGTTTTGCGGTAAATAATACAGTCGTCAGAAAACAGATGTTAGAGGTAATGTTGGTTGGCAGGTCGTTAATATATATTAAAAATAGTAATGGACCCAGGACACTGTCCTGGGGAACACCGGACGATACTTCAGAGAGAGAGAGGATGAGCAATTATTTATACTGGTAAATTGTTTGCGAAATGAGAGGAAATTTCTAATCTATGATAGCGTTAATGAGTAGATATTTAAAGCAGAGAATTTGGCAATTAAACGACAATGTGCTATCCAATCAAATGCCTTAGAAAAGTCGATGAAAATACAACCAGTCTGTTGGTTATCACTCATGTTAGACAGAACTTTGTGCATAAATTCCATGAGTTCTGTATCGCACGACAGTCCTTTTCTAAAACCATGCTGATGAGGGTAAAAATAAAGCGGTTTTGTCCAGATGCTGCGCAACGTTTAAAGCAATGATATGTTTTAGAAGCTTGCATGCAATACTGGTTAAAGATATGGGTTGTAGTTACTTCTGTCTCCAGATTTGAACATGGGGATGACTTTGCCTATTTTCCAATCAAATCCAATCAAACGGAAGTTCACCTGTAGATAAAGACTGCTAAAAAATGTGATACAAAATTAAGCTTCTCAAGTTTACAGCGAGATTAAGAATTTTGGTGTTGATTCCGTAAACACCAGAGCTAGTGGACATTTTAAGGTTTTTGATTAGTGACGTGATGCCTTCAACAGTTAATTCAATAGGGGTCATATATCTGTAGTAGACTTCGGCGGTGGCAGGAATGTTAGAAAGATCTTCATGGGTGAACACTGAAGTAAAATAATTGTTAAAAATAGTTGCACTATCTTCATCAGTAATGAAATTTCCAGCATTGTCCTGTAGAGTGATTTGGACATGAGTGTTAGCTGGGGATATTGTACGTCAGAATTTTTCGGGTTGTTGCGCATAAGGGATTGAAGATGATGAAAATAAAATTAATGTCTCGCTTTACGAACGGCACGGCAGTATTGTTTTATGCGAAGCATATTACTAGAGGTACACAACAGCCCTTCGCCGTGGTTATGCGCCGTGCACACGTGGTACAGTGACGTCACACCACGTGACATACCACGTGACACATGACGTCACGACAGAGGAAGACTGAGGTACACTACAGCCCTTCGCCGTGGTTACACGCCGTGCACACCACGTGGTACAGTGACGTCACACCACGTGACATACCACGTGACACATGACATCACGACAGAGGAAGATGAGGGTCTACCTCGCGCCGTCGCTGTGGTTGCACGCCGTGCAGACCACGTGGTACAGTGACGACACACCACGTGACATACCACGTGACACGACGTCACGACAGATCGCCGTCACGCGCTGGGAGAGGGAGAACGATGCCATCGCACAGACACCGGAATGTCCTCGAGCGGCATTCCCGCACATTTCGAACGCGCGTTCACACTCGGTGTAGGTGAAACACTCGCTCCACCGGGCAGGCGGACGCGGCTTCCATGGCAATCCAGGCGCCCACCCAACGCGCGTCTCGGGCTTAGTCAGCGTTCCGCTGTAGCCATGCCGTTGTCTTCCCCCACGACGAAGGCTTCTAGTGGTTGTATTAAAATGACCAAGTATTCAACCAAGGAAAGCCATGTATTACCAAGCCTAGCCATCAATATGCTTCGTATCTGACCAGGGTTAACCAAGTTAAGCCTCAGCCAATTTTTTCGCAGTGTTTCTGTTGCAGTTTCAGAGAGGGGGATCCAGGTTTTTTCATTGCTTTAAATAAGCGCTTCTTTTTATTCTTAATTGTGCGAAGTGACCTATGATACCATGGCTTAGAAATGTTGACCCGAAATGAAATTTGTGGTACGTGAGCAACCATTAATGACAGCAACTTTTCTTTAAACAAGGTCCAGTTTCCATTGACGGTACGGGAAGAGAAAGTGGAAAGGTACGAGGAGCAAAATTCTTGCGGACCAATGTTAATGGCATTGCAATCAGCTTTTTTTATAGTTGAAGAAGAGCTTAGACGTGAGATGCCGCGTATGTGATGGGATGCTAACTGCATAATTAAGAGCCAGATGGTCACTGAATCCCTCACTAGTAGAAATGGTGCTTGAATTGTCGGGCCATGAAGTCAAAACAAGGTCAAGAATATTCGTTTCGCATGTAGGTTTGTTTACTAACTGAGTCAGCAAAAAATCTAAAGTCGAAGTCTTTAGAACAGCGAGAGCCAGAGGTGAAGTTAGACCAGTCAATGTCCAGGAATTGAATTCCCGATCAGAAATATATTAGCTATAGGAAACTTGGTCCGTATGGCACTGAGGTTATTGCGCAACCGAGATATGAAAGCATCGGAGCTATCTGGCGGTCTGTAACATGCACCATTATTGAATTAACAAATGACGATGTAATGTACATCCATATAATCTAAAGGAAACTGGGTAAATTAACAAGATGGGATTCTATACGCTTCCCGACGGCTATTAAGACACCTCCTCCCCTTTTGTTTTTTCAGTCTTTGTGGAAGATTAGGTACTCAATGGTATCGGGTAGTACTTCAGTGTCAGAAATATCAGGATTAAGCCACGTTTCGGTTAGTGCTAAAATCTCACACTCACTGTTCTCCAGGTATGAACATAATTCAACGCGTCTGGGTAGCAAACTACGCATATTAATGCATGATAAATGTAATCGTGATAGCGTGTGTTTACGACATGGAGTTTGGATGATCGAATGTACCAGCTATCATTTCCTGTGTGAGCTATCTTGCAGATCGAATGATGCTCCCAGATGCAGCATCAAAAACGTAGGTGGCGTCACCAATGTGCAGTTTGTCTATGTTAAGCTTATACGTGCCGTTCTGTGACTTCGCAAAATCAAGTAGGTGTTTGCTTGATATTCGTGTTTTTTAACGAAAAATCTTCTCGTACAGCATAATTTGTATTCTTGAATTTGGGCCCCTTTTCCAGAACGTGCTGTTTATCTTTGAAAAGTGCAAATTTTACAATAATAGGCCTGCATTTTCTTTCCTGGTCCTTCCCGAGGTGATGTGCGCGCTCTATTTGAGACTGCTCGACTTACACCGAGGGTTTCCAAGCATATGTTTTACTTTTTTGTCTCAGCGGATGACCAGGTTTCGTCAGAGGTGTCAGGTAGCCCGAAGAAAAGGAGATCTGAACGGCGCAGACGATTTTTGGTGTCATCGCAGCGCGATTCAATAGACTAACTTGTCCGAGATTTCGAGAGCAACCTCGGGCACCTGAACTGGTGAAGCACTACTGTTTTTTAGAGCAGCAGTGTCCACCTTTAACACCCGAATTCCAGCTGACAGCTGTATCAGTTCAACATCAACGAATGCCTGCCAATTCTTTAAAGCGCAAAGGTCGTTGCGAATATCATCCTGGCCCAATTCAATTCTTTGCACGGTTTCCAAGACAGTCGCTAGAACTTCTTCCATTCCAGGGCCAGGATTCGATTCGGCATCCCCTGACAGAAGCAATAAAATTCGACAAAGCAGGTCTTTTACAAACTTGTCACAGTTCATGAAAGCAACAGACCACTCAATGGGGCACAACACCACAATAAGAAAACGATTGTCGCTCTTTATGCGGCAGTAGGAGCAGTCAAGGTAACTGACCTGAAAGAACAACATCGGTGAGCGCTCCATTGCGGTCGTGGTACTGTGCCCCAGCGGAGGGCGATGAAATGGCGGTTGATATAGTGTGCTTCCTATGGTGATAGCGTCGACATGTGTAGATCATCCCGGTTGCCAGCTGAGGCAGTGGCAGCTGTCCAGAAGCGGCGACCGCTTCCAATTTTCGCGTCTAACAGGCCAGGTAGAGTTCAGCCAGGATTTTGTGGACGGTGCCGCCAGTGACGCATTTAGAATAAGGACCAGCTGAAAGAACAACATCAGTGAGCGCTCCATTGCGGTCGTGGTGATATGCCCCAGCGGTGGGTGGTGAAATGGCGGTTGATGTAGTGTGCTTCCTATGGTGATAGCGTCGACATGTGCAGACCATCCCGGTTGCCAGCAGAGGCGCTGGCAGCTGTCCAGAAGCGGCGACCACTTCCAATTTTCGCGTCTAACAGGCCAGGTAGAGTTCAGCCAGGATTTTGCGGACGGTGCTGCCAGTGACGCGCTTAGAAAAAGGGTCACCTGAAAGAACAACATCGGTTAGCGCTCTATTGCAGTCGTAGTGCTGTGCCCCCTGAGCCATTCTAGAGAATGTTGCATGTAACAGACTCTATTTGTCTCTTGCCACTCTCCGTGTGCTATATATTTCAAACATATGCCTCAGGATGTCTTCCAGACTTCTGCAAGAGCTCTTTAGTTTGGTGCCTAGGCACCTCAAGCGAAGTAGTTGGACATGGATGACAGGCCTTGCACTGTTCAAAAAAAACAAAGGCCATCAGAACAGTGAGAATTGTTAGCTGTTCATGAAGGAGCACTAGGGTTTGCAGAAGTTGCATAAAAATAAAATTATATGTGAAGAAAGCCCCAGCAAATGAATCAAGGTGTGTAACCTGTCTACTTTCAGTCAATAAACATTAAAAGTGCATACAAATCCAATAGCTGCACAAAGGGGTTGGCAAGTGAAATTAGTGAAAAAATTTAATTTCATCACAAAAAATACATGTTTCAGAGAAACAAAAGACTACGCCTCTGTAGCCCCTCGATGAAGGCAATTGACTGCTGTTTCTCTAATCTTCCATCAGCATGCGTTTGGACCTATGTGGTTGCATGCGAACACCCATTTACTGGTGGGCTTCTGAGTAGAATGCCTGCATGAAAGAGAGTTCCCGAGGCCCTTGCTTGGGAACAAGTTTATGGCGTCCGATAACTGTGATGGATACACAAGCAAAAAGAAAAGCTACACAGCACTCGGACTCTTGGTGAGTATCACCCATCACTTTCACATCACGGTACACACCCACGTACACGATCTAGACTGCTTGACAACCTCCTTGTACACTTTCTCAACTTTCTCTGAAGGGTTGCCATTTGGGCTTTGGCGTTAGCAAAGGCAAACTCACGACACCAAGAAAGGCAACCAACACTATCAATCACGCAAAAATTTTGTCGGACTACTACAACAAAAATGCACTGCGAACGCTCTATTCACACACAAGGGTGAATCTCTTCTAAAGCATATCTTTGTGTGATCGCGTTGCACAAGTTATTTTGTGGCCCTTTCTCGACACAGAAGCTGCCTGTTCTCAAACACAACATACCATCGACTCGACGTGCTCATTGCTACAAAGAAATTAGTGACAACAAGCGCGACATACAAAGAGCGCGACAAACAGAGTAACCTCCGGCGAGCGCGGCGCTCTTTCTCGCAAAGTAGTGGCAAAGTCACCAAAGTCCTTACCTGTAGTAATGGATAAGCATGGTGGCAGCATGTTTCCGCTTGTCACAGACATCGGCGACACAGGAACACTTCAACTTCTCCCTGGTAGATTCCGTAAGCACATGCGTCCATGCATAAGTCTCTTAGCGACATTTTGCAAGGATCGACAGCCACACCGCCACCACAAATTTGGCCTGATTATCTCTGGTGGCCTTATAGAATGTCAAAATTAAGTGCTCAGTGTCAAAGATACGATTAGACCCCATAAAACAGCGAGGATTTCGGCGCAAGCAAGCAACGCCCATACATTCATAAGCAACGACCTATGCGTGGACCTCCACTCATGCCTTGTTACCAGACTTCGCAGCACCCCCGGAAGTTCCGAATAGACAAGAAGGCCTCAGAAATGTGACTGAAACTTTTCAGAAGTTTAAAATAACAAAAGAAACTTGCTGGAGTTTCGGGTTCGAACGCAGGCACTCTACATGCCAGGCGAGCACAAACTGCATATCACGCAGGTCACTCAGGCTGAAGGGTGCTAGTGGGGAACCAAGTGAACATGTTGTGGTGTGTATGAGTAAAGTGTGTTCGAGAATAAAAAAAGAAAGAATACGGAGCTATCACTTTTTTTTAATCGTTCCCAAAGTCACGCTAGAAGGTACGATTCCTCAACTTTTTGGTCACCGGCAACAAAGCAGTAACGACCTGCACCACTACGCAGACATTCTGGAGGAGCAACGCTTCATTGAAAGCAAGTGCTCTGCTTTCAAACGTTTTAGCGGCCAGCCGTACGCGTCACTTTTGAGCAATGAGCGACTAATTCTGCAATCTGGAACTGAGCAACAAGGCGAGCAACAAATGTGTTCACACAGCAACGCGTCTTGTAGCTCTGTCCACCGCTTGGCCTTCCACGTGCAAGAGAACACATGCTGGCGTCAGACCCAGTAAACATGAAAGCACGATTTGCGCCGCACACGGATGTTGCGCTGACTTACCTTGAGTGGCCTCAGCTGCCTTTCGGCTGTAATCGGAGCACCTTCCGTCAAGCAGGTATGGCTGTGATGGAACAAACGGGGACGTGTTAGGACAATGTACGCAGTAAGTGCTAGAGCCAGAAGTGCAAGACGCAGACTCCCATTGGGGAGCAGTTATCGTTCAGACGTGGCCCATGGCTCTGCTCCGAACGATATCTGCTCCTTGCTTGCGCCGCATGCGCACGTGCCTTCTTTTCGTCTCGCTGTGCAAAGCCGCTACCCCCCCACGTGCACGCCATGGCGCCGTTCCTTCCATAGAGGAAGGAAAACTCTGGAGAGGCCCCGCACACCAGAAAATTTGCTGGAAGTCGCGCTTTTGCAATGACTACTGGGACTATTTGGCCACCAGCACAGCCAATAGTAATGCTGGGCGCAGCATTGTCTACTGCATTGTCTGCCGCGCATGTGCACGCGCGCCGACAAGGTGGCCATGTAGGGAAGACGCAGGGGGGAGCCGGCTTCAAGAAATGCGACGTAATCACCTCTCTTGAGGTCTTTCCTTCCTCCATAGGGCTACGTTTTTAACCTACACTGAGCTACACTTCGTGCAAGCTCGTATAGGCGGGTGGAGGGCAGGGCTAAAGCTATGACGTAAAGGCGCTGCACTCGCTGCTTGATACGGTGATACCGATGAGTAGTCATTCTCGGGAGCAGACAGCCTCTGAACTTTCAAGCCTTCGTATTATAAGAGGAACTATATACTGCAAAAGATTTTTGCGTGGAGTTTATTATGAAGAAATGCAAAGGACATTTTTGTTTCCTCTCAAATGGAACATAACACACCAACTTGTATCATCTCGGCGGATATGCATGGAGCATATCACGCAATTCTCGCTAAATTTCTTGCACAGAAAGTACATCGTCGTATGAAGGGTCGACGACGAGTTCCTCGTGCGAAATACAAGGTATCCATGTTTCTGTCGTGGCTAGGGGAACAGCATTCTGCTCTACATTGAAACCGGCGTTCCACGGCGTATGAGGTGCGACTTTAGATGGTTGTTTCTCAACACTCAGCCAGCAGGCTGACCAACCTGTAGTATCAGCCGAGGCGGCCGAACGAGGAGACCAAAGCTCCACGCGAACTGGGACCAAAGATTTAATTTATTTGACGCGCACAAGTATTTATTGTGGATGCGACTTGATCCACATTATGAACTCTTCGATGGTGTCGGCAACTGTGGAAGGTGTCTAAAAACTAGGAATGGTTGCGACGACAGTTATGAACGATGAAGGCTCCATGAATATGCAGGTTGATGAAACTGATGTACTTGTGAAGGTGGAGGCATGTTGTATTGTGGAGGAAGTTGCGGAGATTGGATGTAATGTTCCAAGTACTGAGGTCGTTGTGATGGCGCCCCTCTCCTTGATGGAAAAATTGCAGGAAACCCCAAGGGTCGTTGTGAAAGGCCATACAGCCAAAAAGGAAGTTCGGACCCTGGCATCCAAGTCATGCAGGGAAAGACGGGCGTTCAGACGAGGTTGGCATTGTTCTTCTGATTACTTGCATGGTCACTGCAAGTTCCTAGGCATCCTTGCTAACCTGTTCGTACTGGAGAGAAATTTGGGACGCAGTCGCAAAAGATATGTCGGAGGCCTTCCAATAACAAATGTACTGAAACACGTTGAGAGAAGGAACGAAATGATCGTGCAACATGTCTTCTGGAGAAGGTTAACTGCAAATATTAAGGCGAAAGCCCTCAAATGCTTATACTCACAGCTATGACTGTCCGTCCATTACATCTGAAGTGAGTCAGAACTAGAAATTACTAGTCAGAAGTCTTAACTAGTCATTACCCAGTCATGACTGGTTAGTCACAACTAGTTATGACTGGTTAGTAATGACTAGTATTAACCAGTCACAAGTCATTACTAGTCTAACCAGTCATGACTACTTAGTCATTAACCGGTCATGACTACTTAGTCATTAACCGATCATGACTACTTAGTCATTAACCGGTCATGACTAGTTACTAGCCAATCATTACTAGTTAGTCATGGGTCATGACTAATAATCGAAGTCGCCCCGCCCTATAGCCGCCACGTGTGTGCCTATGGCCGTGCAGCCAAAGTTGCGTGGAAAAGCTTTCGCCTCGCGCACGTAGATCGTCAAAGTGCCCCCTGAATTTTAAACAAACCTCTCAGAGCAGCTACTCGGCGACAAATTCGCCAGGTTACTGACAGCGATTCTGAAATCGATGCCAATCACCAAGTGGCATTTAGTTGCAAACTCACTCTCATGAGAGTAACTGTTTGCTTACAGATATCTGGTATCGCATCACCAGTGGAAGGCTGTGACGTGGAAAGATATGACGCAGTCCTGTTCCTGTGACGCAATTCGGGCGAAGTAGATTCTGCGGCCTTCATCTCCCAAGTTGTAAATCAAGAGTGATTTTTTTTTTACTTTCATATGGTGCCGATGCTCCACCAGAAGCACTCAAGTAAAGATCAGAAGTCTCAAACCATTGTGCCCATTTTTTGGTACGCAGGTCGTTGAAGACAACGTTCCATGAACGTTGGTTGAAGATGGGGTTCGGGAGAACGCACGCCCATAAAATACGATGTGGACAGTGCCATTTCTTTCGCCCAGTTCCAAAAATTGGTATTATTCGAAGCCAAATACTGTAAAACTATTCTTGTTCTTGGACTGCCCGGCCTTCAAGCCAGACAACTTTCAATATGGCTGCCCGGCCTCCCCGGCCGTCAAGCCACAATGGAGGGCAAGCAGGTCTCAACTGCGCAATCAAGCAAATAGCGCCACACGCTATTTTGATTTTGCAATGAACGCAATAATTTATCTCTCACTGAGAAGTGAAAACACTTTCTGTGGTCGCTTTGACAAAAGCTTGATCACACAATCCTATTTGCTGTTTGCTGCTACCATATACGACGCATTTACGTAGGCGTCAAAGTCATACACGAAAATCTCGTCGAAACAGTTCCTGTCACTTGTAATGTCACTACCGAAATGCGATGACATTAAAGTGAATGAAATTAACTCACAACTTCAGCATCTGCCGGACACTCCAGGACCAGCGACTTCTTCAGGAGCGGCCTGGACCACGATGAAACGACGCAGAAATGTTAAAATCGGCAGTACAAGAAAAATTTCGCTAACTACTAATGGCAAAACATGTCAGAAGCTTGTTCAACACTACGAAAAGGCCGATTTCACTTCGCACAAGTTGATGATGTCCGATTACGCTAGGTACTCAAACTGCATTTCATATATCTCTGTAGACTCGGCCTAGGCGGCAGTACAACCATCACCTCCGACTGTGACCAAATACGAAATTCATCCGACGAGCACAAGAATTTATAGATAACAAACACGTGACACAAACGGCCGATCCACAAGTACACAAACAGAAAGAAGCGAATAGTCAATCCATTAAGTCGAAACCGAAACTGAAACCAAGATACAATACAAACGCTTCCAGAAGCTGCCGTATAAATACAAAGACGTGAAAGAAGACACTGTAAGCGTAGGGAGCTTCGCATTAACATACATAAACCACTGATCTCCAGTAGGGGATCAGTGACATAAATACGTGGAGGAAAAAAAACTAGGAGGGAGCGCGCTCAGCCTCTGCAAGCTAAAGCCCCTTGGGGCTTTACTGCAAGCCATCCCCCTCTGACGCCGCTGCCGAGGGCCCTCCGAGGGCCCTTTTGCGCACTGACTCTTGGGAAATAGGCCCTCCACAGTTACCCGACTACCAACCAGGGGCAATTTTTAGTGAACGTCCGTGCTGCGATGTAGCGCAGAAGCGCAGCGCCTCAGCTTTGGCGGAATGCGTACCGAGCTCGAGGTTGTCTGAAGGATCCGCGTCTCAACACTTCTGTTGATTACACTCTTGAGTTTTTGGGTGCACTGTAGAAAACTGCAGGTAAATTTTTCATCAAAGGGTGCGGTCGCGACCTCATTGTTCAACTATTATTCATAAAGAGAATGGAGAGGAATTCCTTTCGTCGTTATGCACACATACGGAGCGTATATTTCAGCGCATGCTATAAGCGGAGAACTCAAGAGTAGGCGAAGAAAACGAGCCTCTAAAAAAGGGCGCAGTGGCTTCCAGAGCGCTCACGGCGGACGGACGTGTTTAACGAGCGCTCCGGCGCGCTGCGCAAGAATCTATATTCTCGGGCAGGCGGACTTCGGCCCGCCCATGGGCCCGCCGTTCTCCGCTATCTCGAGGCACAAGTCGCGCCGAATACGCTCGCGCACATACGCGGTTCCGACGTGAAATACAGCAGTGAAGTATTTCTCTCTCTCGCTGCCGAGAGAGAGTGCCGGCGGCTTTACGTCTGCCCCTATACGCGGGGTCTCCTGGCCACTGCGCACAATCACTTACAAAAAGAAGTGAACGTTATGTGCATAGCCGCGCGCACGTAGCGTCCTTTGTCGGACTAATCGCGCGCGCGGCACACTGGGTGGGGCGCCCGGCTAAGTATACCGTCCGATAGCACCCGCGGAGCGTTCGTGTCACGTGTGCACTACCTGGCGAACAGCAAGCGGGAAGTCAAGCCCGCCTGCTCGATGAACGCACAGAGGCTCACCATTGTACTGTCACGGGTGCGCGCACTGCCGCGCGGCCACAGGAGCGCCTCGAGACTGTCCGGGATGATTCCCAGCGCCCTGTAGGCCGCGAGCATCTCGCGACGCGGCACTGCAGAAGCGGAACAGCGAAGGAGCATGTGCTCCACTGCGCCGCAGTCAGTGCACGCGTGGCTCGGGGATGGTGGCCGCTGCGGCGAGCGAGCAGTTTGCGCTCACCACGGAGCCGTCAGTAAATACAAGCAGATGGTCGCGCAGTTGCTCGTAAAGCGAGAGAGCGAAACCGAAATCGAAATCTGGCTAGGAGCTACTGCTGTCTTGTCACGTGAGGGCCTATTTCCCATGATGCTTTCTACCGCGTGTTCCATATTTATCTGTCCGTGTTACGAAAACATTCTCCTGTGCAAACTACTGGACTATATGGGCTGAAACGCCGACTACAAGGTAGCTTATGATAGTCTTCGTCCTTCGATAAGTAATTTAACATCTAAACTTGCCTGCATTTTCTGGAATCGGCGAAAAACTGCATTCGACTGCGGCAGAACTTTTGTCCAGGCGAGCAATGAAGCCAGTGTGACAGACTGCGCCATCTGGCGAGCGGTGTGAATTTCAAGGAGCAGACGACACGCACATCCGAAGAAACCATAGAGTTTCTTACTATTACCTAGAGGGAAAGCTGGCGGCGCTGCACTTCAGCCACCATGGACGCTCAAAGCATCATGGGGCGGTGAGCTACTTGTTGCGGAACAGTCGTAATTTTTCGGGAACACGGAGTGGCACTACAAAAATTTTTCATTCCGAAAACGCTGTTCGTGTGTGCGCAGACGACTTTCGCGCGAACGCAGTGGGCAAAACCCATAGTAGTGGAAACGCGACGACACACGACGCCAATAAAAGGTTTCACTTTTCCGAAATGCCATTAAAAAACCTCTTATAGTATTTAAGCAACAACATCTTTTTTGAAAACATATTTACTTTTAAAAGTGCGCCTGTTAAGTACGAAATATTAGTTTTTATAGTGTTCATTACTAGGCCAATAGGAGAGCGAGTCGTCTCTAATTTTGGGCAAACTTTGCACTTAAATGCTTTTCTGCTCGTTTGTTGCAATCATTAGACAAGATTTTCAATGTTAGGACGTTTGTAGTTATCAAACAGCTTTATTTCTTGATTATTTTTTGGCCAAAAGTTGCAGTTCCGCAACAAGTAGCTCACCGCCCCATGATGCTTTGAGCGCCCATGGTGGCTGAAGTGGTCTCGAGGGGTCGCCATGCAAACTCCCATAGACGGGCTGCCAGCTTTCCCTCTAGGTAATAGTAAGAAACTCTATGATGACTAGGCTTCAAGATTATGACGTCATGCTCCCTCCTAGTTTTTCTTCCTCCATGCATAAATCCATGCATAAATACGTAGATGGCTATGTATACAAAATACATTTTTCACGTGCGTCGCCAAGCGCCGATACCAACCAAACGAACGCGGCTTACTTAAATGCGAAGTACCGTTCTACAGACTAAAATACGCACTTTCAGACGTGTAAACGATTTCATCTTCGTAGAAGGTAAGTCTTTGACGCGTGGGTGCACCGCCATAATGCTGCCGTCGTCCAGGCGGACGAACTTCACATACTTGCGAGGCTGAGCTGCAACTGGTCACGGCATTTGGCGTCATAAAATGGGGTTGTGCGATTGAAACGCGCGTCTTCTTTTTTCTTTTTTCATCTGCTAGCCTGCACCTCCAAAGAAAGCGGTGTAAAAAGTGTAGTTCTCGTGCTACACTACGCGTAAAAGAAATGCGTTCGTGTAGGTGGGCAGAGCTGCACTTTTTCTACACTGGCAAAAAAAATTCAGGGGCACTCTTTCAGAAGCAAGGCTCTCTTTTATCTCTCGAGCGGTTGCCGCCTAGGGAAGTTCGCGTGGACGATATAAGACACAAGTGGACGCCCGCACTTGTGTTCAGACAATAGCGGGCTGCAGGGACTCCGAAACGTTTATGGGAGGGGGGGGGGGGGGGGGGGGCAAGTATAGTCTTTGCTTCATCATCATCATCAGCCGGACTAGACCCACTGCAGGGCAAAGGCCGCTCCCATATATTCCTCCAATTAACCCAATCCTGTGCTAGCTGCATCCACTTGACTCCTAAAAATTTCTTATTCTTATTAATTATTAATGTTTTAATTCATTGTAGCTGTTTTGAATTTTACATAATTGCATCCTCGCTTATTCTACATTGGTATATAAACTTTAAAAATGATTGGAAATTTCATAATTACTGAAACCTGCGCAGACCGCGCAAGTGAGTAAACGGATTGGAAAGCTGCGAAAAAACATTTTTAATATTTCTGAATTCGCGCTCGCACTGAAACAAATGTGAACTGATATATTCATGCAAGTAGACATGAAAGTAGGCACTAGGTACAAAGCTATAGTATCGCAGACTGACGAGTTTCAAGGCTAGCATGACAAGAGGCAGGAGATCTTTTCAAAGGAGGCCGAAGGTTGCTGTTCGTTCTGCCGTTCTAGATACGAACTCTTTCATAACGGCATCCAAATGCAGGTCCGCAACTCTCTTCTTGCGCATGTGGAGGAGGAGAAGGTGTGTCAGCCTCCTCTGCGTCATTCGATTGCGCAGAAATGTTTTTACTCTCCTCGGAGCACTGAAAGATCGCTCTCCTGAAGCAGCTGACGCAGGAACACGAGTTGCAGATACCGGGCAACCTGGTCCATCATATTACGCATGTCTGCAGACTTCCCCTGCAGAATTTGTTAAATGCGTTCACTTGCGACCGGACCCTCGACACGCAGGAGCGTTGGGAGAAGCACGAGTTGCGCTGCAAGCCTGCTAATGTCAAAATCTGCAGCGTATGCTCCTAAAAGCTCATTTAGGCCGTTTGACGCGAAGTTTCGACCTTCAGCAGCGTCAGTCAAAATGCGCTCGAGGCTAATATTAGGATCGGGTGAGCGTGGTCGGTCCGGAGAAGGGACGAGGAAGGCGGGAGACGGGGTTACGATGAGAAAACAAAGAAAACTTTATACAGGCTATTTACATGATTACAGAAGAGCAACTGAGAGGGACTCTCAGTGGATGAGGACTGCTTCGCTAGCGGGAGTGCACACTGGAGTCCTCAAAACAACTCCCGTTAAATAGCGCACAGATTCCCCAGATCCCTGTCTAGGGAAATAGTTCGAAGAATGACGCCCAATCAGACGGACAGTTGCGGCCACTGTTGATACCGCCCACGGCAGGGGCGGCGCTGGGCCGTGGTGCTCTGCCGCAGCTCGGTTGATGGGAGAGGGTAGAGGCTCAGTAATTAAACACTGCTGTCTTTCACTAAGCACACCACCACTCTGTTCGTTGACCCGAGGGTCGACTCGGCCACGGAACGCCGCCATCGTCGCCGCATCTTCGGCCTTCGGCGATCTTTGACCTTCGCCGCTGCGACCATGGTCCCACGGTCCTGGAAGGTCGCTGCCTAATCCACTTAGGCAGCAGGGAAAGCATCACAGGTCCTACAGCACCCCTCTTTGAGCTTCGCCGCTACCGCCATGGTCCCACGGTCCTCGAAGTTCGCTGCCTTAATCCCCTTAGGCACGAGGGGGGGGGGGGGCCTCCCAAACCCAACACTAATCAGCTGCTCCATGCCAGGCTGTTCAAATCGCCGTCGGATCTCAGTGGTAATACGATCGATAGCGGCAATAAACTCTTTTCTCTGTAATGACTTGAAGTCAAGCGCTGCAAGCTCCTCGGGCCTGTCTGTGAATTGAAGCCTTCTGCGCGGCTGCGAAACTCTGGGCGCTCGAGGTTCCTTTAGACCTAACTTTGTTGCCCTTTAGTTCGTCCGCCGCCGTAGGTCGTCAAATGAGGCGTCAGACCGCACCCTAACAAGCGGTCACAAAGAGCCTCTGCTGCTTCTTTTGCTCCTGCAGCGCGGTAAACTGGGAGTTGAAGCATCTTCGCTAATTTCTCGCACGGGCCAAACAGGGCTATAGAAAGGTAGATCCCAATAAAGTTTCGAACTTCTTTAATACTTTCTCATATCGTTTTAAGGCTGTCTTGAGGGTGCCAGTGAGAGAGCTTTGAGCTTGCACCAGTTCCTGCAAAGTTGCCTGCACCCTTTCATAGTTCTCAACGAACCTTTCCACTGATTTCACTCTTCCTGTCCACCTGGACCCAGTGGTAGCAGTAGGGTGTTCTGCCTAGAACAATCTTGCTCACTGGCATCATTACCCGGGGGAAGTACAACGCTCGAATAAAAAGTTTAGGTTTAGGTTTTATGGGGTTTAACGTCCCAAAGCGACTAAGGCTATGAGAGACGCCGTAGTGGAGGGCTCCGGAAATTTCGACCACCTGGGGTTCTTTAACGTGCACTGACATCGCACAGTACACGGGCCTCTAGAATTTCTCCTCCAAAGAAATTCTAGCCGCCGCGGCCGGGATCGAACCCGCGTCTTTCGGGTCAGCAGCCGAGCACCATAACCGCTGAGCCACCGCGGCGGCGTGAATAAAAAGTCTTTCTGTTCTTCGATTCGAGTATTGCATTGGAAACATCCTTTACAATGTTGAGAGCGTCGCCGATGATCGCAGTTCCTCGCGACCTCCTGGAGTGCCAAGTCTAGGCAGTGGTTACTGCAGTGCACAAATATTATGCGAAGCATATAACGTAGGTTTCGGGCCTTCGCGCGACGCCCGGCGGTAGCCACCATTGACCTTGAAGTGAGATCACATGATGTGACGTCACGTGATGACGTCACACCGGCTGCAGATGGGGCCTCATATCGCGCCGTCGGACGTCGCCCGGCGGAGACCTCCACTATCTAGGCACTATACCTCCACTACCTCCACGCTTCGGTTCGCGCCGTCGCGCGCGATGCGGCGGCGGCGCCACCATCGCTGCATCACGTGATATGTGACGTCACGCCAGGGATGAAGCGGCGCGCGCCCGCCGTCGACGAAAGTAGCGACACTCTCCTCCACTCCGGCGTTTTCCTCCTCGAATATCCTCGCCCGCCGGCTGCGCGCGCTGCACACGGCACGCTTTTTTGGGCGTCGCTCGCTCGCCGTCCGGGCAGTTGGCTGGCACATGCGCGCGCTCTTAATTTCGCGCTTTTTCCACGCTCTGTTATTGAATAAAAACACGAGAAAGACATGCGACACGCGTGACTACCACGAGCCACATAAATTAGCGTCTCGTACGCGCAATGAAAGTGCCAATTACGAGCGCTTGCGGCACGAACAAAACCACTGGCTGCATACATCTTCCATTCTTTTTTTACTTTTCAATACCGTCTTTCTCAACACGGCATAGTATATGAAGCATAATATTTACAATATATTTGAACATTCCTGAATATTTTCTTCATACCAATGTTTAGTTAAATGTAGATTCACTTCGAACTAATTATCGCGGAAGTACAGTTTACGAAGTTGTTCACGAGTGCAGTTTCAGAAGTGGGATGGTTGCTGGGAGCAAGCTGGGGCATTTGCTTCGGTGGCCGTCCTAAAATTTTTCATTAAGGTTCAGTCTGAGTTTGGCACCGCGCAGTGCACATGCAACGGCTTAATCGTTTTTGTAGTTGAGAATTTTAGCGGTGGCTTAAAAACGAATATGAACTTTTCATATAAGAATGAAACGACTTCAGCTCCCGCTGTCGGCGACCCTGAGGTGATGTCGAGCCGAAGCCGAGTGCCAAAGATCCGCGCACCGATTTTCCGTCATCCAAGGAAAGTGTCCGCACCCCAAAATTTGGCCCTCTCAACCACAGAAATTTGACCTTGTCCGAATTTCATCAAAATTGGTGTCAAGCTTAATTTTAATATGACCGATTCAATGGTGAGCTCCAAAATTAGGTGGGCTATCCCCAAAATTTGTCTCTCTGGAACCCATAAATTTGATGTCGTCCATATTTGACCAACATTGGGGTCCAACCTAATTTGACTACGGAAACTCAGTGTTGGCTTCGAAATTTAGGTAGACCACCCCCAAAGTTTGGCACACTTGGGCATTTCCCACCCACATTCTATTCCTTTTTAAATCCACTTAAAGAGATGTTACGTTAGGAAAGAAAAAAACAGATAGCAACGACCGTGACAAGAGAGAGAGAGAAAGGAACTTTAATGAGGGAAAGGTGGAGAGGTCGGCCGGTGGTGACATGGCCCTGGCCTGCTACTCCACACAGGGGAAAGGGAAGAGAAGGAAAAGGAAAGAGCGAATGAAGGCTGATGATGGCATAATACAATGAGTTTCATGGGTGATGTCTACACACACACACACCACACTGGCTGGCACTCGCATCGCGGTTAGTAGACGCGCATAAAACTCATAAAACTGGTGTCTGCAACACAAACACCGACACATGTCATTAACCATGTAGGTTGTGCACAGGCAGTCACAGACGACTATCCAGGCCTGTTTCGCACAAAAAGTTATAGGTCTTAGCAATTTGGTCAGCCACAGTCAAGGCTATCCTAAAGCAAGTGCCTGACTAATATAAGTCTTGAGTATAAATACAGTCACAATATGGCACAGTTTTTCAGATGCAATGTTTATTACAGATAAGTCGTGTAGTTTTACGCCGAAAATATACATAAAAACTACGAATAAGCCAGCTGTGGACATCTGTCACCCGTTGGGTGCAGTCCTCAAAACAAAACACAGAAAACAAAAACATACTTAGGGAAATGAAACAGCTCAGATGTAGGCCTATAGTTTTTGAGCGGATGATGTATTCAACAAAATGCTACGCAACCATGCTCAGCTAAAGCAAATAATCACAAACTGTAGCAATGAATATACAAAAATTGCATGCAATGGCTATTTACAATACTTGAGTACATTCAGGCAACAATGGAAAGCACTGAAGTTATTAAAAAATGAATTATTTATGTGAATGCAATATGAGGTCTTTTCCGAGAATGTGGCATTGATAATCTGACCTAGTAGAAGCGTAACGGTTCAACAAAACAACAAATAAGCGTAGGTCGTTAGACAAGTTGCATTCATAAAAAAAAAATCTAGGTTAAATCTCGCTCGGGACATGCGCCGCATTACTGCGATGTGCACCATTACCAGAGGTTCGAAAAATTTACCGCACCGCGGATACCGCTGCACGCATACCAACACTTTTGCTTCCACACTTGCTAACACATGCACACACATTGTACGCATCAGCCGCCGCTGTTATATCACGTTGAGCGGAACTATGAAGTGACAACAATAACACCCATAACGACGCAAAATGATCAGTGAATTAAGTGAGGTTGTTGGCTTTGTGATGCGCATGCATGCAGTTTCAGTATACACAGTCGCTAAGAAGAAATGCACGGTTGCTCGCAGAGGTGGGCAGTCTTAGTCGGGGTAAAGTTTGCCGATGTTGTGTAGCCGCTTTGTTCTCCTAGTGCTGTCTTTCTTGCCGCTCGGAATCGCGAAAAGAACAAAAGCTTTTTCACGCCGGCTTATGCACTGAAATGCGCGAAGTGCAAGCGCGCAATGCCAGGGAGCTCGGCCGTAGCAGCGGCGGCTGGCCAAAAAATGGCGCCGACGAAAAATGAAAACACAAAAAGAGCGAACTTTCCGCGCGCCTTTCCTGGAGACCGCCCGCGGAGCCAATCACCGTTGAGAAAAGCGCCGATGGGAGAGGTGAGAGAGGAGGATCGGCGAGGGTGTGCGGCGCGGCGGCATAGTTCACAGAAAGACGCTACTTTCAAATTATCGAGGGGCTTTAGTCGCGTCAGTCTGTGCCCGCAACCGCGCCAGCGTCTTTGCGCCGGGCGTGTATGCGGTCAAGATGCCTCCAAACGCTAAGGACGTTAATAATAAGAATGCAAAACGAAGGCTGCTTCGCATCCACTGGGCTTAACCTTGATAAGCCTTTTTGACCATGGTTCAGATTCCATAATTTTTTTCTGCACGCCACTAAATCTGCCTGCCATGTTCGTGGCCCCCTCAAAACAGTGCCCCCTTAGGTTCTGAAAGTCCAGGCCCAGACGTAAAATCATGTCCCTCAAGGCTTTATACAACGTCTCGGCTCTGCTGTCTGGTGCATTGTACATGCCAAGAAATTCCTCACGAACTTCCAGTGTTATCCCGTCTACCCAACGCACACAAAATGTGAACTCCTCATTGCCTGTTACGTCGGTGGTACCGTCAGCAATGATTCCATAAAACGGACTGCATCTGATGTCTTTGATGATGCCTCGCTGAACGCTGTGCGCCATAATTTCTATGAGCTTGTTCTGTATGTCGCTGCTTAGCCACCTATCTCATTTCTCCAGCCATTTCTTCAAAGCAGGCACGTCTTGCGATCGTTCATCTAGCAGATCAAGGAGGTTGCCTTCGTCCTTCGTTTGCCCTTGTAAAGCTTGACCTGTGCGGCATAGGTAACGCACCGAACGCACTATTGCACGCAGTGCCTGCCTGGCTTCCTCCTGCTGTCTGCTGCTGTGCTGCGATAATAGCTGCACTACACGCATTCCTTTTTCTTTCGACAGTTGGCGGCTTGCGGAAACGCAGTGAAATTGGCTCTTCTCATGACACTGAAATTTTCCAACAGCCTTTTTCCAATTACTGAACCCGTTGTGAATGAAACACAGTTCCACTGCTGTAACGTTTTCTCCTCCTTCTTTGAAAGCTATTTGACACAAATTGCAAAACACGACGTCGCGTTCGTAGTCATACGACAACCACGTCAATTTCTCAAACCATGCATATTTACAGGACCTTCCGGTCTGGCTCGTTGGAAATTTGTAGCTCTTTGGCGGCAGTGATCGAACATCCGGGGCCGTGTCGTCATGGCTTGCGATTTCGATCAGAGCACAGTCTGTTGCCAAGAGGGGCTCTCCACCTTGTGCTACGGTTGCTGGGATCTCTGTAATAAGTGAGATAAAAGGGATTATTAGCCTATCAACTCTGTATGAATCCTTTCTTGATCACCGTATATACTCGTGTAAGGGCCGCACTTTTTTTCCGCGGTTCTCACGGGGTGCGGCCCTTACATGGAACCGGCGTTTTTCCGCTAAAAATTTCTGCTACAGCGCAGCCCCGATTACGCGTCCGTTTTTTACGCGGCGATACCCATTTTTATGACGAATTAGCGCAGGCGTGACGAATCCTTTGAATACACAATGCATTAAAAGTGTGGATTGTGCCCGCGCGATCTGCACGATTACCACCCGCAGTAAGACAGGTTGCTAGCGGTTGCTTGATCACTGTATTACTTTACTGGCAAATTTCACGTGATCCTAAGTTAGGATCCACCTAAGGTGCGGCGCTTGTGACGGCTTGGAGCGGCGCGTCACCGCCCAAAAACGCCCCACTCGCGTTTTCTTGCACGGTGAGGCACACCCAACACGCCTGCACCCCATCCTGGCTTTTGTACAGCATAACGTTTTGTCAATCCTTTCTGGTGCGAACGCCGGGCGAGCTAGCGTGGATGACGGACCGCCTGTGCGAGGTTCCAGGCCGAGCACGGCGCGCGGGACGACGCGTTCGTGGTCGTAGCTATTTTTACGCGGCCAAAATCATGCGCGCATGAAACAGCTTTTGGCTCACTTTTTTTTTCGAATTGCCGGAGGCCAAGTGAGGGGTGCGGCCCTTACACGGGGGCGGCCCTTACACGACTATATACGTATTCTTTAAAAAAAAAAGAAATATAGCAAAATATGCAAAACATGCATGACACGCAAAAAAAGTTCATGAAAGCCACATGAAGAGCACGGTGGAAATAAAACATCGCAAAAACGTACCGTCAATATTTGCTGCTCCTATCGCACGCTCATCTGGTTGACTTTCATGAGAAGTGCTTCCCGCTGCCAGCCAAAATACAAATACGAAGGGGCATTAGAAACACATCAATAATCAAAGTGGTGAAAAAAAAAATGTGTGGCAATATACCTTGTGCAACCTCGCTTCCATGGCCTAAGCATTTCGTCCCAGGCACGAAAAAGTTGATCTTCTTTTGAGACCCAGATATCTTCCGAGGCAGCGACATTGTAAATCTGCGGTTATTAAATAATACACTCAAGGGATGAGAGACGTGGAAGTAGGCCGCGTTACGTTTCGCCACCGCCGTGTGAGATCAACGCGGCTGCAGTGGACGCAGGAGTATTATTCCGAGCAACGGACAATTCGCTTGGCCGACTGCCGCCCAGAGCCGCCTCGGGAATCGTTTCCAGACAGACCCACTTGCCACGTGTCGTCCTGTGCGTGTGTGCAAATGCTTGTGAGAGCACGGCGCTCAGGGAGAGGGTGTTCGCCCCGGGCCGGATGGATCCGGATCACGGCGCCGCCGGGTCCGAGTCAGCGACGCTCGCCATGAACATGAGGGCTGCTTCGACACGTGCGCGTCTTCGGAACCTTCCTCCTTTCCCTCTGAAGGATGCTCCCGCCGCCAGGTCGCCGTCGAGACACCTACTGTGTGGGCGTTTCAGATTTCCAGTGTTGTCGGTAACGAGTAACGGCGTTACCGGTAACGCGTTACTTTTTTCGGTAACTTAGTAACGTACTCGTTACCATTTCGGAACTGTAACGGGTAACGTACTTACGTTAACATTTTTCGGTGACGTGAGGTGGCACGTTACTAGTTACTTTTTATTCCAATTGTCCGCCTCCACCTCTTTTTCAAAAAAAAAACGCCGAAAATGATTTTGCAAATAAACAAAATCTACAGGTGTTCTCGACGACTCGTGTTGCGGCTCGCATGCATGCCAAAAAACACCTGCCCTTGACGACGCACTCAGCTAAAAAAAAAAAAAAGCACGAACACGTAGTCACACACTTGTCTCCATCACCAAACCACTCACGTACACTACTCTCTAAAGAGTGGACGCATGCCGAGCCACCAATGGACCATTTGCAGAAATCTGTAAGTCAGTTTCTGCGTAAGCTTGTTTTCCAACCAAAAGGTCTCTTTCACAGGCGACACTCTCGCATTCTTTGTGAAAGCAGTTCCCTCTTCTGAGCAAACTCAGGAATGTCGCCAGTTAACTTCAAGATGGCCCCAAGAGAGTCGCCGAAAGAGTACAATGGTACAGCACAGAAAAGGGGATTTCAGTCAACCGGCTGTTTCTATCTGCAACTGCAGCTACGTTTCTGGTTATTGCGAGCGAAGCTGACCTTGAACACCTTGACGTAAACACTCGCATTTTTGCGATAATTATGCAGGTTCAAGTAAAAAAAAATTGTTTTGGTGCGCAAATTTATTTTTACCGGAACTATGACATTTAAGCATTTCTTTATTGCTACATGATTTCCGCGTAATTTTGTAAGCAGAAGCCCACCAGAATTCCTGTAAATTTGTTGAGTTCAGCTGTTTTCTTTGTGAAGTTGAAATTATATGAAGTATGAGCTTTATAAAATTGTTATCTTGAGTTCTTACAGCGAAGACACACTGATTAAAAGTTATGATCACAGAGTAACGGCAAAGTAACGTCCGATACTTTTTTTCGGTAACGGTAACGATAACGCGTTACCTTTTTTGTAGGTAACGTAGGGCTGTAACGCGTTCTTTTTTTTTTAGTGTAACGAGTAACGTATTTAGTTACTTTTTTTCGGTAACGCCTACAACACTGCAGATTTCCCTCGGGGGCCAGCTTCTCTTGCCGTTCGTACGAGATGCGGTATTAAACCTTGTTCTTGTTAGACGATGCCATTGTGCTTTCCCGGAACCTGCCGATGCTCTCCGCGGGACACCGAACCGCCAGGTCAACGCTACCCTTGGGGCTAGCGGGCGACAGCGGTGGGATGTCGCAGGCGAGCCCCATGTAACAACCGGTATAAGTCTACGTTTGGAACGTCTATGTGCTTAGACCGAAGCGGCGACCCCCCCCCGACTCCGGTGTCCCTGGCGGGCGGGCGTCGTGCTCATGGACAGCTAAAGAAGTTAATGCAATTTACTATGTCCCTAACGTGTCCTTTCTCCCTATCGCTCCCTCCTATACGCTTTCAGTTCATCTCCCTGTCTACTCGTTGTCCCATTACAGCCAAGCGCACTTATAACGAACCTGATGGTCACGCAGATTGATTTCGTTGTATCCGATGTTCGTAGTAAGTGGGCATCCCACATTACAACCGAAGCAAAAGCCAGACGCATGTGCCGTTTATTTTATAAAGAAGCTCCTTATGCGCGTGTGCTTTTTAGAGGAGACACTGCGCTTTCCAAGCTCGCCAGAGGCGCCATGTTCTCCTCTCCGAGACACTTGATGCTAACAAGCTGCTTTAGGGATGCGATATAATTAATCGTGGTTGAAACCTTCACGGCAGGTAGTGCTAGATCGTCCTGCTTGGCATCTTCCTAATATTATTTTTCTTGGCAGTTTGGGAGGGCTTATGCTCGCGTACTTCAGCCACGTCGGTGTATGGCTCCGCTGTCAGCGTCATCACCCGCGCAAACCAAGTCATGCTAAGCAAATTCATATCCGGCCAACTTTGAATGACACATTGCCGCAAGTCCAATTGCGTCTGAACTCGTGGGTGTTCGACTCGACTGCGTCCTGCGTCGTTCCCGGGTGCGTAAATCATACCCCACTGAAGCAATTCGAGATGCACTCCAATGCAGTCATTTCCATCTAAGCGGTTTTAATCATTTCACGGGTGCGAACAAAGCTCGTTTTTCGGGATCCTTGAACCGTATATACATGCATTCCGGGGCAAGTTAGTTTCTTCAGCCTCTTAGAAGCCGGTTTTGGCAGCTTCTAAACGTCAGATTCGTATTTAACGAGGTGATTTCACGAAGTAAATGGAAGTTTGCACCCAGGCCGAGGCTGAGAAATTCAGTAGGTGTTTCAATTACTTCTGAGAATGTCAATCGGTCAATCTTTTATTCCTTACCACAACTGTTAAAAGAAGCGAGGGGAAAATCTCCTAATATGGTACCTTTGTGCTGCAGTCGGTGCTACAAAGTGAGCAGTATAAGGGCCCCCGCACTTCGCGAAAGTTAGTGCTGTTACTGCTACTTGAGCCGCAGTTTTAGAGGTGTTCTAAGGGAGACGTTGTTGAGCTTCACATCACCAATAATTAAGACAAGGAAGGTCAGCATTAAAGGTCAGCAGAGATGCGTCCTGCACACGGCTGAAGAAGCGGATCTCCGAACTACTTTGCACAGCCGCATATTACCCACGTGAACAAGTTTATCAAGCCAAACTACAAGGGGGCAAGTGGCACGTTGTGTTTCTTCGATTTTGTCATGTTGAACCACGGAAAGAAGGGCATTCAGTTTCGGCCGAGATCTGCACCCAAAAGCTCGACCCCGAACATCCTGCCCTCTCGTACCTCAGGCGTAGCCATCGTACAGCGCACGCGAACTTAGCAATACGTAGACAAAATCAGACAGCCGCACCCGGCGCAGACGATGCGAGGCCTCTAGTGTACGCGTGCGTAGCTCACAAAGAACCTCGGCCCTCGTGAGAGACTTGCCGGCGACAAGTGGCAGCCGCCGCTTGCTGCTGTCATAAACGAGTAGAGAAAGATGGTAACGCGGAGCGTTGCCTTCGCAGACATGCATTTCGACGGCCGCATCTGGTAAGTAGTTCCGCTTGCATTGCACGCATAACGCTTTTATTACTACTTTCTCGAGTCGCCATGCTCTTTCCGAAGAAGAGGGGAGATTGTGTCAGGGACAGGGAGGCGCTGTACGGTCACTGGCCCTACAGGAAGTGCGAGGTTTTCGACGGCGGGGCCGTTTTTATGGCGCCTCCTCGTTCGCGGAAACCGAGTTGTGCGGCCACACTTGTTCGTTGTATCTGAGATGCAGTGCCATAGCCCAAATACATATTTTGTCGGTCGCATCGCCCTCGTTCGTAATAGGCGAGCGTTCGTTATAGTTGCGGCTGTTATAAATAGGCTCGACTGTATTTCCGCTGGCCGCAGCTCAGGTACTTCAGGTGCCATGGCCGGCAAAAATCTTTTCCTTCCTTTTGGTTTTGCTTAATGATTAACCGCGCACTACTCCTGCTACTACTCGCTTATCTCTAGGAGGAGCTCCTCTTTGGCGTAGAGGTAGCGCGCTCGGCTCCCGACATGAGGTCGGAGATTCGATTCCACCTCTCGATGGCTACATTTCTTTACTGCAGAAGTAATTTACACTGAAAGACAGCAGACACATAATCTTTGTTGCTTGTTTTCATCTTTCAAATGATGCGTTAGACATTACAAAACATGGGCCGCTGCGTGTAATCCTATGTGACCGCTAAATAACTGATAATTGAATATCTTTTTTCATGCTGTTTCGGTTTCGGTTTCATCAACCGAACGACTTGAGGCACGAAGAAATTCTGGAATATAAACGCTGTTACGTAGTTTTAATTCACTACAACACTTAATCTAGGCTGATTTAAGAGCCGTATCAGCAGTTATATTGATGTTTTTTCCGTGCCTCCCGAGACCTAAAGGCCAACTACACGTCACAGCGATCGCTCCGTGGATAAAACTGAAGCAGCGTGAAAAAGAAATTCAATTATAAATTATTTAGCTCTCATTAGCGAATGTCATGCAATGATCCATGTATATTAATGTCCAAGACATCATTTGAGAGAAAACATTCAAGCTGAAATTTGGTATTTATACTCATTTAATGTGGAAATACGTTTATTAAATTCGTTATGTGTTACAATTACGACATTTTATGGCCGCATAACCACAATTTATGTAACTTTTAATTTGCTCGAAACGCGCGATCGTGCCCATATATGTGACGTCACACACAACGTGATACCATGACGTCACTCTTTCAACCAATGACGTACGTGTGACATCATGACCCTTTTGGCCAGTCTGAATTATCGTCACACCGCCGGACCCCAGGTTTTTTCCGCAACGGGACCTCTAACGTTATCCTGTTAAAGTGGATAATGGCGATTGTTTTCGGCTATACGCAGTGGAACAGTCGCAGCGCCGCCTGAGAAGCATAGGTTCCCTCTGCTGTCTTCTTTGAAGCACGAGTGCGATAGTCGCCTCTGTGACCTCCCTCGTCTAAACGAAGGAAGCCGAACTAATCTGAGGGCATCTAATAATATTCAGAACGAAAGAGTCTGCTCAAAATTCAGGGAGAGCTAGCAAGCCTAAGGTTCTGGTTTAGACTTTCGTCATTTCTACTCGCGTACCCAGCTGAAAGCAGTTTCCATTGCACATGCTTTGTGTAAGTTTTTTTTTCAAGCTTGACGACGCTTTGTTGTTAAGTAAAGATAAGTGGAATGAGCTCGCAAGTACGAGATATTGCTTCTTATTGTGTGACGTTATGTGTTTCTGTTCATGATATGGAACAAAGCCTATGAAATCAAAGCGTTTCGGTGCACAGGTAGAGAAAGTTGCTCGCCGTGATACGAAGTTTCTCAAAATTAGGTAGACGCCTTTCATTTCTTGATAACCAATCAATGATTACCTTGAGGGAAAGTAGCTCCACCATATATGCGAGTTTTTTTTTTTTTTAACAGCGCTTCATCCGCCAATGAAATGCTAGGATGGTTGGATGGAATAACTATTTCAGAGCCAATCATTCAGAGGGTCGCAGGACTTTGTCCTCTTTCCTCTCGCTAGGCGTCGACCGTAATCCCCTGGGACTCGGCGGCGGCTAAAACTTGACTTCTGGGTCTGGGTTGTGCATCAGAGCCTCCCATGAGTATGGTGTGTGTGTGATGCCTTTGGATCGCGGGCACGTCCAGACCATGGTCGCAAATCCGTCACAGTGTTTATATCTAGCGTTGAATTGCCCTGTGTATCGTTTGTTATAAATCCATGGGTTTGGAAATACGGCGGACTGGAGTTTCCTCCAAGCTCTCTCCTCCTTTTTACTAAGTTTGCGATCCGCTTTGCGACGTCACTAGAAACGGATCACCACGTGGTACTCGCCGGCGACCTCTAAATACTTTATAACTGAATTTCTCTCTCCAGTTCGGTTTCAACAGCAGTACGATGGCTATGACGTCAGAGGTCAGTAAATGTCCCGTAAGGCATTAAAAAAATGAGATATAATCGTTGCCTTGCCGTTTTAATTCACTACAACGCTAAACCGACCACCTGGGGATCTTTAATGTGCACTGACATCGCACAGCACACGAGCGCCCGATGGAGGCGAAACGCAAAAGGCGCCCGTGTGCTGTGCGATGTCAGTACACGCTAAAGATCCCCAGGTGGTCGAAATTATTCCGGATACCTCCACTACGGCACCTCTTTCTGTCTTTCTTCTTTCACTCCCACCTTCCCCCTTCCCTTACGGCGCGGTTCAGGTGTCCACCGAGATATGCGAGACAGATACTGCGCCATTTCCTTTCCAAAAAAACCACTTTACAATTTCATAGCCTACCTCAAGAGCCGGAATAACAAGGAGTGGAGAAGCAGCGATTATATCGCGTTTTTTTTTTCTATGCTTCGCGTGACCTCTGGCGTCATATACTTCGCTCGGCTGTTGAAATTGAACTCAAAACACGTGTGTGAGAAAGTAAATAAAGTTTAAACAGTTCAGCGATCGTAGGCGAATACCACGTGGTGGTTCATGTATAGTAACGTCTTACGCATCGCCGCAAAAAAAAAAAAAGATAACATGCAACCGAAATTTGGTGTCTATACACAACGGACTGTTGGCCCGCGGACCAGCTAGGCGTCACGTGATATCACACTTTCGGTCCGTCTGGTTCACGCCTGACCAAAAATGTCGGTGAACTAGCATGGCGAGTGACCGTGGACATGCTATAGTCCGCTCAGTGACTCTTGCTAAGGTGAAGTTTGGAGAAGCGGACCAGGCGTCCAGGCTGCGGGCCAAACCGCCAGGCGCAAACTTCAAGGAGCGGAAGTGAGAAGTTACGTGACGCCTGGTCCGCGGGCGAACTGTCCGTCATGTAAATCCATCTTTTTCGTCTGCCAACATCGTTTCGGTTTTTGCCGAGCCTTGGCAGTCCCTTACAGCTGACGTCAAGCGTGCCTCACGACCTTGGAAAGAGGAATTCGCCTGAGAGTCCAACAACAGACGCCGCCTGGAGGCACATAAGTTAGAATTAAAATATATATATATATATTTGTAAATCATTGTCTTGCTTTTGAGGACTTGTATGCGGTGTTAACGCTCTACATAATGCACGCATTTTATAGCCACTTTCAAAAATGCAAGGTCCTCGTATCGTCTTTCGACTTGCGTTGCTTACGCTGTGTATCACATTTTTATGTGAAGCATACTACTTTAGCTACCACTTCAGCCCTTCACCGTGGTTATGCGCCTCCAAATCACGTGATACATGACGTCACACCCCGTGACACGATGACGTCACGACAGTAGAGAAACGGGAGCCCACCTCGCGCCGTCGCTGTGGTTGTGCGCCTCCAAATCCCGTGACACGATGATGCCACACCACGTGACACGATGACGTCACGGCAGTGGAGAAACAGGGGCCCACCTCGCGCCGTCGCTGTGGTTGTGCGCCTCCAAATCACGTGACACATGACGTCACGACAGTGGAGAAACAGGGGTCCACTTCGCGCCGTCGCTGTGGTTGTGCGCCTCCAAATTACGCGACACGATGATGCTTCGCATTCTCAAGGCTTAACCAAGTTAAGCCTCAGTCGTTTTTTATTATTATTATTATTATTATTATAGTAACAGCGTGCCTAAAGGAGGAAGCTTGTGTATTCACACTTTCCAGCGCCCGACCGGTGATAGACTTTCGCAGTGTAGGCAGCTACACTTCGCGCAATGGATGTGCCGACGAGAAAAGTGAAAAGCAATCGTATCTGTAGTGTCCCCCAGTGCAAAAATCGTGCAGTGTGAGGTGAAATAAGCCTGCACAGTTCCCACAAGGACAAGAACTGAAAGCACTTTGGAGTCTGTAGCTGTGGATCCGGAATAAAATGAGCAATTCGTATGCAAAGGTAGTATGCAGTAAGCACGTCTAGAAAGATTTCTTCTGGCGTTATCTCGGTGAGTTAATCGACATAGCGTGACTGGCTACGGCGTTTCTCGTCTGGAATTTTATGACAAGATTTAGAATTCATACAATTAAAGATCTGAACCCTGTGCGACCACTGCTGAAGGCCGGCACCGTGCTGTCACTGCGCTCCCTATGTATAGTCAGCAGAGCTCAATCTTTTTCTGAAAAAATTGGAGGCTTATCAAGGTTAAGCCCAGTGGATGCGAAGCATGTCCTTAGCGTTTGGCGGCATCTTGACCGCATACACGCCCGGCGCAAAGACGCTGGCGCGGTTGCGGGCACAGAGACTGACGCGACGGCGGGCGCGCGCCGCCTCATCCCTGGCGTGACGTCACATATCACGTGATGCAGCGATGGTGGCGCCGCCGCCGCGTCGCGCGCGACGGCGCGAACCGAAGCGTGGAGGCCTCCGCCGGGCGACGTCCGACGGCGCGATATGAGGCCCCATCTGCAGCCGGTGTGACGTCCTCACGTGACGTCACATCATGTGATCTCACTTCAAGGTCAATGGTGGCCACCGCCGGGAGGCGACCGACGGCGCGATATGAGGCCCCATCTGCAGCCGGTGTGACGTCATGTCACGTGACCTACTTGAAGGTCAATGGTGGCCACCGCCGGGCGTCGCGCGAAGGCCCGAAACCTACGTTAATATGCTTCGCATAAAAGAATTTGTTCACTGGAGTGTCCGCGCCCGTTGTATGTAGCCCCACAGGAGCAACCTATGAAACCAGCGCATAAAAATGTATGTGCACGCACAGCGGAGGTAGCAGCCTCGTAATAAAATAAGCGTTGGGAGTTTCATGCCATATTCGGCGATATTGAAAGATACTGTCAGCGCATATAGATAGTCCACAAATCGTCATATTTCAACTTTAAACATGTACAGACCGCGGACTGCATACCGGAAATTACTGTGCATTGAAGCTAGTTAGTTAGCATGCATGTTAAAAACTTGCCGCAAAGTAATGTAACAGGGGACCGAAAAAGATGCGCATGGAAGTAGTTATAAAAAAGGTCGGAATGGCCGGTTGGTCCGATCGTATGCTGGACACTTCACGTCTTCGTCCACTCGTGCGGCGACACGTTGCCGGTTGGGGCAGCCACTCCAAACTTCTTGAGAAGCAAGAAACTAATTTATTGGACTGGAGCAAAATACAAACACTTAGAGAAAAGGCTGTTTAAAAGAAGGGCTGTAGAAAAGCGGCCGAGACTGAGACTCCGCGCGCTCGTCCCTGCTCTTTGTTCGCAGCGGTTTTTATCCCCTCGATAATTGGGCGGAGCTTTATTAAACCTGCTCTCGCCCAATTCCAACCAATACCGCTGCAATGACACTCTTCATACAAGTGGGCGGAGCCCAGTGCTCGCCGGAGCTGCCGGAGCCCGACTCTAGAGGCGCCAGTAAGTCCACTGCTTAGCTATTTCAGAAGTCGCCGACCTTACTGACCCCCCAGAATCTCCTTTCAACGGGAAACGGTCGTCGGCCCCTTGCGGCCCCGACAAGGCTGCTCGCGGTATTTCTCCCCAATCCCCGCGGGCTTGGACAGCGTCCGAAGCGCGCGACGCGCTGTCGTCATTGTCAACCCCTCCCGACTTCAGACGACACGGGGGGAATTACCTACTGGCGCCGTAGGTAATTCCCCCGCCTGCGTACCCCGCCTTCCTTTGCGTCGTGTTTTTTCAAGCGGTTAGTGGATGCAACTCCTCGCATCGCGTGGCTAGCATTAAAAGTTCTCATCCTTTACAACGCACCTCTGCGTTTATTAAGCGAGTGACAGAATCGCTTCGACAAACACAACAGGGCCGGAAGCTGCACGTTCCTTCATGCCGGCACGCTTCTACGGATCATCACTCTAGCTGTTCTCCATGACGACGATGCCATCGCGCCACCTATAAGCGCTGAAAAGTGTGAATGGATGCACGCCGGATTTGTGGATGAAGTAGGACCAATGGTGAGACTTTCAGGTCCAAACTTGTAGTTCCGAGCACCGACCAGTGAGACCGGTCCGTATTGGAGTCGGTACTTTCGCCTAAGGGCGTGTAGGGACGGCAAGTACAGGCAAGGTGATATCTGTCGAGCTCTCAGACATTTGTCTGCTCTGCACGTACTTCTTTCGAATGAAGTCTGTAGAAAAGTGAGATTTTTTTTCTGATTTTAATAGCGGATATACCCTGAAAATCACATTTAGGCCACAGTTGTCATCTGGAACGCGATGAAAATCATTAGCTGAGTTTGGAAAAATGATCTCAATATGATACTTTAGAGGCTAGTGAGATTATCATGTGAGCAAAGGCAAGTCGCCGAGGGAAAATAAGGAACTTGTCAGTGGCCATGCGCGACAATAACTGGAAAAATAAACAAGATATAGAAGAATGACAAGGACACGAGAAATGTTATTCAGCCCGGAGTGAGAAGCGTATATGCAGTGCAACAAAACAGGGGACAACTGAATACACCCATCCTCGCACACAACCGACAAGGGATAAAGATGGTTGCGAAAATCCCGTTGGCGTGATGTGCAGACAGTAAAGTTACGCGACGTCGAAAAAAAACAAACAAAGGAGATGAAGAAAGAAGGAGAATACAGCAGCGGCGGTCAGGGCCCCGCCTGACTGTAAGAACAAGAAAAACATGCGGACACGCGAGAAAGAAGCCGCATTTTCCGTCCCCAAACTCTCAATAAGTATGGGACTTTCAGTCCGTGTCTTTACTTGCTGTTCCACAGCGGGGGCGGACCCAAAGAGAGGATGGAAACCACTTCGACCAGCTGCGCGGCGGGGATCCGCCGCGTACTAGCGAAAGAAAAGAAACTGGCAGTGAGGCGCGGGCAAAAGAAGCGAGCCACGGGACGTAGCTCGCTATACCACAGGAAGTCGGGGTCCAAGAACGGGAGAGGGGACGGGTTGGGGATCGGGAAGGGAGCGAGGCGAGTGGCCTGTGTGCAGCGATACGTGGACACATCCGGGAAAGCGCTAAAGGCAGCTTGGCGTCGGACGCCTGCACGCTTGACCCCCTCTCCGAAGAAGATGGATCTCGCTGGCGCTGCCCGCGGCCGCCCAAACCCCGCCGCGAGGACAAATTGATCCCGCCGTAGCCATAGAAGCACGTTCGTTCGAAAGTGAACGTCCGCTCGGGGGCTTCACCGCGGGCGATCTCTCATTGCACTAAAGTCTAGACGGAAAGCAAGGAAGGGCATCTACGCAACGTTGGCGAAGTTTCCGAGAAGGCAACGCTTACAATTACTTCCAAGACTCTGTGCAGTTGTCACTGGTGGTTGCGAACAATCGGCGGAAGTATCTTGTGCCGACCGCCGTGCCGAAAAATCATAAGCAAGTGTTATTTGGCGGTAGCTTTCTCTGATTATGCCCGGATCAATTCACTTCGGTTCGCAGCGCAGCCACAGTTGTGATTCATGTACTATCCCGTCAGTGTTTTCGACTTCCGTTATTAGCCTTCTAATGTAAACACGATCTATAACCACCTTCTTCAGAGGTGCTGCGTTCAGTTCATGCAGTGTTCGCTACGCAGCGCTCACCTGCCTTCAACCTTATCAAACACCTCATACTCATTCCTTTAACCATTTTATTTTTTATTTCCTTCCTATAAAATACCTGGCTGCTCATATGCCTATATCGATTTTATGACGCCGCTGACTCCTTCATCCGTATTTCCCGCCACGGTTGGTGTGGACGCCACATTTCGATCTTAGCGAAATGCAAAATCACGTTGGTGATTGCCGGAGTGGGTCACGCCACCGCTCGCACAGTCTGTACCCATCAGCGACAGCAGCTGCTCCGTCCGAGGGGAACACTAATGATAACGCATACTCTTCCATATCAATCGCATTTATCGTCTATAGTTTTTTTTTAAGTTGATCCCTTTTTCATTGCGTCTTCAATTTGGCTTCGCCGAGTTTTTGTTTTTCCATGCGAAGTTTTCATATTATTTTCTTGGTTCCTTTTCAAGCTCAGCGCAAAAGAATGGCATTGGCTCTTGAATGCAAACTGTTTTCCAGTTCATATTGCTTGTATTATCAGCAAGAAATGAAACGCAACCAACAGAACTGAAATGCCAACACAAAAACAGACAAGAATTCGGCAGAGGCATTAAGACTGCTTACGTGTGAGAATGCGAAAGCATTACAGTGCTGGGTCATGCTACGTTGCAGAATGAATATAAGTCATGACTATGACTACGAGGCATGAATACGTATAACGTTTGTACAACTGTATACATTTTACATTACGGTACTCGTAAAGTGATGCCTCATGACTATAACTACGCCTCATGACTACGCATACATTGCACAAACTCTGTACACCTTACCTTACGTTACTTGTAAGTGCTTAGTCATGCTTCGTATGCAGAGTGACTATGAGTTATGAGCCACAACTATGACACGAGTCATGACTCATAGGTCATTCATGACTATACATGCTCTCCTACAAGTGTTGTGATATCGTACACCGGCGTACTGCATCATCCGAATTTCGTGCTCTAGGCGGCGGCGGAATTTCGTGCCATGGACAGCGGACGGCGGACGCCGGCTTTTGTGCTAATGGGTTTATAATGCTTTCCCTTTAATATGTCCGCTCTTGGAGAGCAAATACAAGCAACATTGATTAACATTTCTAAAGGAGGGCCTTCGCGGCTTGGGAATGAAATGAATCTGCGCTAGTATTGAGCTTCCACTGGCTGATATCTCCTTCTTTTGCTGCTCGTGTTTCAGTTGTCTTCATCGCGTTTCATTTGTCGCCGATAGTACCTGTACACGTTTGCTAACGATACAATGTTTTAGTTCTCTTCGTAAACGCTGCACAAGTCTAGAATAGTCTAGAATAACTAACCGGTTTTTATAAAAAAAAAAAACAGCCAACGAATTTGGACTTGCTAACGCAACACTGGGTTACTAGAAACGCCGTATTTCAGGAATCAGGATTAATTTCAAGCACATGGGGTTGTTAAACGCACACTAAACCAAAAGTATGCCAGAGCATTTACATTTCGCCGGCATCGGAATGCGGCCGCCGCTGTCCCCAGAAGCGAACCCGGGAACTGCAGAGCTAAGCAGCTGGACGCCTCAGCGACCACCGCGGCGTGTTTTGTCAAAATCGCAACCGGCAAAAACGGCTCCGTGTCGTCTGTTTAAAAAACTTTTTTGTCAAGCGCTTTCCAACCAGCAGTGTTCTTAAGCCGCATTCAAGCATGCCGTTCATATATATAATGTCCCATACTGAGACCTTTTTTTTTTTCATCTTAAAACGACCTTGTTCCTCGTGTGCAGCTTTCTTGTTCGTCTTGTGCTTTCGGAAAGAAATAGACAGCGCCGAGGATACCTGCATGGTGTGGAACCGAGCAGCAGCCGAAAAGGAAAGGAAACCTCGCTTTCACACGCAACATGTATACACCCCGGCCTCAGTTAAGATACGAATACGGGGTCCACATCAGGAAACCGGCGCAAGCAAAGATGGAAAACGAAAAAGCTGCTGCTGTTTTTACGGAAAACACTACTCGCACGAAAATACTTCTTTTTCAGGTTCCGTGGCGAATACATGTGACGTTTACCTTAATTCCGGTCTAAGGGGCCAAACTGGTACCTCTTGTCGTATCGCTTTTCATTACAACGGCGAAGCTGCCCTGTTTTATATTATATATATTTATTTGACCTTGCAATAAGACGAGACCAAGCAAGTTGTCAAGAAATTTTTGGCCGTGGACGTAGACCTTCACTTCGTTTGAAATGCAGTGAGGTCATGCTCGACGACGCGCGGTTCATTTCCTTAATTACCGGAACAAAGACTGCCTGTCTTGCTGCAGACTTGACTAATCCCGGGCATCTTAACGGGTACATGCATGCTCTTGTGTTTCCCTTTTTAGTTGTTTTCCCCGCTTTCCGTGATCAGGGCTTTTTCGTGTCGGCGTGCCAAAGCCTGGAATGGAGACGGAGAAGAGACACAGGGGTTTCGGGAGGACACAAGGAACAAAGTCAAACTTGAGGCTGACTCTGGTCCAAAGCGCGGGAAAAGAGCGAAGCGCAGCGCTAGCTCGTAGCGACTGAGCTAACAGAAGCTCAAGAGTGAGCCCTGGCGTGAAATTTCAGATCTCACTCAGCTTGTAGCAGCCGTCCTGACAGCGGATGTAAATATTGTAAATTGCTGGGGATAGACTTGAGCAGAACGCCTTGTCGCTTCCTGCAATGTGTCATTGCCCATCTCGAACCACCCACCAACAAGGCAATCAGTCTATCACCAACAAGGACTGACCTGTAACAATAACATCCACCTGTTAACTCCATACGCCAGCTTGAGTTAGCTAGGCTCGTTAACTCTATACGCCAGTTTGAGTTAGCTAGGCTGGCCTATGTTAGCTCAGGCAGAAACTAAGAGTAAAAATAGACAAATGTGACTGCAAAAAGGAAGCGAACAAAAATCATCAAGAGCAGGAGAGACGGGAAAGTGCCATTTTTGATCTCATGAATACAAGAAGTGTGGTGAAATGGCGGTATACTGCCACATTTTATATGAAATCTCATTCAGTGAAGCTGCGTGGACAGTGTTTTATGACTAGAATGGGAGGATCACAAAATTTGCTCCTGTGTGTAATATTCTGCAGCGCAATGCCATTTGCCAAAAGCCAGTGATGTTCCATGATGTAACCGCAAATTCCCTTACTTACTTAGCCATAAAATTTCCAGTTTTTGCTTCTGTAGTGTAATATTCTGTAGCGCAGTGCCATTTGCCGATAGCCAGTGATGTTCCATGCTGTAATCGCAAATTCCCTTACTTAGACATAAAATTCCCGGTTTTGCCTCGCAGTTTCGAAAATTCTTGCATTTTCCCTGCGTTATTTATATCCTGCGATGGTACGGGAAATATCCAGAAACTTGTTCCCCAGAACATTCTGAATACGTGCTTCAGACGAACAAATGGACCGACCCTGTTTGAACTGACTGAATACCAGTTGACGACTACATGAGGATGTCAGAACATCCTGACTGAGACATTCTGAGGACATTCTGCGGATGTCTCTGCGTTTTCTGGGTAGTATTTTCATTAATGCATTGCGGTTCATAGGGAATAACGAGGACTGGAGGGAAGGAATCTGGCAGATTGGAGTCGTTACGCGTGTTTGTGTTTTTACGGCGACAGCCATTTTGCGAGCCTATGCTCTGGACCTTCGGGTAACCAAAGTTTGTAGAATTTTGTTTATTTATTGAACCACACAGGCCCCAACGGGCATTGTGTAAGGGGGTTTACAATATCAAAAAGGATTCCAGTAACATGAGGCAAACACTGGGTATGTCAGTTTCAAAACAGAACAGAATTCACATGAACTAACAGAAATCAAGCCCCTTGCAGGTGCCCGGAGGTGCACCCGCCAAAGCGTGCTCGGAGGAGGGACCTTCCACGCCTGGAAGTTGCTTACATCCGCTGCGATCCGGGCACTGAAGGGGTGGAGGCTACACACGCACGCACGCACGCACGCACGCACGCACGCACGCAACTACATTGCTATATGTAGTCGCTTCTTTTCGTTTTATTATTTCCAGACAATCTAAACATCCGAGCTCTCAGCGTTGTCGTTCATTGACAGCTGTAGTTTTTTAAACAAAGCAACGACATGCGAGCGCTCTGTCGACGTGGTGACGGCACGGTGCTGCTCAGTGCTGATCGCCGCATCCGCCTTGTGAACTTTTTCGCGACTCTAACAGAAGGTGCGCATAAAACCTTTGCGCAGTATCAGTGGTATAATGCTCTGCGAAGGCACGAAGTCGACCGTAAGGATAGACTGCGCCGTTTTTTCTGTCTCTTTTCGGAGTTTGTAGCCGAGTTTGCGCTTTGTCCAGGCCGTGGCCTTTTAAGTTTAGCTAAAAATTATCGTCAGTTGCGAAAATTTATCTTGTTTCCCTGTTCATTCTCAAAATTTTCGGAAAACTCGCCCAGAATCGTTTTCCTTTCAGACAGCGTTTTGACCGAGACTCTCCGAAAAAGGAAGATTTTGCAAATGGAACATCACTGCCGATAGCCTTCATACTGCGAGACGGACTCCTCGACATCGCGTTCCGGGACCTACAAGAGCAGTTTTTCACGTCGGATCCTTGATGTTTGATCAGTGATGCATTGTAAACACTCCTCCATGGGCCCGAAAAGGGCCTGCAGTATGTTTAAATAAAATAAAAAAAAGAGCGGAAGCGATGTTCGTTCTTTTTCATCGTGAAGTGTGGCCGAGCGTGCGCATTCCAGGGTATTTCGATTTTTCTGTATGGGTGGCACTGCGTAAAGCAAGATTGCAAAACTCGACGTACAGCTCTTTCTGCTTTTGCTCCGACGAATTCCCGGGACCGGTTTTCAGGGCCGAGGTTCTTTTATTCCCCGAAACATTGTGATGGACAATGCAAGCATACACACGAATTTTATTTGCATTTCTCCCTGCGCAGGAACAGACCACTAACAGAGTCAGAACAAAGCAGATGTACTAGTTACACATATGGTCTCCCAAATCACTAGCTTCCCGTTCACATGGCCTGAAGCTTTGTAGCTTGAATGCACAAATGTACTTGGCTCGGCAGTGAGGCATCTAAGGCCCTACACAGGCCCGCCGACGTATGGGCCCGAGCCCGGTTCGGTCCTGCGGCTTCAAACCTGAGCCCTTCCCGGGCCCAAGAACCCAAAGCCCAGGCCAAGCAGCAAAACACCGCATTTTCGGGCTCTGGACACCGGCTTTCGAGCACCGGGAACAGGCCTTCCGGTAGGCCCGGGCCCGTGCAGTGTTGTCACTAAAACCAAGCCGTATAAGTCGTTTCCATTAGGCATTAAAATGCGAACAGGCAACAGCTGTCCCGAATGTATAAACGGTGGCGCAGTGCATGAACCGTCCCTGCTAATATTACGACATGAATAGCACCCCAGTCGTCACAGGCCGACTAGCTGGCAGTGTCTGGTCTGACACATCATTCTGGCCGCTTCTAATCAATGCCCTGTAACACACACATGTGGCACTCGTTCGGCGACAGATGCTCTTGGCTGGTCGACACACGCATAAAAAAGGCACTCATGAGGACAACATAACCGTACATGTTTTTAACAGAAAATTTTCCTCCGCTCATCTTCGGCTTCCATCGGTCGAATGGTGTATCGTGTGCCAAGAGCGGTGCTCTGGCTTCGTGGCATATTTTTGTTGCAACTGGACTCGATGATTCGTTTCTTCGAAGTATATGGGTTACACACATGCGCTCTTTACTGCATTGTATTCGCCTCGCCACCCGCGCACCTAGGGTGAACGTACATGCGGGTGAGCACATCGCGCATGCGCCGTACCAGCGGTGTTTAGTGATGATGATTATTATGATGAGAGCAGCCATATGGGAATTGTCTGCAATGATGGCCGCAAGAAAGCGCAGCGCAAGCCGTTTGTTAAGCATCACTGTACCATACACTTAGACATATACCATGAAAATAATTTGCTAAAATCTCTCTTATAACACTGAAAAAAGAACCTTCGACCAAGCCTATTTTTCAATAATCAGATAAATACAGTACAGCAACCACAAGTACGGCAAAATAAGTCAGCAAGAGGAATACTAGACGCTTTGGAAATAAAAAAGCGCGTTAGCTTCTGTGTTGGCGATCTCTCAGTATGTGTCTTATTGGTTCAATGCGTAACGAAAAAATGTAACAGTATCATGTCCTTCCTTTTATTTTTTGCATGTTGGGTATAATGGTAGAGATTTCTGGATGCTCATCGCTTGGCCACAGTTACATATTATGCGCATCAAGAAATGTTCTGCCAGTTGTTAGTGCGCTTACGTAGTACGTGCCTTGTGTTTTCTTTGTCTGCCGTTTACTTTTGGTGCCTTTTCGTAAAAAAATATTGTCGAATCAACTTACCAACTGAACATGTTAAGAGAAATCTTTTATCGTCCAAGAAATATTTCTCTCCCTTTCCAGGCCTGAATGCCTCCCAATTTAAGATCAGCTATATGCGATGAAGAAGCATTCATGATCATGTGGCCGCGGTAAGTGTCTCAATAACGGCTACACCCGGTTGGTTTGTCGGCCTTTTCAGGGATGATATCGCTTCACTTTAATGCTTTGTGATATCAGCATCCAGCTGTTTTCACGTTTTTATCATATGAGGGCATGTTTTTCTTTTTCTATAAGGGATTACAGCGATTGAGAAAAATAAGGAAAAGGGTAGGAGAAAATTCGCTAAAATGAAACTAGGTTCGGGCATTTGCCTATGCCTGGTGAAGCAACGCGTACCGCTCTGTTCTGAAACATCGACCTTGTGCTGTCGTCTGTTATTGTGGCAGCTGGATGGGACATGCGTGTTTCGAGCGGGCATGAGTTATTTCAGTGGCAGCGAGCTGATAAAGGTTGCCCTTGAGGTCGTGTATTCTCCAGCTGTCTCTCTGTGTTACCACCATTTTGCTAAGTAAACGCGAGCCAATGTGCAAATGCCTTCTACACAGGCGGTCATGGTACAGGCAATGCGCTTCTTGAGTCTCCTTAGGGCTCAGCTTGCTCAGCATGTCGCATTCTTGGCGGCGCTTTGCAGCGTTTCCCTGTCCTCACTTGTTGTATCCTTGATGATTTACGGAGTCCAGCCCGCACCTTGCATGGACGAACACTACCGCGTCACCATGGCGTACAGCTACTGCACCGAAAATTACACCACCTGGAACTCAAAAATAACCGCGCCGCTAGGCCTCTGCGCGACTTCTGTGGCGATGCTGTCAGCGTTCGAGATCTTCAACTCCACAAACCTTTGTTCATTGTACGTACTCCGCTGCACCAATATTCTCATGGGCCTGGGAAATTGGCTCGCCGCGTACGCGATTGCGATCAAGTTAGCAGGGCAGGGCATCTCGCGAGCCAAGCTTACCTTGGTAAGCGCTGCTGTCAATTCGCTCTGCATTTTGAATTTCTTATCACATATATACTACACCGACCTGGGCTACATATTTTTTCCTGTTGCTCATGTACCTCTCCTATCTTCACTGCTGTCACGGTCTGGCGGCTTTGCTTGGCGCTATTGCCATATTCTTTCGACAGAGCTCCGTCCTGTGGGTGGCTATGACAGGAGAATTTCAGCTTCTGGACTATCTCGAGAGATCATGTCATTCCCAGGGCCGTGACCGCGGCTTCCAAGAATCGGATTTACTTGGACCCGGCGGCAATGTTTGTGCCGAAATTCCCTGAAAGCGAGTGTCGGATGTTCTTTGCAAAGCCTTCGCGAGAAGCTTCGGCTATGTGTTCGTGTGCCTCTACTTTCTGGCCTTGGTTATTTGCAACTAAGACATCGTCGTTGGCGACAGGGCTCAGCACCAAGTCCGTTTCCATCCGCTCCAGTAGAGCTACTGCCTTCTTTTCACGCTTCTGCACTCAACGCCCCACGTTCTCAAGCCATCAGCCATTGCCGATTTCGGAACCAGCGTCGTGCAGAGGCCCCTCGTGTACGCATGCAGCGCTCTTCCTGGTCTCCGTCCTGGTCGTCCAGAAGTACACCCACCTGCCCCCGTACAGTACACGCTGAACGACGACCGGCACTTTGCCTTCTACGCCTGGAGGGACGTCCTCGGCAGGGGCGCCCTCGTACTGCTGCCTCGTGCCCACGTACATATTCGCCGGCTATGCACTGCTGCGGCGCCTCAGCCACGTCCCTCTTCCCCGTCGGATCCTCTTGGCGGCGTGCGTATTCGCCTCAACGGTATTCCACCCACTGCTAGAGTTTCGCTACTTCATCGTCCCCTACTTGTTCCTGGGCCTTCACATCCGAAGCGAGAGCTCCAGACAGCTTCTGTTCGAGCTGGCGCTGAACACTACACCGTCTACTGCGTGATCCTCTAGTTGTTTCTTGCTCGCAGCATTGTGTGGAACCGCGGCTGGACAGTTGAAAGCTTCATTTAGTAGCCTGGGTTGGTACAGGCACGTTGCCTGCGTCGAATCGGGATATTGCGACCATTCACGTCTGCAACATAGACTTCTGCCTCTGCTAACGTGTTTGAGAACGCGCGTGTCGTAACACTGGCGCCAGTGCAGGCATGTGGGCCAGCTAGAACACGCTCGAAGTCTGGAAATCCAGATGAAAAGGCGCGGCGAAAAAGCTAAGATGTTCAGAAGAAAACGCAACGAATCGCAAATTGCGACGTTTCTTACATTCACTACAATATGCAGCCATGTCTCATATTTGCACTCAGAACTTATTTTCACGACTCTATAAAACGCACCTGTACTACACTACAAATAAAGAATACGCAATGCGAAAAGATTGCCTTGTTTCCTTCATTATGGCGTAACCATCAAGATTCAAGGGTGGCCACTACGGAGGACGTCAAGCGTGCTGAATGCTTTGTGAGTAGTTTTTCCTAACGTACTTGCAAGCAGTAGCGCAGACACGAGTACAAGGACGAAGGAAGCGAAGAACGCAACGAACCAGACTGTCAACGTACAGTCGCGAGCGAAAAATATTAGCGCAGATCATTGGCGATCAGAATTCGTATATCTCACCACGCGGCGCTGCGGTACGCAGACCTGCTTAACGGGCCGTTTCCATGTTTGCAGCCTAGGGGTGGACGGCAGGAAGTAATCTTTATCAAGCGTGCACCGCCCGAGCGTTGAAGTGCCGACCCTACGTGACTGTGCTTTTGGCTCGGTTATCATGAGCAAAGATGGCTTCTTTTTATTACTGTTTTTTTTATGTCCGCGATGGTTGGCAAAATGAACTCGCGGGAACAATAGATGATAGCGCTGCTTTTAGCCAGTAATTTTGCTGTCCGTGGCATTCCGCTGAACCCCCCTAATACTGTAGAATGGGAACGTCCCGGCACTCTCGTTATCAGCCTCTTCGCCACCCGCAGCGCCACGCGTTGTCATTCCGGCGCTCTGGTGTACCGTCACGTGTGCTAATCTTGTTTACCCGCGACTGTACACGCGCTATTCATTCCTGGTGTATCCTTTCCAATTCCTAAATTGCGGCGCCTTACGTGATGCCACAAACAGCGTTTTTACTTCGAGCGCGTCTGTAAAGAGGAAGGTCTGTTCCTTTGCATACTTGTTCTCAGCAGACAAATAAATTTCCACCTGAAAACATATTCTGCGGCCGTCTGCACCTTGTAAAGTGTGTCCACACGAGGCCGTTAACTGCCACTCAAAAAAAAACTCCGTCGCACGCGCTCTTAAGAACAAGCTCCTTCCCGTTGGTATAGACCGTGTATTGAACCTAAGCATGAGAGAATAACCAGAAAAGTGAGAACAAGAAAGGCATGAGCGCCGAGTCGGCGCATAAGACAAAACAATGATGCGACCATAGCGCTTTAGTTCGTATACCAGGTGTCCCAGCTAAATGTAACCAAGCTTTTAAAAAACACGGGATGCCTTAGCCGTCTGAAACCAAATGAGAGTTGTTTAGAGTCGCGTGGTCTAGTCTGCAGTATTTTTTTTTCGTTCTTCAAGGTTGACTAATTAGTTAGGCTTAATTAACTAACTTTTTAATTATTGACTTGAGGAACAAAGTGTCAATGGAAAAGTTGTAGCTCGCTTTGAGAACCAGCTTACTGAGACATTTGCAGCAAAGTAATAATTACGTAAAGTAGTTTTTTTACCTGTCTTTAACCATAACCCGCACAATAAGAAAAAGCTTCCACATGACAACTGCGTAACTTCAACGTCCCAAGACGCACATTAAAGAATAAAATCCATTTTTTCTGAAGTCCTCTCCTCGATGAGACTTTGGGTGCACATTGGGGCAGAGAAGTGCGCGAGCAGCTGGTCACGCGATAACTTTTTTTAAGGCCAATAAATGAAGCTACGCAAATCTTAACTTGACGGAAACAGCACTACTAGCGGATTTTCGAAGTGATCTAAAACTTTTTCATTGACACTTTGTTCCTGAAGTCAATAATTAAAAAGTTAGCGAATTAAACTTAGCTAATTAATTAACTTTGAAGAGAGAAAAAATACTCCAGACTAGGCCACGCAACTATGAACAACCCTCAGTTGGTTTCACTGAACTAGGACACTTCGCAATTTTTATAAGTTTGGTTACATTTAGCTGGGACACCCGGTATATAGTCCCTGCAGCGCCTACCCTCCAAGGGTGCCCAACGCGCCAGAAAGCTGCTGCCCCGTGTGTATCGGTACCGCTGCACTTACCCGCTTAGCGCGACCGGGTTTTCACAGTCGGTTTTCTCTTGCGAGAACCAGTTTTCGTCAGTTAGGAATTTCACCGTTAGGAACCAATTAGTTATCCCGCAAGTGATTATTTTTTTTTCTATTTGCGTAAGAGCTGGATGTTTGCGGTCGGTAGATTTGGCTGTGCAGGTGGCACTTGAACGCGTGTTCGCTTGTGTGTGGAGGTAGACTCGGTCTGCGAGTAGGAAGCAATGGCAGGGAAAACGACTAAGGTGAAGTGTGAAGAGTGTGGCAGAGATTTTAAACTCAAAGGCTAGGTTGACGAACGAAAAGATGAGGTCGGATACCTTTGTTACACAGTGCGAAATGGCGAGAACGGTGAAAACGTTTCTGAGCCAGCATACGAAGGTGTGCGAACATGTCAGGCAATTAGAAAAACAGCTGCAGGCTGAAAAAGAAGAGACCAGACGTAGAACAGAGGCAAAAAAAAAAACAGCAAGGCGAGCTGGGCGGGCACTCCATTTTCTTTCAAAATGGCAGAACACAAAGGCGGACAAGGAATCGTTGACCCCTGAAGGACTGGAACACGGTGATAAAGGCGACCGGGAAAGCACGGTGAAAAGCTGCGCAGCTGCAGCCACGAAGATAAGCCGGGAAAAAGGCGGTTACGACAAAAAAAAATAGAGAAGAAGAGCTGTGCCAGAGAATGACTAAGGAAAAAGAGGTCAGGAGACCGGAAACGACTGTGTGATAGTCGTGGGGAGCTCGAATATGCGCAAGTGCGAAGAAGCGATAAAGGGAAGGCTGAGGAACGATGCACATGTAAAAGCCACAGCACTGCCGGGAGGGACCTGCAACATGATTGGATTGGATTGGAGTAAACTTTATTTGTGCCTGCAGTTGGACGCTCGCGCGCCCCGACGAGGGCCTACGTCGTCTACGAGGCTGCCGTTACTCGGCGCGGGTCTCCGCTCGCCGTTGCCGGCTCGCTGGATCCCTGCCTTTCGAGCGCCCCGAGGACCTGCTGGACGGCCCATAGCTGTTGGTCATGGTCGTTGCTCTTCGCGGCTGCCTCCAGCCGCGGCGGAATTGTTCCTGATCTTGCTTCCTTTGGATTTTTGATGCAGTCCCACAGGATGTGCGTGTGATCTGCCGGCTCCCTCCGGCAGACTCTACACGTATCGGTCGGGTAGGTCTCGGGGTGCATGCGATGCATCAGTCTCGGGCTCGGTAGCGATCCGGTCTGGAGCTGTCTCAGTAGTACCGCCTCCGCTCGACTCAGCCTCGGGTGCGGGGGTGGGAGAGTCCTGCGAGCCAGGCGGTAGGCCTTCGTGATTTCGCTGTAGTCGGTCATGCGGTCCTTGGCTCCGAACCACGTCGGACGGTCTGTTGCCGGGGCGCGGTTGGTTAGCGCTCGCGCCGCTGCATGTGCCGTCTCATTGTGGTTCGCACTGCGTTCCGACGCGTCGCCCGCGTGCGCCGGAAACCACTTGATTCTTACTCTTCTGTCTTGCAGTTTAGTCGCTCGTAGTACGCGCTCGGCCTCCCTGCAGACTTGGCCTTTGGCGAAGTTTCGCACCGCCTGTCTCGAGTCACTCAGCACCGTGTAGCAGTCTGCGTCGGCAATGGCCAGGGCGATGGCCACCTCCTCCGCTTGTTCCGCTCCGGCGCCTCTCACGCTCGCTGCCGTCTTCGTGGCGCCGGTCGACGCCTCTATGACGACCGCTGCGAAGGCGTTCCGTTGGTATTCGGCAACATGAAAAATGTCATGATACACGAGAATAAAAAAAGGGCGAAGCCTTGTCGCGGTGGCTGGAGGTTACCGACTTTCTTACGAGGAAAGAAGGAGCGGTGGCAAAGCACATAGTAAGGGGAGTGGAAGACCTGCGAGTGATAACCCCACAGATGCAGTTCGCGGTATGCACACTACCAGAGACACGTGTGTCACCAGGGCATCCGCGTGGAAGATGCAGTGTTGGCTGCAAACCGGGATATCAGGAAGCTGGGTCACGAAATGCATTTTGAGGCAGTAGCTATCAATAGGTAACTAAGAGTAGCGGGACGCAACAAAGGTTTCCAACGGGATGGCATCCATTTTAACATGCCGCGGGGGAAACATTGGGATGGCGAATTGCGGGTAGAGCAGTATAGTTTTTGGGGTCCGAAAGCGCTCAGAAAGAGGGAGTAATCGGAGACAGGCAGCTTTCCGAACCTAAAGTACGCAGTGAAGGTCTCTGTGCTGAGCACAGAAAGTGCCTGGCGGGCCCAGACGCCAGCACTGAGACGAAGCGAGGAAAGGAATATGAGCAATGAGCGAAATCGTAAAAGAAAGCAGAGGAAGAGGACGGTTAAGACCAACAATATAGCTTGCATAAATATTCAGGGAAGAAGAGCGCCAGCAGAGTGGCTTGAACTCAAGCAACAGATAGAGAGAAGAGCGATTTATGGTTTCACGGGAACACATCTTAGGGACCTCGAAGAAGCTCCGCGGCGGGCTCGAGCACGAAAAGGCGGAGACGTATTGATGTTGATTAACATGGGCTCACTTGGCAGAGACTAAACAATGTGTGGAGCATGTATTGGTAAAATGTAATATTGCAATTAAGCAAAGAAGTACTATTAGCAATAGTGTACTTATGGACAGGCAGCAACAAGGCAAGAAACGAAGCTTTGATCAAATGTCTATCGGAACATGTTAGATTAATGCAAGGCAAATGAGATATTCTCATACTTGGAGATAAGAACGCTCACATAGAAAATTCGATGAACATTTCCACTGTACCGGAAAAATGCTGTTGACCATGTATGAGCAGAATGACCTTATTATAGAAAACAGGGTATAGTGAAATGAGACGGTGTAATCATTTGGCATTGACTTCCACGTAATGGCAGGAGGTTTATATGAAAGGCTGAATACAAGGAAAATAAACAAGGAAGGAATAAATGGTGTTGGGAGCCACCATGCGATGTTAATCGTAATGTTTTGGTACAGGGGGAAGGACGAAGCTGGACCCCAAGAACATAACATGCAGCACGGAATTCGGTATATGAACGACCGTCATTTGATGACCATATCACAAGCGGTAGATAAATGTATACGAAAAGGCTAAAATAGATCATGGGCGTGTGATAAAGTTCTACCCTTAGGTAATTCAGAGATAGTTTATATATCAGGGGTTTCAGGGAAGCCGATCCCTAATTTTTAAAAATAGGGTTTTTGAGGTAAAGAGAAGCTTTTTGCGGCATAAAAATACCAGTGTCGGCAGACATCTAAAAACAGGTGAATCATGCTATGTACTTTAGTAAAACCAAAGTATGCTATGCTAAAACGGAAAGTTGAGCTAGTTGGCACATACTGCTGGGAAGAAAAACAGCGCTGAGACGAGGGACAAACAAAGAAGACAACAGGACCGGACAACAGGACCGGTGGGCAGCGAGTGCCAGAGAGGTTCCAGGGGGTGCTGAAGGTAGGTCCGAAGTTTTGCATCCAGCCGACGCTTGACAAAGAGGAAAAACTGCCTCTTGGAAGGTCCATCTCGCGTCTTGTCCGGCAAGAAAAAACAGCGCCGGTCCTGTTGTCTTCTTTATTTGTCCCTCGTCTCAGCGCTGTTTTTTTCCTTGCAGTATGCTATGCTATGTAGGGAAGTTAGCTAAATTCTAATAGTTAACTTTTTAACTATTACCAGTATGCACCTGGTTTCAATTGGAGATTTGTAGCCGGCCGTTAGTAATAGCCACATCTGTATTAAGAATTTCGAAAACGCGATTACCCTCGCCGCTGTGGCTCAACTAATTTTGGCTAAATCGTGCCAAAATACATGGGCTTTCGAAAAGCATGCAGGCAAAGCAACCGCTCCAGTGCACATAACTAGTCCAAATAGCCAAATTTTGTCGAACCACAGCGCCGAGGGTACGAAATTCTAAAAACTGATATGGCTATTACTAACGGCCGGTTACAAACCTCTAATTGCAATCAGGTGTCTATCGGTATTAGTTAAACGCTTCACTAGATAACATGATTCGTCCATTTTTTGATGTCCGCCAACATAGTATTGCTATGGCGCAGAAAGCTTCTCTTTAGTTCAAAAACCATGTTTTTAAAAATTAATAATCGTATTTCCTGAAACACCTGGTATATACGTAGTTGGTGCTCAAGAAAAACGAGTGGAGAAGCAAAAAGAGGCCAAAATGTTGCTGAGACGGGGATATTGAACACGCAACATCAAGCCGCCAGGCAGCAGGGCGCACCGGAAAGCAAAACAAGGAAATACTTATATATATACGCTTGCCTGAAGTTCAATAAAAATGGGACGAGTAAAGAAAAAAAAACAACCATGCCAAAATATGCTCCAGGAAATTATTAAGGCTACAACCGATAAGTGGATGGCAAATATTCGAAGAAGCGATAAGCAGGCGCCTAGAAATTTCTGGAAGCATCTGAAGGCACTTGGTACAAATTCGGAAGAAATGCGCCGCCATGTACAGGATGACGAAGGTAACTTATTGGAAAATGAAGCGGCCATGCGATTGGTTTGCGAACAGTTAGAAAAGACTCGGTCTTCAAGTATGTAACAGAGCCAGCGGTATGCGGCTTGATGCAGGCTACTAACAAAAGGAGGTTTCTGATGTAGACATAGGCCAGTTAAATTGGGAAAAAAGTGGAGAAGAGGGGCCCTAGCTTTGCATACAGCAACAGGTATGGATAAAATGCCCATGAGACTAATTGCATTGCTTGGTAAAGAAACAAGAAAGACCTTGTATGCTGCTTTAAAGGACGTATTGAAAACTAAAGAAATCCCAACAAGTTGGCGAGAGAGCGTAATGGGCTTGATATACAAGAGCAAAGGTGGAAAATATCGCATTGTCTCCTATAGACAATCGTCGGGCCGGGACGTCAAGGAGATGCGGCGGCGCTGGCGTCAGCAGTGACTTTCGCTGCGTAGACAAAAGGCGGTACCGTGCGCCTTGGGTATGCCACGCTTGCGTTTTTTTGGAACGTAATTAGCGAAAACCTGTCCAGTAGTGGTGCGGTTGGTTGAGCCACAATGCTGAAGAAATGCAGCGGCGTAAGTTTCCACAAGTTTAGCACGGACAGGTGATAGTTTGCATCTCTTAACCTCTTAATTTGCGACCGCTGTAGAAGTTATGTTATGCCCGCTATCTCTGGAAATATTTGGACGGAAACTAAGACGCAGGCTTAAATTCTCAACTGTTGCGAACCATTACCATCAAATTTTTTTCATGTCTCGTATTTGATGGAGCAAGCAAACATGTGACTACAACACATCATAGTCGCCTTTACCATGCATTAACGGCCTTATCACTCGCAACACAAAATATGCTGCATGCCTGTTTCCACACGATGTTTCTGTATTTCGCAGAAAACGTTGCCATGCCACCAAGTCACCATGCCGCGAATGCCACAACTGCGGTGTTTTAGCCATGACGAACGCTATGAAGAGATAATTATGAAGTGAGCTCTTGCGGTAAAACTGAAAGCAGCACCTTCCACCCGGCCGCGTTCAGTGCGGAAAATAGCTGGCGCGCAGGCTCCCGGTAGCGATACGCAAACCGAAACTCTAAGCATCGTTCCTAGCCATCGGTCGGGTTATTAGTATGTCGGACGGGAGAAAAATCATCGATGTCAGAAGCAAAACAATCCGTCGGAACAAAAAGACGCCACATGCGAAACGTCAGACGATGGCCAGATGCGATGCGAAACGCACTAGCGATTAACTATCGAGGGGCTACGAGGAGCAGTATTACGGTGCCATCTGCCCATGTGCCGAATAAAGCGGGAAGCCTACCGCATTCCATTCCCCGCCCCATCTGTTTTGGTCACGAAGCCAACGAAGCCGATCCAACTCCTGGCCGTTTTCACTGGTGACAGTACAGCGTTCTCGAAGGTGAGAGCATGGAGTACGTTCTCCTTCCTCCATGGATGAGAGCGTCCATAAGTTCCGCTGTTCGCTAGCTCTATAGTGACCGCAGATCCGGATCATGAGAGGGAAATAACTAGAAGAATAAGAATGGGGTGGAGCGCATATGGCAGGTTTTCTCAGATCATGAATGGCAGTTTGCCAATATCCCTCAAGAGAAAGGTATACAACACCTGCATCTTACCGGTACTCACCTATGGGGCAGAAACGTGGGGGCTAACAAAGAGGGTTCAGGTTAAGTTAAGGACAACGCAGCGAGCTATGGAAAGAAAAATGATAGGTGTAACGCTAAGAGATCGGAAGAGGGCGGAGTGGGTGAGGGAACAAACGCGGGTTAATGATATCCTAGTTGAAATCAAGAGGAAGAAATGGGCTTGGGCAGGGCTTGTAATGCGAAGGCAAGATAACCGCTGATTCCAAGAGAAGGCAAACGTAGTAGGGGACGGCAGAAAGTTAGGTGGGCGGATGGTGGTGGTGGTGGTGGTGTGACACTTTTTATTAACAGCCTTTATGTTAGGCGTTCAATAGGTCCTGGGCCAAGGTGACGAGGGCGCGTTGTAGGTTCAAGTACCGGGAGGCAAGCCAGATGGGCCACGGTGGGGGTGGCGGGAAAGGATAGGCGGGGGACTGGAAGGCTACGTGGCACTGAGATTAAGAAGTTTGCGGGGATACAGTGGCCGCAACTGGCAAAGGACAGGGTTAATTTGAGAGACGTGGGAGAGGCCTTTGCCCTGCAGTGGGTGTAGTCAGGCTGATGATGATGATGACAAATTACTAAGCAATGGCTAATTACTGATTAATGACTAAATACTAATTAACTGCTAATTAATGACGCTTAAGTTTCGCCTTTAGGAGTGGAACGCGACAGCGTGTTGTAGTGCTGCCAGGGAGCCCATGGAACGCCACCACCTGTTCGGCGCGATGCCTTGCCCTTTGAACACAACGCTTCTTGAGGAAAGGAAATGGCGCAGTAATTCTCTGTCATCTCAGTAGACATCTGAACCGCACTGTACAGGAAGGGAGGAAGTCGAAGCGAAAGAAGAAAGAGGGGCCGTAATGAAGAAAATGAAAATTGTAGTTGAGGAAAGGAAATTCCGCAGTAACTGTCTCACATATCTGAGTAGCAGGCCATGGCCATGTTACCACCAGCCGACCTCTCCACCTTTTCCTCTCATTAAAATTCCTTTCTCTCTTTCTCGGTGGACACCCCTCAAAAGCGTGACACTTCTGCTGACAAGCTTCTGCTGACAACCTTCTGTCGACAACGATCAGGCATTAAGGCTTTCGCCTTAATAATTCGCGTAGCTTAACGTCCCGAAGAGACCTATGGGCACTGACGATGGACGCCGATAATGGATGTCTCCGTATTATTTGGCCAAGCGGCCAAAGTGCAAAAAGAAAACAAATTAGAAAATCACGTGAGCAGTTTCTTTGTAGAACACAGTGTTTATTTTGAGCGAGGCATCAACTGGAAACACGAAAATTCGCACTGATTTGACCAACAGGAATCACAACAGCGGCGTCTATAATCCCGCGAACTTCTCCAGTTTTTGGCTGCTTCGCGCTCGTTGAATGAGGCTTCGGCAAGTGTACCATGTACCATATAAAATGGTTATGTTTGCTGACGAAAAGTTTGGGACAGAAGTTCTTCTTAATGAGACAGCGCACAGCTAACACACACACAAAAAAATGTAAGTCAGTGGCAGTGGTGAAAGTCCCGACTCCAACACTGTTTCACGTTCCCATTTCACACCGAAGTTGTTGTCGATGGATATCTGCCAGCAGCAGTAGAAGGTCAAGAAAGAGGCGTTGGTCTAGCCGCCGCATCTCCTTTTCGCCCGGCGGTCTAGGGTCAGCAAGAATGCATTGAGATGCAGGAAGAAATCGTGGTAACGCACTTCGAAGGGGTCGACACGGATCTCCTGCGCGTGCCTGGCTGCTTCCTGGCCGTCGTTCAAGTCCGGCACAATGCCTCCATTCAAAGCACCAGGAACATTCGCCTGCGTGGCTCCCTCACCAGGCGGTCTCGGTCTTTCTTCGTTCATGGTGACACAGGTGCAGAACGCGGGCCTTGGTCTCCTTTCTCGGGCTGTGTGATCGCTGATGACCGTGCACCTGTGATGAAGCCTCGACGGAATCCTGCCTTGACTATTGCGCAAAGCAAAACTGGAACACAGCTACGTTAGCAATAGAACATGCGTTTTCTCGTGCGATTATGACCATGATGATGATGATGGTGACTAGATGTCTCTCGGGATAAGCTACGATCACACCATGGTCATTATGAAAGCCATGGAGGAAAAAAAAAATCTGTGGAGGGAACGTCCGGCGACAACCTTGAAGCCTAGTCTTATCAAGTAAAAATTTAAAAAAGAAGAGAGTTGGTCCCCCGTGATCACGCCACATGATAGCGTGCGGGGAAATCTAGCCCCGCTGCGCGCGCGCATGCGTGACCCAGCGCGGCAGACTGACTGTAGATCAACCTCTTTGCTGTAGGCGCCCCACGCCTCGGGCCGCGCAGAGGCGCGCACTAAAACATGCCAGAACCGAACACATAAAGGACTGATTGGGAGAGCGAAAAACGGTGGAGGGAGTGGCTTCCCCCATGGTGAAAGCGGCAGGGAGGAGGGTGAAATTTTATGGCGTGAGAAAGTTTCCTTACACACACATCAATTAATCGCGCGGCGTACTTAGGCAAGGACAGTAGGATGGAGACCATGTAGGATCTAGGATGCACACGAAGCGACGCAACCAGACCATAGTGCCAGACCCGGGGCATCGAGCCAAAGCCATTTTTGACCCGTCACAATACTAATTTGATAAGTGCCTCCTGCAGCTGTGCGTCGCAAAATAGGAACAACGTTCTTGTGCCACCACAAGGTGGAAAGGGGCCGCCGCGGTGGCTCAGTTGTTTGTGCTCGGCTCGTGACTTGAAATACGCGGGCTCCATCGCGGCCGCGGCGGTTGAATTTCTATGGAGGCGAAATTCTAGAGGCCCGTGTACTGTGCGATGCCAGTACACGTTAAAGAACCCCAGGTGGTCGAAATTTCCGGAGACCTTCACTACGGCGTCTCTCATAGCCTGAGTCGCTTTCGGACGTTAAATCCCCACAAAACCGACCTACCAACAAACCATCAAGATGGACAGAGACCGCTGGCGCTAACTGCACTGTTGACTGGCTGAATAATTATTTTTGCAGCTTTAACAGCGGAGGGTGGCTGGTGCCCCGTGGGCGTTACATGCGCGTAGTGAAAGGGTCACACGTTTAGCTCTGCGAGGGGGAAGGATTTTGAACGAAGACTAGAAGTGTAAACAAGTATCCAATGGCCAAGGACATCACAAAATCGTTGTGTTAGCCGTGAAACGCTTCATGTTTAACAAATTTCATACTGTATAAAAGGAAACGCCACGGAAACACCCAAACCACTCAGCAACGGCTCTAGAATGTATCTTCATTAGACAAGCAAGAGGTCTGTATGATAGCTAGGCGTTAAGAGGAGCTATGAAACATGTACAAGCCATCCTGTCAACCATTTTCAAGACATAGGAAGGTGGCCGTATCATAGCTAATATTCTGTCAATTTTGGGTGGCAAAGATCTTGTTAGATGTTTTCTGTAGTTTCAAAAATGTCTGGTACACTTAACTGGTGAAAAGATTTATCAATACGTCTTGTGCTATACACTCCATTTCACACGTTCCCAGTGGAGTGAAAGCCACGAGCTCGATGCGACGGCTTTTAGGCTTGTCATGTAACCCTGCCAGCGCATGAGAACAACACACTGGAGGAAGGCACCACCTTGCGCTCGTTGCTTCCACTACACTGCGAACAACTTATGAAATGGAGCGTAGATATTGAATTTACCTTAAACGGAGACTGAGGAAAAATTGAAACTGCTTTGTATCGACAGAATACCGGCTTCTAACCACAAAAACACCCATCTTACTGGAAAGAAACCTCTTGAAAGGTAGAAAAATCGCCGCCACGGGCCACGAATCTCGCAAGTACAAGCGTGATGACGAAAGAGGAGAAAAAAACGACGGATCTCTGAGGCTGACAAATGTGCAAGAAGTATATAAGTTTTGTTTTGAGACCGTTAGTGCACTTTTATGACACGAGGAAGGTGGAAAAACGACAACCTGAATATTGGAAGTGAAAGAAAACATGCAATTGGCGGCGCAACAGGTGGCCAGCTGAGTTTCGGTATGATATTTAACATCACTTACATCTATATCTATGAGACGACCTTTCTGTGCTCAGTGGTCAGGAGTGGGGAGGGGGGGGGGGGGGAGGTTGTTGCGAGATACGAGGAAAGGAAAGGTGCTGTTTCCCTTGTGGTGGAGATCCCACGCAGGAAGGGAATACACGAAGAAAGGAGTAAATGGGCCGCTGGAGGCTCTGGAGTAATTTCGGAGCCCAGAGTTCTTTCACTCATGCTCTGACGGCGCACATTAAGCGAGTTCTTATGCTTTTCTCCGTCGAAATGCGGCCGCCGCGTTAAGATGTGCTCAGCAGCCGAACACCAAAACCATAGAGCCACCGTGGCGATCGAGGTAAACACCTGGCGCACACAGCATGCACTCAACCTTCAATGACGCATCACTGCAGTACCAACTTCCCCATTTTAGAACGAAAAGCCTTTGCCAAAAATATACAGCCGAAGGCTTTTGCTTTGGAGCCCTGCAGCGTGGCTCATTTTGCATCCTCAGCGGCCCTGGTCTCTCGAAGGTAGGGGGAAGTCGCGTCTTCAACCCTGCCAAGCTTAGGACTGCCCAATGTGCTCGAGAGGCTCGCTACACGGCCTAGAAGCAGCTGTATTTTTTTTGGCGAAGGCTGTACAAGCTGTTAATAAACATAAAAATACGCGACTATTTGCTTTCGCCGATCACTACGTATCACTCAGCCGATGGCACAGCGGCAAGCCGACACGCGGCTGGCTGGAAGGCACTCCACGAGTTAGCTGACTCCTCCTCTTTACGGAGGTGAGTTCAAAGCAAAAACAAATAATGGCGGGAGCCGGGACGTTTAATTCGATTTAATAGGGAAATGGGCCGCACAGGACAAATCGAAATCTAAGAATGCTCGAAGCGTAGAGATTGGATTCACGCAGTAAAAATGCGAGCTCAGAGTCCTCTTTAGCGCACCTTTAAGAGAGCGAGAAAAACTTTATTATGGCAAGTGTTTTTAAACCCCCCTTGGGTCCCTGGACCACTCCACGGTCCCACTCTACGTCGGAACGTTCATGCGCACCTTTAAAGGCGAAACTTGAGCAACCTCCAAGTTTTTAGAGCTGAAGCACCCTTTCATTGGCAAAGCAGAAAAACCCGGGGTATGTGTGAAACCTCAACCTTTGGCCTTGTCCTTTGACCTTGAACTTTGACCTTGATCTTGCATTCGGTTGCCTTTCAGGCGGTGTACCCTCAAGTGCTTTCGCAAGTCCTGCTCGGTTTAACTAGGTTAAAAACCTACCATTTTTTCCCCTCGCCGTCTTTTTTCTTCAAGCTCTTCAGTCACCCCTTGCAGGCCCACTTGGATTCTTTCATCTTTTCCGCTGATCTGGATAACATCGAGGATCGGCTGTACAGGCAGCCCAGTTTTTTATTGAGTGTATTGTACTCCATCACGGTGCCTCTGTCGTTTTGATCACTGATCGGGGTGCCGTGTTTCTGGCACAGCTCACACAGGAGATCCTCCGTCTAAGCTGCATCAGCCACCGCCGAACTACTGCGCACCATCCGGAAACCAATGGGCTGACGGAGCGGCCGAATAAGACGATGGCCGACGTGATCTCCATGTACGTGGACATCGCCCATTGCAGTTGGGGCGAGGTAATGCCCTACGTTACATTCGCGCATAATACCGCTGTCCAGGAGACGAACTTAGTGGCACGGGCGAGAGACACTTTATTTTCCGTTCTATTTTTTTTTGCTCCCATAATAATTTTTGCACAGGAGACGATACATATGTGGTGCAGGGAAGGGCTTATTATTTTTCAATATTTTTAGGCTGCCCCAACCTAATATATGTCCAGGAGACGACAGGTATGTCCCCTTTCCAGCTGGTACATGGTAGACAGGTCACCACGGTGCTTGACGATGATGCCAAACGAGCCGCCTGACGACGTAGTTGATAATGCTCGACTAGTCTACGAGCGCGCGGAAGCTCGGCAACTCGCTAGACTCCGCATGCAACACCGGAGTCCGGCATACCGACGCTCGTTGGCACAAGCTCCGTCGACGTGACGTCCATTTTTACCCTGGGGACAAAGTCTGGGTGTGGACTCCGGTACGCCGTCGAGGTCTCTGCGACTAACTCATGAAGCGCTACTTCGGCCCGTATACGGTTCTTCGCCGTAACGGTGAACTTCTACCCAAAGGAACGCAACCGTCATCACGTCGTCCCCCCCGCCCTCAAAATTGTGCACGCAGTCCGGCTTAAGTATTACGCGCGATGGCCGCCTGCCCCCTTCCTCATTTCCCACCGCCTTTTAAATCGGCCAGCTGGAAGGGCTGGGCCCGTATGTGCATGGTTTACCAGCTTGTGTTTTTGCTGTCAGGTTAGCATCGGGACGATGCTTCTTTATAGGGGAGGAAGTGTAGCGACTGGAAGAGAAAGACCAATCGCCGCGTGCCGACGACGACCTTGCTGCTGGCGGACCTGCCTGATTTTGTTGTCCTTGCTTTCGCCTGTTCTCGCTGCCGGCCTGTACGTCAAGCCGTGACAATATATCCTTCCAGTTACTTTCAGTCTAAAACAGATTCCTCAGAATACACCGTATATCTATGTTACAGCATTCCGTACAATACAGATAATGTGCGCGTACGCACCAGAGATGTTAATTTTATCTGAAACGGCGCAGCTGACATTTTCAGTACATCAATTCGTGCATCATTTACACAATACATTGCAGTCATTCTGTTCTCCTTGTGCACGCAGTACAGAAGGATCATTCTGTGCACAGTGACTGCACGCGATTGAATTCATGCACGTTCTACCTTACAATCGTTAATTGCAAAAAACTTTAGTAATAATTGTGTAAACAAGTGAAAGCAATCCACTATCATGAATGGCCCTCACTGTTCATGTTATAATACGTGACATCAATAGAATTCAATAAAACTTGTTGCGGGGCTAGTTGAAGACACATACACTCTAAAAAAAAGGTTAATACATTTTGGGGTAGCAACAACCGTCACATATATATGTGACGGCTGTTGCTATCCCAAAATGTAGTAACCTGAACTACCTTTTTTTAGAGTGTATATATGACCACCTATGTAGTAACTGCAAGGTAGTAACATTTACTACCTCTGGAGAGGTAGCAACAGTAACTACCAGCAATAACATTTGCTAGATTTCCGAGATTGTTAGATTTGCTGCCATTCAGGAAACTTTTCATTATATAAAAAAAGGTGAATTTTAGTAGCAATGTCACCAGGAATGCTAGTGTACATATATGTGCATATTCCGATCATCCATTTCCAGATCAAGGTAGTAATTGATACTGCCAGGGTTATAATGAGGTAGTAAAAGTGTAGTAACTGCCAAAAAACGTAGTAAAAGCAGAAGTCACTACCTTGTTACTACTTAATTTTCTCTTGAGGCAGTAACAAGGTCGTAGGAACATAGTACATAGGTAGTAAGGGTTAAAAAAATGGTTGTAACAGCACCGTTACTACGTTTCCATTACCTTTTTTTCTAAGAGCGTACTTGAATAAAAAGGTAGACCAAAATAAAAGACGACCACAGGAGGCAGACACGACAAACACGAACGCTGTGGTCATCTTTTTTTTGCGCTACCTTTTTATTCATTAGAATATACAGCTGCATAATCGGTTCCCACGATGTGCCGACTTTTTTGCTGACGAAACACGATGAGTGCTTTGTCAAAAGCAGTGTCTAAATCATAGTTTATGATCAACGGCGCCGAAATGAGTGATGGCCGGCTCCCGAGAAAAACCCGCCACGGTGGCTCACTGCAGGGTTGGGTCGCTCTGGGCTGTTCTCGCCAGAGGGTACCCTATGTGGAGGCCCAAGAGCTCATTTCCATTACATACGCTACATATGCTCCGAATTCCAGCCGCCATCAGAGTGGCAACTCACTGATCGAGTGATGGGAGTTCGCGGTGTCCAGCTCCGACCTAGCTGTCCAAAAGCAGCTGGTGGGCTGGGCTTTGGAAGTCGCCGGACGTCACCGACTGCTGGCCACCTCACGAGACCAGGAGCCAACCCAAGAATAGCCTAAGATACGACTCAATATTTATTAAAATTTACCACCACCACCTGCTACTGAGCCGGAGCTCCCGGGTTAGAACCCGGCCGCTGCGGTCGCATTTCGATGGAGGCGAAACGCAAAAGGCGCCCGTGTGCCTGTGCGAAAGTGGTCGAAATTATTCCGCAGCTCCATTACGGCACCACTTTCTTTCTTTCTTCCCTTCCTTTCTCTCTTTCTTCCTTCCTCTCTTTCTGTCTGTCTTTCTTTCTGTCTTTCTTTCTTTCTGTCTGTCTTTCTTTCTTTCTGTCTGTCTGTCTTTCTTTCTGTCTGTCTGTCTTTCTTTCTTTCTTTCTTTCTTTCTTTCTTTCTTTCTTTCTTTCTTTCTTTCTTTCTTTCTTTCTTTCTTTCTGTCTGTCTGTCTTTCTTCCTTTCTTTCTGTCTGTCTTTCTTTCCTTCTGTCTGTCTGTCTTTCTTTCTGTCATTCTTTCCTTCTGTCTGTCTGTCTTTCTTTCTGTCATTCTTTCCTTCTGTCTGTCTGTCTTTCATTCTTTCTTTCTTTCTGTCTGTCTTTCTTTCTTTCTGTCTGTCTCTCTTTCTTTCTCTCTCTCTCTCTCTCTTTCCTTCTTTATTCCATTCCTTCTTTCTTTCTCTCTTCCTTTCCTTCTTTCTCTCTTCCTTTCCTTCTTCGTTCCTTTCTTTCCATTTTTCTTTCTTTCTCTCTTTCTTCCTTCCTTTCCTTCTTTCTTTCGTTCTTCTCTCACTCCCTCCTTTATCCCTTCCCTTATGGTGCAGTTCAGGTGTCCACCGAAATGTGAGGCAGATATATTGCCATTTCCTTTCCTCAAAAAAAAAAACAATTTTTTTCCCCCGAGAAAGCGAGCGCAGGTAGCGGCTCCTGTTGTATCCGTGCGGCTCTCGCTGCACTTTTCGCAATTTCCAAGGTCACGTGCACAAAACCAAACACTACCGTAAGTGTCGTGTTCCTTCATGGCGCCGCAAAACAGGCGACAGCGCCCGAGATACCGCGATTGCCGGTGTTCCCAGAGAAAGCGAGAACCTTCAGAACCTTCTTGCGGTTAGATCATGTTCTTTACTACCGACGCTAGCGCCAGTTGGTCATAGCGTTAAGCGGACCAGTTAGGGCCTACTCACACGATGGTCCGTTCGGCCGCGGCCCGCGAATCACGTGTTCATACACCACAAAAACTGGCTTGCGATGCGACCACGTCAAGCGGATGCGTCTGACCAAAAGATCAGATGACGCGCTGGTGTGCCACAGTTGCTGATTATTTTAAAGTGTTTGGCAACGCTGGTCGAACAGGTTTTTCTTACCGACCCATGACTGTGCGACTGAATGAAAGAAAAATTGCAGAGGAGGTCGTGCGGAGCGGGTGCGGCCCATTGTCCAATTCCTCAATGGACTGGGCCGTCTTGCTAGCCCAGTTGCCAGGGCTAGCGACCTCAGCTTCCTTCCTTAAACAGTCCACGGGCCGACAGCGCGCCTCTCAATGTGGTGACGCATGAACACGTGATGCGCAGGGGGCTCGCGAACGGACCGTCGTGTGAATCGGCGGCTTCAGCGGAAGTTTCTCCAATTAGCCGGGACGGAAGTTGCTCGGGCTTTCCTCCCCCTGGTATTGGTTAGTGTTGCGGTTGGAGATGAATTTTTTTCTATTTCCGAGGCTCAATGAGTGAAAGAAAGAGAGCGCTGGCGTGGCCGACACAAATGTTTTTTTGTTTTATTGGGGTTTAACGTCCCGAAGCAACTCAGGCAAATGAAGGACGCCGTAGTGAAGGGCTCCGGAAATTTCGACCACCTGGGCTTCTTTAACGTGCACTGACATCGCACAGCACACGGGCCTCTAGAATTTCGCCTTCATCGAAATTCAGCCGCCGCGGCCGGGATCGAACCCGCGTCTTTCGGGTCAGCAGCCGAGCGCCGTAACCACTGAGCCACCGCGGCGGGGACACAAATGATACGGTGTCAGCTCCAACATGCGCAAATACGATGGCTGCACGGGCTGTTAGATTCAGGAAGGAGCCAATTTCTTCATGCTGAACTTCATTATATTTGGAAGGCTTTTATTAAAAATAAATAATTCGCGTAGTTTAACGTCCCGAAACGACCTATGGGCAGAGAGGGACGCCGATAATGGATGTCTCCCGATTAATTGGCCAAGTGGCTAAAGTGCGAAAAAAATTCAGAAAATCACGTGAGCAGTTTCTTTATAGAACACAGTGTTTATTTTGAGCGAGGCTTCAACTGGGAACACGAAAATTCAGACTGATTGGACCAAAAAAAAATAATACAACAGCGGCGTCTATAATCACGCAAACTTCTTTTTGGCTGATTCGCGCTCGTCGAAAAATGAGGCTTTCGCAAGTGTACCATGTACCATATAAAATGGTTATGTGTGCTGACAAAAAGCTTGTGACAAAAGTTCTTCTTAATGAGACAAGGAACAGTCAAGGCAAAAAAAAAAAAAGGAAAGTCAGTGGCAATGGTGGCAGTCCCGTCTCCAACGCTATCTAACGTTCCCATGTCACACCAAAGTTCTTGTCGATGGAAATCTGCCAACATCAATAGGAGGTTGTCAAAAGAGAGGCGTTGGTCTAGCCGCCGCATCTCCTCTTCGCCCGGCGGCCTAGGGTGAGCAAGAATGCATTGAGATGCAGGAAGAAATCGTGGTAACGCACTTCGAAGGGGTCGAAACGCTGCTCCTGCGCGTTCCTCGCTGGTTCCTGGCCGACGTCCATGTCCGGCACGATGCCTCCATTCAACGCACCAGGAACGTTCTCCTGCGCGGCTCCCTCACCAGGCGGTCTCGGTCTTTCGTCGTTCATGGTGGGACAGGTGCATTACGCGGGCCTTGGTCTCCTTTCTCGGGCAGTGTGATAGCTGATGACCACCTCTGATGAAGCCTCGACGGAATCTTGCCTTGACTATTGGGCAAAGCAAAATTGGAACACAGCTAGCTTAGCAATGGAACGTGCGTTTCCTCGTGCGAATATGACCATGATGATGATGGTGACTAGATGTCTCTCGGGATAAGCTACGATCACATCATGGTCATTATGAAAGGCATGGAGGAAAAAAGAACCTTGAAGCCTAGTCTTATCAAGTAAAAATGTAGTAAAAAAGCAGAGAGTTCGTCCCCCGTGATCACGCCACCTGATAGCGTGCGGTGAAATCTAGCCCCGCTGCGCGCGCGCATGCGCGTCCCAGCACGGAACACTGTCTGTAGATCAACCTCCTTTCTGGAAGATGGACAGAGAATGCAGGCGCTATCTGCACTGTCGACTGGCCGAATAATTTTTTTGCAGCTAAAACAGCGGATGGTAGATGGTGCCCCGTGCGCGTTACATGTACGAAGTGAAAGGGTGACACGTTTAGCTCTGCGAGCGGGAAGGATTTCCAGCGAAGACTAGAAGAGTAAACAAGTATCCAAGGACCTAGGACTTCACAAAATCCTTGTGTTAGCCGTAAAACGCTTGCTATTTAATAAATATCATACTGTATAAAAAAGTCACGCAAATACCCAAATCACTCAGCTACGGATGTTTCACATCTAGAATGTATCTTGATTAGACATGCAAGAGGCCTGCATGATAGCTAGGTGTTAAGGGGAGCTATGAAACATCTACAAGCCTTCCTGTCAACCCTTTTCAAGACATAGCAAGGTGTGTATAGTGGCCGTATCAAAGCTAATATTCTGTCAATTTCGGGTGATAAACATCTTGTTAGATGTTTTCTGTAGTTTCAAAAATTGTCTGTTACACTTATCTGGTCAAAAGATTTATCAATACATCTTGTACTATATACTCCATTTCACACGTTCGCAGTGGAGTGAAAGCCCCGAGCTCGAGGCGACGGCTTTTAGGCTTCTCATGTAACCCTGCCAGCACATGAGAACAACACATTGGAGGAAGCCGCCGTCTTGCGCTCGTTGCTTCCACTCTGCGAACAACTTAAGAAATGGAGCGTAGATATTGAATCTATCTGAAAGGGAGAGTGAGGAGGAATTAAAATTGTTTTGTATCGACAGAATACTGGCTTCTAACCACAAAAGCACCCATCTTACTGAAAAAAAAGCTCTTGAAAGGTAGAAAAATCGCCGCCACGGGCCACGAATCGCGCAAGTACAAGCGTGATGACGAAACAGGAGAAAAGCGACGGATCTCTGAGGCTGACAAATGTGCATGAAGTATATAAGTTTCGTTTTGAAACCGTCAGTGCACTTTTATGACACGATGAAGACGGAAAAACGACAACCTGAAAGTTGGAAGTGAAAGAAAACATGCAATTGACGGCTCAACAGGTGGCCAGCTGAGTTTCGGTATGTATTGGGGTGCCTCGCGGCTTAGCGTTTTGCGTGCCCGCATAGTTTCGTTATGCGCCTCGATTTACAAGGGCGGAGCCGCAGAGGACCTTCAAGTGCCTCTCTAAGTTCTCCTCGGACGAAGTTCGTGCAACGGCACGCAACTGCGAGGAGGAGAAGGAGCTGTGGATAGTTAATGTTTAACGCGTCTCCATGTTAGCAAGGGCACCGCTCGACGTGTTCGCTTCGCAAACGTACAGCCAGCCAAATCTTTAGTTGGGCGTGCGTGACGGTCATTTTTTCTGCGCTCTTGCGCTCTACGACGAGCAAACTTGCGGTAAGCTACTTATTAAGCACGGGCTTGTTGAGCCTGTGTTTAGATTTGATATTTTCGCAAGTTTGCTCCGTCAAAAGCTGCAGGAGCACGGAAAACGCGGCCGTCTCGCACGCCAGCTAAGGATTTGCCCTGGGCGCCATAAACAGCCCTACGAGGACTAGTATTAGTGAATTTAAATATGCCGCACTTGCCAGCCTCTGCACACTAGTCGTGACGGTGGCTCGGCGCGGAGAGCGAAGCTGCCGACTCAGCGCTCGGACTTGCTTGCCAGACCCGCCGCCTCAGCCCCCAAAAGCATCGCATGTTGAGTGGGGCTGAGGTCGCTGAAGTACAGGCCTCAGTTCTTTGGGATTACTTTGTTGTCGGAATCTGAAAAAGAATCCATCGTAACGTTGGTGCAGACGTAAACGAAGCGTCCGGCCGGCAGTAGTTTGCATTTCGGCTGCTGCTAGGCGGCAGTGCAGCGCTCGCAGCCACTAATCACGGAGTCCCCATTTCCGCCACTTTACTTCGCTTTTCTCCTATTTCGTCATCAGTGAATGCCGAGTTTGAATCGCAGCTGCGAGAAGAAGTTTGTCAGCTTTGAATCCAGATTCCTTTGCACATTTCGCTGCAGGACAAACGGTAACAAAGCCAGGAAATGCCGAAGTATCGAATTTGACAAACAAACAAAAAATTGGTAGCGTTGTCCTCAGTGTCACTTTAAATCTAAACACTGCGCGTAGGAAAGACTGCCACAGAATCTCTCGTGAATGCATAGGAAACGTCAATGAGTATATTCCTGCATTTACCTTGCACTACCTGGAGTCCTTCGCTCATCCTTTACCGCACCAAAATGATCTCCTCAGCGTGCACGTATAGAGAACTCGTGTTCAAGGAACTTGCAAGATATTTTAGTGAAATTAAGTTTAAATGCGACCTTCTCTTGCTGAAAACCGGTATTACTGTCTGAAGTGACAAGAAAATTAACTAAAAAATGAATGGTGTTCTTGTCTGGACTAAGCACATACAATAGAAATGTGCAGACGTCAGAGAAAAAGGTCTTAAAAATATTTTATGCATGTCCTGCGTAGCTCTAGATATTTAACATCGCTTCCTTCTATATCTATGGGACATCCTTGCTGTGCTTAGTGGTCAGGGGGGGGGGGGGGGGCTTTTACAAGCTACGAGGAAAGGAAAGGTGCTGTTTCCCTCGTGGTGGATATCCCACGCATGCAGGAAGGAAATACACGAAGAAAGGAGTAAATGGGCCGCTGGAGGTTCTGGAGTAATTTCGGTACCCAGAGTTCTTTCATTCATGCTCTGACGGCGCACATTACGCGAGTTCTTTTGCTTTTCTCCGTCGAAATGCGGCCGCCGCGGCAAGATGTGCTCAGCAGCCGAACACCAAAACCATAGAGCCACCGTGGCGATCGAGGTAAACACCTGGCGCACACAGCATGCACTCAACCTTCAATGACGCATCACTGCAGTACCAACTTCCCCATTTTAAACGAACAGCCTTTGCCAAAAATATACAGCCGAAGGCTTTTGCTTTGGAGCCCTGCAGCGTGGCTCATTTTGCATCCTCAGCGGCCCTGGTCTCTCGAAGGCGGGAGGAACTCGCGTCCTCAACCCTGCCGAGTTTAGGACTGCCCAACGTGCTCGAGAGGCTCGCTACACGGCCTAGAAGCAGCTGTATTTTTTTTTTGGCGAAGGCTGTACAAGCTGTTAATAAACATAAAAATACGCGACTATTTGCTTTCGCCGATCACTACGTATCACTCAGCCGATGGCACAGCGGCAAGCCGACACGCGGCTGGCTGGAAGGCACTCCACGAGTTAGCTGACTCCTCCTCTTTCCGGAGGTGAGTTCAAAGACAATAAAAATAATGGCGGGAGCCGGGACGTTTAATTCGATTTAATAGGGAAATTGGCCGCACAGGACCAATCGAAATCTAAGAATGCTCGAAGCGTGCAGATCGGATTCACGCGGTAAAAATACGAGCTCAGAATCCTCTTTAGCACACCTTTAAGAGAGAGAGAAAAAAAAACCCTATTATGGCAAGTGTGTTTAGACCCCCTTGGGTCCCTGGACCACTGCAGGGTCCCACTCTACGTCGGAATGTTCATGGACACCTTTAAAGACGAAACTTGAGCATCGTCCAAGTTTTTAGTCACCCTTTCATTAGCAAAGCTGAAAAACCCGGGTATGTGTGAAACCTAAATCTTTCGCTTTGACCTTGAACTTTGACCTTGATCTTGCATTCGGTTGCCTTTCAAGCGGTGTTGCCTTAAGTGCTTTTGCACGTCCTGCTCGGTTTAACTAGGTTAAAAACCTACGGCTTTTTCCCCTCTTGTTTTTTTTTTCTTCAAGCTCTTCAGTCACCCCTTGCAGGCCCACTTGATTCTTTCATATTTTCCGCCGATCTGGATAACATCGAGGATCTGCTGTAGAGGCAGTCCAGTTTTTTATTGAGTGTATTGTACTCCGTCACGGTGCCTCTGTCGTTTTGATCACTGACCAGGGTGCCGCGTTTCTGCCACAGCTCACACAGGAGATCATCCGTCTAACCTGCACCAGCCACCGCTGATTCACTGCGCACCATCCGCAAACCAATGGGCTGACGGAGCGGCTGAAGAAGACGATGGCCGACGTAATCGCCATGTACGTGGACATCGCCCATTGCAGTTGGGGCGAGGTACTGCCCTACGTTACATTCGCGCATAATACCGCTGTCCAGGAGACGAACTTAGTGGCACGGGCGAGAGACACTTTATTTTCCGTCCTTTTTTTTTTTTTGGTCCCATAATAATTTTTGCACAGGAGACGATACATATGTGGTGCAGGGAAGGGCTTATTATTTTTCAATATTTTTAGGTTGTCCCAACCTAATATATGTCCAGGAGACGACAGGTATGTCCCCTTTTCAGCTGGTACATGGTAGACAGGTCACCACGGTGCTTGACCCTATGATGCCGCACGAGCCGCCTGTCGACGTAGTTGATGATGCCCGACTAGTCTGAGAGCGCGCGGAAGCTCGGCAACTCGCTAGACTCCGCATCCAACAAGAATAGCATACCGACGCTCATTGGCACAATCTCCGCCGACGTGACGTCCATTTTTGCCCAGGAGAGAAGGTCTGGGTGTGGACTCCGGTACGCCGTCGAGGTCTCTGCGACTAACTCATGAAGCGCTACTTCGGCCCGTATACGGTTCTTCGCCGTAACGGTGAACTTCTACCCAAAGGAACGCAACCGTCATCACGTCGTCCCCCCCCCCCCCCCCCCCCCGCCCTCAAAATTGTGCACGCAGTCCGGCTTAAGTATTACGCGCGATGGTCGCCTGCACCCTTCCTCATTTCCCACCGCCTTTTACATCGGCCAGCAGGAAGGGCTGGGCCCGTATGTGGTTTACCACCGTGTGTTTTGCTGTCAGGTTAGCATCGGGACGATGCTTCTTTATAGGGGAGGAAGTGTAGGGACTGGAAGAGAAAGACCGATCGCCGCGTGCCGACGACGACGTTGCTGCTGGCGGACCTTTGTTGTCCTTGCTTTCGCCTCTTCTCGCCGCCGGCCTGTACGTCAAGCCGTGACAATATATCCTTCCAGTTACTTTCAGTCTAAAACAGAGATTCCTTAGAATATACTATAAGTATATGTTACAGCATTCCGTACAATACATGCAGATAATGTGCGTGGACGCACCAGAGATGTTAAGTTTATCTGAAACGGCGCAGCTGACATTTTCAGTACATCATTTCGTGCATCATTCACTCAATACATTGCAGTCATTCCGTGCTCATTGTGCACGCAAAACAGAAGGATCATTCTGTGCACAGTAACTGCACGCAATTAAATTCATGCACGTTCTACCTTACAATCGTTAATTGCAATAAACTTCTGTAATAATTATGTAAACAAGTGAAAGCAAACCACTATCATGAACTGCCCTCACTGTTCACGTTAATATACGTGACATAAATAGAATTAAATAAAACTTGTTGCGGGGCTAGTTGAGGACACATACTTTAATAAAAAGGTAGCGCAAAATAAAAGACGACCACAGGAGGCAGACTCGACTAACACGAACGCTGTGGTCATCTCTTTTTGCGCTACCTTTTTATTCATTAGAATATACAGCTGTATAATCGGTTCCCACGATGTGCCGAATTTTTTTATGACGAAACACGATGAGTGCTTTTTCAAAAGCAGTGTCTAAATCATAGTTCATGATCAACGGTGCCGAAATAAGTAATGGCTCCCGAGAAAAACCCGCCGCGGTGGCTCACTGCAGGGTGAATTGGGTCGCTCTGCGCTGTTCTCGCCAGAGTGTACCCTATGTGGAGACCCAGGAGCTCATTTCCATCACATACTCTACATATGCTCCGGGTTCCAGCCGCCATCGGAGTGGCAACTCACTGATCGAGCGATGGGAGTTCGCGGTGTCCAGCTCCGACCCTGCTGTCCAGAAGCAGCTGGTGGGCTGGGCTTTGGAAATCGCCGGACGTCACCGACTGCTGGCCACTTCACGAGACCAGGAGCCAACCCAAGAATAGCCTAAGATACCACTCAATGTTTATTAAAGTTTACCACCACCATCAAGTACTACTGAGCCGGAGCTCTCGGGTCAGAACCCGGCCCCGGCGGCCGCATTTCGATGGAGGCGAAACGCAAAAGGCGCCCGTGTGCTGTGCGAAAGTGGTCGAAATTATTCCGCAGTTCCATTACGGCACCTCTTTCTTTTTTTCTTGCTTTCCCTCTTTCCTTCTTTCTTTCTTCTCTCACTCCCTCCTTTATCCCTTCCCTTACGGCGCGGTTCAGGTGTCCACCGAAATGTGAGACAGATATACTGCCATTTCCTTTCTTCAAAAAATCAATTTTTTTTCCCCGACCGAGAAAGCGAGCCCAGGTAGCGGTTCCCGTTGTATCAGTGCGGCTCTCGCTGCACTTTTCGCATTTTCCAAGGTCACGAGCACAAAACCAAACACCACCGTAAGTGTCGTGTTCCTTCATGGCGCCGCAAAACAGGCGACAGCGCCCGAGATACCGCGACTGAGGGAGTTCCCAGAGTAAGCGAGAACCTTCAGAACCTTCTTACGGTTAGATCATGTTCTTTACTACCGACGCTAGTGCCAGTTGTTCGTAGCGTCAAGCGGACCAGTTAAGTCCGACTCACACAATGGTCCGTGCGCCCGCGGCCCGCGCATCACGTGTTGTTGAAGGCGGTGGGTCCTGGAGAAGACTGACTCATTCAGCACCGCAGGTCCCGGCTCCGAAGGGACGGAGTCGAACTGCGTCATCGAGGAAACTGTACAGACGGTTTAATTTACATATTTACAGTCGAGATGGGAGTCCAGTTAGGTGGGCCGATGTGGACACTGGTGGTACCGCCCACGGCAGGGTGCGGTGCTGGGCTCTGTCTCTCTCTCGCAGCTCGGTCATTGGGAAGGGGAAGACAGAGTCATCAAACACAGATGCGTCGCCTTGTCCACTGTGGCAAGTCTTCTGTTCGTTGCCTCCGCGGGGAAGGAGTATCCTGCAGTCTCACCGCAGGTGAATGAACCTCCTCGAACTCCCCCGAAGGATGGCCGAAGCACGAGTCGTCTGTCGAGGACACAGCGTCTTTCAATTAGCAGCCTCAGATGGACCTGGCGTAGCACCACACCGTCCGTCGTCGTCTAAGCTTCCGCCGCTGGTGTCGCCAGCCCGTGTCGCATCTTTTGCTTCGCGATGAGTCACGTCCGATACACTGCGGCGGTCATCTCTGCTTCCGCCGCTGCTGCCGCCGGCGCCAGGCCTGGTCGTATCCCTTGCTACGCGACGAGTCACGTCCGGTACTAATTCTTCCCAGGACCGCGTTCCCCAATCTTCACAGTGTTCACACGCCACAAAAACTTGCCTGCGATACGACGACGTCAAGCGGATGCCACTGACGAAAAGATCAGACGACGCGCTGATGTGCCACAGTTGCTGACTATTTTAAAGTGTTTGGCAACGCTGGTCGAACAGGTTTTTCTTCGCAACCCATGACTGTGCGACTGAATGAAAGAAAAACTGCAGAGGAGGTCGTGCGGAGCGGGTGCGGCCCTTTGTCCAGTTCCTCAATGGACTGGGCCGTCTTGCTAGCCCAGCTGCCAGAGCTAGCGATCTCAGCTTCCTTGCTTGAACAGTCCACGGGCCGACAGCGCGCCTCTCAATGTGGTGACGCATGAACACGTGATGCGCAGGGCGCGAGCGAACGGACCGTCGTATGAATCGGCGGCTTCAGCGGAAGTTTCTCCAATTAGCCGGGACGGATGTTGCTCGGGCTTTACTCCCTCTGGTATTGGTTAGTGTTGCGGTTGGAGATGAATTTTTTTCTATTTCCGAGGCTCAATGAGTGAAAGAAAGAGAGCGCTGGCGTGGCCGTCACAAACGATACGGTGTAAGCTCCAACATGCGCAAATGCGATGGCTGCACGGGCTGTTAGATTCAGGAAGGAGCCAATTTCTTCATGCAGAACTCCATTATATTTGGAAGGCTTTCATTAAAAATAAATAATTCGCGTAGTTTAACGTCCCGAAGCGACCTATGGGCAGCGAGGGACGCCGATAATGGATGTCTCCGGATCATTTGACCAAGTGGCCAAAATGCGAAAAAAAAAACAGAAAATCACGTGAGCAGTTTCTTTGTAGGACACAGTGTTTATTTTGAGCGAGGCATCAACTGGAAACACAAAAATTCAGACTGATCTGACCAAAATAGTTATACGACAGCGGCGCCTATAATCACGCAAACTTCTTTTTGGCTGCTTTGCGCTCGTCAAAAAATGAGGCTTCGGCAAGTGTACCATGTACCACATGAAATGGTTATATGTGCTGACAAAATGCTTGGGACAAAAGTTCTTCTTAATGAAACAACAAACAGCTACAGCAAAAAAAAAAATGGAAAGTCAGTGGCAGGGTAGGAAGTCCCGACTCCAACGCTATCTCATGTTCCCATGTCACACCAAAGATCTTGTCGATGGAAATCTGCCGACAGCAATAGGAGGTCGTCAAGAGAGAGGCGTTGGTCTATCCGCCGCATCTCCTCTTCGCCCGGCGGTCTAGGGTGAGCAAGAATGCATTGAGATGCAGGAAGAAATCGTGGTAACGCACTTCGAAGGGGCCGAAACGCTGCTCCTGCTCGTTCCTCGCTGGTTCCTGGCCGACGTCCATGTCCGGCACGATGCCTCCATTCAACGCACCAGGAACGTTCTCCTGCGTGGCTCCCTCACCAGGCGGTCTCGGTCTTTCTTCGTTCATGGTGAGACAGGTGCAGTACGCGGGCCTTGGTCTCCTTCCTCGGGCAGAGTGATAGCTGATAACCAGCTCTGATGAAGCCTCGACGGAATCTTGCCTTGACTGTTGCGCAAAGCAAAATTGGAACAATGCTAGCTTAGCAATGGAACGTGCGTTTTCTCGCGCGATTATGACCATGATGATGGTGATGTTGACTAGATGTCTCACGGGATAAGCTACGATCACATCATGGTCATTATGAAAGCCATGGAGGAAAAAAAAAATCTGTGGAGGGAACGTCCGGCGACAACCTTGAAGCCTAGTCTTATCAAGTAAAAATTAAGTGAAAAAGGAGAGAGTTCGTCCCCCGTGATCACGCCGCATGACAGTGTGCGGTGAAATCTAGCCCCGCTGCGCGCGCGCTTGCGCGGCAGACTGGCTGTATGTCAACCTCCTTGCTGTTGGCACCCCGCTCCACGGGCCGCGAAGACGCGCGCACTAAAAATACCAGAACCGAACACATAAAGGACTAACTAGGAGAGCGAAAAACGGGGGAGGTAGTGGCTTTCCCCGTGGTGAAGGCGGCAGGGAGGAGGGTGAAGTTTTATGCCGTGAGAAAGTTTCCTTTCACGCACATCGATTAATCACGCGCCGTAGTTTATTTATTTTATTTATTTATTTAATACTGCAGAGTCGCTCGACTCCAAGCAGGCATGAGCACGGGCATGAGCACAGATACAAATAAAAGACACAAGATATGCACAAACTTCATGCAAGAGCAAACGATAATGCGAAAAAAGAAACCAAAAAGACATGGGTTTCACATAGAAAAGGCTCTCAAATTATCAACAAAGGTTTCCACATTTGGGCTGTTCACTACACACTTCGGCAATTCGTTCCACTCTGCTACTGATTTGAAAAAAAATGAGTGTTTTACTGTGTTAGAGTATGCACGAAATTCTTAGGTAACGACAGGACGATGGAGAGCATGTAGGACGAAGACGAAGCGACGCAACCAGACCATAGTTCCGGACCCGGAGCGTTGAGCCAAAGCCACTTTTGACTCGCCACAATACTAATTTGATAAGTGCCTCCTGCAGCTGTGCGACGCAAAATAGGAAAAACGTTCTTGTGCCACCTCAATGTGGAAAGGGGCGGCCGCGGTGGCTCAGTGGTTATGGTGCTCGGCTGCTGACCCGAAAGACGCGGGTTCGATCCCGGCCGCGGCGGTTGAATTTCTATGGAGGCGAAATTCTAGAGGCCCGTACATTGTGCATTGCCAGTGCAGGTTAAAGAACCCCAGGTGGTCGAAATTTCCGGAGACCTTCACTACGGCGTCTCTCATAGCCTGAGTCGCTTTCGGACGTTAAACCCCCACAAACCGACCAACCAAGAAACCATCAAGGTGGAGAGAGACCGCAGGCGCTAACTGCACTGTTGACTGGCCGAATGATTTTTTTACAGCTAAAACAGCGGAGGGTGGCTGGTGCGCCGTGGGCGTTGCATGTGCGAAGTGAAAGGGTGACACGTTTAGCTCTGCGAGCGGGAAGGATTTCCAGCGAAGACTAGAAATGTAAACAAGTATCCAATGACCTAGGACTTCACAAAATCCTTGTGTTAGCCTTAAAACGCTTGCTATTTAATAAATATCATACTGTATAAAAGAAAACGTCACGGAAACACACAAACCACTCAGCAACGGCTCTAGAATGTATCTTGATTAGACATGCAAGAGGTCTGTATGATAGCTAAGCGTTAAGGGGAGCTATGAAACATCTGCAAGCCATCCTGTCAAACCTTTTCAAGACATAGCAATGTGTATAGTGGCCGTATCATAGCTAATATTCTGTCAATTTTGGGTGACAAACATCTTATTAGATGTTTTCTGTAGTTCCAAAAATGTCTGTTACGCTTAGCTGGTCACCAGATTTATCAATACATCTTGTACTATATACTCCATTTCACACGTTCGCAGTGGAGTGAAAGCCACGAGCTCGAGGCGATGGCTTTTAGGCTTGTCATGTAACCCTGCCAGTGCATGAGAACAACACATTGGAGGAAGCCGCCGTTTTGCGCTCGTTGCTTCCAGTACAATGCGAAATACTTATGAAATGGAGCGCAGACATTGAATCTATCTTAAAATGACACTGAAGAGAAATTGAAGTTGCTTTGTATTTATAGAATACCTGCTTCTGACCGCAAAAACAGCCATCTTACGGAAAACAAAGCTCTTGAAAGGTAGAAAAATCGCCGCCACGGACCACGAATCTCGCAAGTACAAGCATGATGACGAAACAGGAGAAAAGATGGGACGGATCTCTGAGGCTTACAAACGTGTGTGAACGCCAGCTCATCCCCGCCGACGGAGATCCTTCGACGGAGGGCGAGCAACCCGAACTTTGAGTCAGAGCAACCCGAGCCGCTCGCGTCTGGAGAGAGTGATGTGAGGAGAGGATGAGGAAGACGAGCGCTCGCGCGGCGCGTGAAGACAACAGACTCAGCTGTTGGAAACGAAAGAAGCAACACGGCCTCTTGTTAACGCAGCGCTCCTTTGTAACGGATTGACGAATAAACATCATTGAATTCTTCTTTTATCCTAACAATTCAGAAGTGGGATAGAGTAAACGTTCGCCCTAACTTACGAAGTTAACCGGCAAGCCCCACCATGCCTGTCACCTGCACCGGAGCATCTTCAACGGATATGGCAAACGAAGATGGCGGACGACCGAGCAGCGATGGCGGGAACGACGACGCCGACGACTCAAGCCAAGGCGGATCCGACAACGCGGTGACAAGTGGAAACTTACCTCCGATACCTCAGTCAAGGGTTAACGTAGCGGAAATCCTGCAGGCCAGCGTTCAGGCAGCAGGGAGAGAAGCCATCAACGGAATTGCCTTGATTAAGACGCATCAAGCAGCAGCCACACCCATCATCACCTTGGTGGAGACAGCTCGGTTACTGCCATTGTTTGATCCGGTGTCATCCAGATCCCACGGTGTCATCCCACGCCGGAAGGGAATATACAAGAAAAGAGTAAATATGCCGCTGGAGGCTCTGCGCTCATTTCAGTACCCAGAGTTCTTTCATTCGTGGTCTGACGGCGCACATTACGCGAGTCCTTTTGCTTTTCTGCGTCGAAATGCGGCCGCCGCGGCAAGATGTGCTAAGCAGCCGAACTCCAAAACCACAGCACCACCGTAGCGATCGTGGAAAACACCGGCCGGGCGCACCCAGCATGCACGGGACCTTCAATGACGCATCATTGCAGGACCAACTTCCCCATTTTAGAACGTACAGCCTTTGCGAAAAATATACAGCCGAAGGCTTTTGCTTTGGAGCCCTGCAGCGTGGCTCATTTTGCATCCTCAGCGGCCCTTGTCTCTTGAGGGTGGGAGGAACTCGAGTCCTCAACCCTCCCAAGCGTAGGACTGCCCAATGTGCTCGAGAGGCTCGCTACACGGCTCAGAAGCAAACCCCTATGGCTCTTCTTCTTTTTTTTTTGGCAAAGGCTGCACAGGCTGTATCTCACAACTGGGAGCGCGTGACCGCCGCGCATCTACGCACCCTAGTGTTAACAGGGCCTACCTGGGGTTCAGAGATAACAATGGTCATGTAAATAAATCAGCGGTGGAAGTTAACAAAAAGCGATTGGAAGATTAGTGGCTCAAAAGTAGAGGGGACATAATTTTAAAAGTGTAGGACTGAAAACGTATTTGTAGAAAATGACGAATTTTAAGACAATTTATAACACTTAAATAAGAAAGAATTGGTGGTGGCTTAGCTTGGTTAAGCCAGGTAATTGCGAAGCAGTACGTGCCGTACCGTACTAGCTCGAGCCGTCGGTGCCTACCGCCTCGCACTGCGACGGCTCGAGCCGGGTCCCCCTTTTTACACAGATGGTGTGACGTCACTCCTAGCGCGGCGCCCCTGGGGAGAAGAGCGGGAGTTAGGCCGCCGCTCCGTGCCTACCGCCTCGCATCGCGACGGCGTGAGATGGGGCCCCGTTTTTACACAGATGGTGTAACGTCACACCAGACGTCATGCTAAAGGTCAACCGTGCCTACCACCGCCTCGCGTTATGACGGGCTGAGGTGGTAGCTAAAGTAGTATTGCTTCGCAATAAAATAACGAAAAAAAATGGCTGAGGCTTAACTTGGTTAAGCCTGGAGAATGCGATGCATCATCGTGTCGCGTAATTTGGAGGCGCACAACCACAGCGACGCCGCGAGGTGGGCCCCCGTTTCTCCACTGTCGTGACGTCATCGTGTCACGTGGTGCGACGTCATGTATCACGTGATTTGGAGGCGCACAACCACAGCGACGGCGCGAAGTGGGCCCCCGTTTCTCCACTGTCGTGACGTCATCGTGTCACGGGGTGTGACGTCATATATCACGTGATTTGGAGGCGCATAACCAAGGTGAAGGGCTGAAGTGGTAGCTAAAGTAGTATGCTTCGCATAAAAAAACCAGCATGGTGGCGGCTGCCACCACACCGTTTCAAATGGGGCGCTCCTGCCTTCCATCCATCCATCCGTCCGTCCGTCCGTCCGTCCGTCCGTCCGTCCGTCCGTCCATCCATCCATCCATCCATCCATCCATCCATCCATCCATCCATCCATCCATCCATCCATCCATCCATCTATCCATCCATCCATCCATCCATCCATCCATCCGTCCGTCCGTCCGTCCGTCCGTCCGTCCGTCCGTCCGTCCGTCCGTCCGTCCGTCCGTCCGTCCATCCATCCATCCATCCATCCATCCATCCGTCCGTCCGTCCGTCCGTTCGTCCATGCATTCGTCCATCCGTTCGTCACTCCGTCCGTCCGTCCGTCGCGCGGTCGCTGCTCGCGCAGTGAGCGTGCATTGCTTGCGGGCCATGTTTAGATGACTCATTTCTGCGCTAAGCTTTGCTCTGAGCAGGCCACCGAGGAGAAAAGAGAAGCCCCAAAGCTAGCACATCATGCCTGGGCGCAATTCTGAGCTTCCATTTGAAGAGAGTTGCTCAACAAACGGTGCCGGGCTATCCCGAGTGCAGACGACAAGCCTTAACCGGAGAATCCTGCCATTAGCGAAAATCAGTTTTAGCAGTTTCTTTCTCTTCTCTCTCTCTCTCTTTTTAAAGGGCGTAGTCGCACTGATCAGATACGTTTTGCCCACTTGCATTCAAAGCTGCATAACCCTCGTTAAGCAGCGAGTGGCTTAAACCTTATGTTTCGATCCTCGTCCATGCAGCATTATTCGGCGATGTCATCAAGAGCCTATTTTAAGTGGGAAGTACGTCTATGTGCCATGGCGTGTTCTGGTTCTGATAAAAGGCGCAGTACTGGCGGTCTTAACATGCATTGCGAAAAACATGAACGACAAACGCATGCTCCGTAATAGCTAGGTGAAGAAAAATAGAGCTCCAAATTGCTCAAATTTTACTGCTCACATCTGTTTTTGTACCATCATTTCACGTGACTAAATTAAGAAGAAGCAGACAAGAAACGTAAACAACGAAACGGGCATAATACGCAGCGTTCAAGGCATATTAGTTAAAAAAAAGTTTACTACCAACCGTGTGAAGTCTGGTGCTCGTTTACACACAATCGACAACGCGGACTACAGGGAGTCGGCTGCAGTTGTTTTTTCTGCTGCGGTGCTCGTCTTTGCGCTGTTTACCTTTCAATATGTACCACCAACTCGCCCATTTAGCTGTTTTACAATTAATTCGTCCAAAGTATACTTAAATTCTTGTAAATTGGCAGTCCGCATTACAATATTTGGAATACACTTCAAGCTGCTCTTGAACAATCTAATGCTCGAAATTGAGTTTCGGGAAATCGCATTTTGCTGTGGACAATGTATGGAAAGTGTACTTTCGTAAATATGCAGTCAATCCGCCTAAAGTATACTTAAATTCTAAAAAAAGGACAGTCCGCGTAAACTTATCTGCATTACACTTGAAGCTAGCGTGGAACTATCTATAGGGCTTGAAATGACGTTTCAGGGAACAGTGAAAACTCTCCCTTTCCTGTCGTCCTTTCGTTTATGGTAACTTCCAGCAGGAAGGTAATCATCGCTTATTTATATTACATGCGGAGAACGTGATAGCACTATACCGGCAATGGCGCCTTGGGTAGTTCCGCGGGCCCGAATATGCCAGCGAAAAGGACCCCGACTGGCACGCACGCGTGTATGCGTTGGCAGACAGTTCGACTCCTGACTTATTACTAATGCAAGTTTCAACTAGCAATTCGGTTCTAGATTCCCCCCAGATTCGAATGCGACCAATATGGCACTCCTGCGATAATTTGGGTGCCCACGGTCTTTGCGCAAAAAGCGCTTACCGGGCAAGATAGTGCGCCGCTCTCGGTGGGTATTTATAAGGCAAGCCACGTGCAAAACATGTCGGAACACTTGTTTGCTGCTTCACTTTCGTCGTGATTTCCTGTGTAGGTATCTTTGCCGTTCACATTCCGTCACGTGACCTTATAATCTCATACACCTCTTGATTGATGATGATTACGCGTGTACAATTTGTTCTGCAGTTGAAGCATTAACCCGTCTCACTCTATGGAGCCGTCCAATAGACCTTTTTTAAGCCCAACTGAATATATTTTTTATGTATTAAATGTATATTTATAGTCTACTTCTAATGTACTCTAATGTATTTAATGTATATTTTTAGTATATTTCCGATGCATTATAAATATGCTAAGCGGGCAAAAAGGTACTTTTCTCGTATTTTTAAGAACGTTCAAAATATTATTTCTTGTATACTTAGAAAGAATTCGTATTGGAGTTCAAGCATAGGGACAAAAAAATGCGAAATAAATATGAAATAAATATAATATGTTTGAAATGCATTTTTAGCACATCTTCTTTTTCGCTAAGGGCGTTTGTGCTTGCATGATAGAAATTCATACATTTTTTTTAAAGGCCGAGTTGACGGATGCACACCGCGCAGTTTTCTCGAGTACTGAGACTTCTGTGGGAGCTACACATCCCAAGTGGTCGAAATTAATCCGAAGGCGTTCGCTACGCATCATCACCAATACAGACGAAGTTGTGAATGGCACATCCCAGTATAGGCGAAGTATATATAGATGAATATTCATCTAAGCGACCCTAAAATGAGGAGCACTTACTACATATTCAAAAATTTTTCTTCCCCAAATAATTACCCCAATTTTCTTCTTAGTCAACTATTCCAGCAGCCCTGCCGCTGACAGCCGGGGAGAGTCTGCGATGCGGGGTCTGTGGTAAAAGCGCTTGCGCAATAAGGACGGCCGGTGGCTGCTTTTTCCAAATGATACAGCGTCAGCTCCAACATGCGCAAATGCGATGGCTGCGTGGGCTGTTAGATTTCGGAAGGAGCCAATTTCTTCATGCGAAACTCCATTATATTTGGAAGGCTTTTATTAAAAATAAATAAAAATTTAGGGGGCACTTTGACTGTCTAAAGTGCGTAGAGGCGAAAGGGTTTTCCGCACCACTTTTACTGCCGCTGTGGCCCTGGTACGTCACCACTGGATGACATAACAGATAATTATGTACTGATTACTAAGTAATGACTAATTACTAAATGCTAATTGACTACTAATTAATGACGCTTAAGTTTTGCCTTTAGGAGTGGAACACGACCGCGTGTGCTGCCAGGGAGTCCATGGAACGCCAGCACCCGTTCGGCACGATGCCTTGCCCTTTGAACGCAACGCTTTTTGGGGAAAGGAAATGGCGCAGCAATTCTCTGTCACCTCAGTGGACATCTGAACCGCACCGTACAGGAAGGGAGGAAGTGGGAGTGAAAGAAAAAAGAGGGGCTGTAATAAAGAAAATGAAAATTGCATTTGAGGAAAGAAAATTAAGCAGTAACTGTCTCACATATATCGGTGCACACCACTCAAAAGCGTGACGCCTCTGCTGACAAGCTTTTGCTGATAACCTTCTGTCGACAACAATGAGGCATTATGGCTTTCGCCTTAATAATTCGCGTAGTTTAACGTCCCGAAGCGACCTATGGGCAGTGGGGGACGCCGATAATGAATGTCTCCCGATTAATTGGCCAAGTGGCTAAAGTGCGAAAAAAATTCAGAAAATCACGTGAGCAGTTTCTTTGTAGAACACAGTGTATATTTTTTGCCAGGCATCAACTGGAAACACGAAGACTGAGACTGATTTCATCAGTAAATCATACAACAGCGGCGTTTATAATCCCGCAAACTTCTTCAGTTTTTGGCCGCTTCGCGCTCGTCGAGAAATGAGCCTTCAGCAAGTGTACCATGTACCATATCAAATGGTTATGTGTGCTGACGCAATGCTTAGGACAAAAGTTCTTCTCAATGAGACAAGGAACAGTTAACGCAAAAAAAAAAAGGACAGTCAGTGGCAGTGGCAGTGGTGGCAGTCCTGACTGCAACGCTATCTCACGTTCCCATGTCACACCAAAGTTCTTGTCGATGGAAATCCGCCAACAGCAATAGGAGGTCGTCAAGAGAGAGGCGTTGGTCTAGCCGCCGCATCTCCTCTTCGCCCGGCGGTCTAGGGTGAGCAAGAATGCATTGAGATGCAGGAAGAAATCGTGGTAACGCACTTCGAAGGGGTCGAAACGCTGCTCCTGCGCGTTCCTCGCTGGTTCCTGGCCGACGTCCATGTCCGCCACAATGCCTCCATTCAACGCACGAGTAACATTCGCCTGCACGGCTCCCTCACCAGGCGGTCTCGGTCTTTCTCCGTTCATGGTGAGACAGGTTCAGTACCCGGGCCTTGGTCTCCTTTCTCGGGCAGTGTAATCGCTGATAGCCACCTGTGATGAAGCCTCGACGGAGTCCTGCCTTGGCTATTGTGCAAAGCAAAATTGGAACACAGCTAGCTTAGCAATAGAACATCCGTTTCCTCGTGCGAATATGACCATGACGATGATGATGATGTTGGCTAGATGTCTCTCGGCATAAGCTACGATCACTGCATGGTCTTTGTGAAATCCATGGAGGAAAAAATAAAAACTGAGAAGGCAGCGTCCGGCGACAACCTTGAAGCCTAGTTTTATGAAGTAAAAATGTAGTAAAAAAGCAGAGAGTTGGTCCCCCGTGATCACGCCACGTGATAGCGTGCGGTGAAATCTAGCCCCGCAGCGCGCGCGCATGCGCGACCCAGCGCGGCAGACTGACTGTAGATCAACCTCCTTGCTGTAGACACCCCACGCCACGGGCCACGCAGAGGCGCGCACTAAAACATACCAGAACCGAACACATAAATTACGGGGGAGGGAGTGACTTCCCCCATGGTGAAAGCGGCAAGGAGGAGGGTGAAGTTTTATGGTGCGAGAAAGTTTCCTTACACACACATTATTTAATGGCGCGCCGTACTTAGGTAATGACAGTAGGATGGAGACCATGTAGGATGCAGACGGAGCGACGCAACCAGACCATGGTGCCGGACCCGGAGCATCGAGCCAAAGCGACTTTTGACTCGTCACAATACTAATTTGATAAGTGCCTCCCGCAGCTGTGCGTCGCAAAATAGGAACAATGTTCTTGTGCCACACAAGTTTGAAAGGGGCCGCCGCGGTGGCTCAGTGGTTATGGTGCTCGGCTCCTGACCCGAAAGACACGTGTTCGATCCAGGCCGCGGCGGTTGAATTTCTATGGAGGCGAAATTCTTGAGGCCCGTGTATTGTTCGATGTCAGTGCACGTTAAAGAACCCAGGTGGTCGATATTTCCGGAGACCTTCACTACGGCGTCTCTCATAGCCTGAGTCGCTTTCGGACATTAAACCCCCACAAACCGACCAACCAACAAACCATCAAGGTAGACAGAGTGCGCAGGCGCTAACTGCACTGTCGACTGGCCGAATAGTTTTTTTACAGCTAAAACAGCGGAGGGTGGATGGTGCTCCGTGGGCGTTGCATGTGCGAAGTGAAAGGGTGACACGTTTAGCTCTGCGAGCGGGAAGGATTTCCAGCGAAGACTAGAAATGTAAACAAGTATCCAATGACCTAGGACTTCACAAAATCCTTGTGTTAGCCTTAAAACGCTTGCTATTTAATAAATATCATACTGTATAAAAACGTCACGGAAACACCCAAACCACTCAGCTACGGCTGTTTCACATCTAGAATGTATATTGATTAGACATGCAAGAGGTCTGTATGATAGCTAGGCGTTAAGGGGAGCTGTGAAACATCTAGAAGCCATCCTGTAAACCCTTTTGAAGACATACCAAGGTGTATAGTGGCCGTATCATAGTTAATATTGTGTCAATTTTGGGTGAGAAACATCTTCCTACATGTTTTCTATAGATTCAAAAATGTCTGGTACAATTAGCTGGTCAAAAGATTTATCAATACATCTTGTACTATATACTCCATTTCACACGTTCGCAGTGGAGTGAAAGCCACGAGCTCGAGGCGATGGCTTTTAGGCTTGTCATGTAACCCTGCCAGTGCATGAGAACAACACATTGGAGGAAGCCGCCGTTTTGCGCTCGTTGCTTCCAGTACACTGGGAAAGACTTATGAAATGGAGCGCAGACATTGAATTTATCTTGAAGGGACACTAAGGAGAAATTGGATATGTTTTGTATCGATAGAATACCTGCTTCTAACCACAAAAACACCCATCTTAGTCAAGGGCGTCCGCAGAACTTTCTCCATGGGGGGGGGGGGGGGGGGGGGGCACCCGATTTCCGGGGATGGGGGCGGCGGTAGGTTAGCACCAAGAAGGAACTAGTGCATAAATAATGTCCGTAATTCCTGGCAGGGGGGACGGGGGGAGGGGAGGCTTGCCCCCCCTTCCGGACGCCCAACATCTTATTGAAAACAAAGCTCTTGAAAGGTAGAAAAATCGCCGCCACGGGCCACGAATACCGCAAGTACAAGCGTGATGATGAAACAGGAGAAAAGAAGCGGCGGATCTCTGAGGCTGACAAACGTGCATGAAGTATACAAGTTTTGTTTTGAAACCGTCAGTGCACTTTTATGACCCGAGGAAGACGGAAAAATGACAACCTGAATGTTGGAGGTCAAAGAAAAGATGCAAATGGCGGCGCAACAGGTGGCCAGCTGAGTTTCGATGTGTATTGGGGTGCCTCGTGTCTTTGCGTTTTGCGTGCCCGTATGGTTTCGTTATGCGCCTCGATTTACAATGGCGTAGCCGCAGAGGACCTTCAAGTGCCTGTCTGCTCCTCGGACGTAGTTCGTACAACGGCACGCAACTGCAACAAAGAGAAAGAGCTGTGGATAGTTAATGTTTCACGCATCTCCACGTTTAGCAAGGGCAGTGTAGGACTCAAAACGTATTTAAAGAAAATGACGAATTTTAAGACAGTTTATAACACTTATATAAAAAATAAAGAAAACCGAGGATGGTGGCAACTGCCAACACCCCTTTTCAAAGGAGACGCTAGTATCTTCCATCCATCCATCCATCCATCCATCCATCCATCCATCCATCCATCCATCCATCCATCCATCCATCCATCCATCCATCCATCCATCCATCCATCCATCCATCCATCCATCCATCCATCCATCCATCCATCCATCCATCCATCCATCCATCCATCCATCCATCCATCCGTCCGTCCGTCCGTCCGTCCGTCCATCCATCCATCCATCCATCCATCCATCCATCCATCCATCCATCCATCCATCCATCCATCAATCTATCCATCCATCCATCCAACCCTCCATCCATCCGTCCATCCATCCGTCCGTCCGTCCGTCCGTCCGTCCGTCCGTCCGTCCGTCCGTCCGTCCGTCCGTCCATACGTCCGTTCGTCCGTCCGTCCGTCCGTCCGTCCGTCCGTCCGTCAATCCATCCATCCATCCATCCATCCATCCATCCATCCATCCATCCATCCATCCATCCATCCATCCATCCATCCATCCATCCATCCATCCATCCGTCCGTCCGTCCGTCCGTCCGTCCGTCCGTCCATCCATCCATCCATCCATCCATCCATCCATCCATCCATCCATCCATCCATCCATCCATACGTCCGTGCGTCCGTCCGTCCGTCCGTCCGTCCGTCCGTCCGTCCGTCCGTCCGTCCGTCCGTCCGTCCATCCATCCATCCATCCATCCGGCCGTCCGTCCGTCCATCCATCCATCCATCCCTCCGTCCGTCCGTCCGTCCGTCCGTCCGTCGCGCGGTCGCTGCTCGCGCAGGGAGCGTGGATGGCGTGCGGGCCGTGTTTAGATTACTCATTTCTGCGCTAAGCTTTGTTCTGAGCGGGCCACCGAGGAGAAAAGAAAGGTCCCAAAGCTAGTACATCATGCCTGGGCGCAATTCTGAACTTCCGTTTGAAGAGAGTTGCTCGACAAGCGGTGCCGGGCTATCCCGAGTGCAGATGACAAGCTTTTACCGGAGAATCCTGCCATTAGCGAAAATCAGTTTTAGCACTTTCTTTCTCCTCTCTCTCTCTCTTTAAAGGGCGTAGTCGGACTGATCAGATACGTTTTGCCCACTTGCATTCAAAGCTGCAGAACCCTCGTTAGGCAGCGAGTGGCTTGTATCATATGTTTCGATCCTGGACCATGCAGCATTATTCGGCGATGTCATCAAGAGCCTATTTTAAGTGGGAAGTACGTCTATGTGCCATGGCGTGTTGTGGTTCTGATAAAAGGCGCAGTACTGGCGGTCTTGACATGCATTGCGAAAAACATGAACGACAAACGCATGCTCCGTAATAGCTAGGTGAAGAAAAATAGAGCTCCAAATTGCTCAAATTTTACTGCTCACATGTGTTTTTGTACCATCATTTCACATGAGTAAATAAAGAAGCAGACAAGAAACGTAAACAACGAAACGGGCATAATACGCAGCGTTCAAGGCATATTAGTAAAAAAAAAGTTTACTACCAACCGTGCGAAGTCTCGTGCTCGTTTACACACAATCGACAACGCCGACTACAGGGAGTCGGCTGCAGTTGTTTTTTCTGCTGCGGTCTTCGTCTTTGCGCTTTTTACCTTTCAATATGTACCACCAACTCGCCCATTTAGCTGTTTTACAATTAATTCGTCCAAAGTATACTTAAATTCTTGCAAATTGGCAGTCCGCATTACAATATTTGGAACACACTTCAAGCTGCTGTTGAACAATCTAATGCTCGAAATTGAGTTTCGGGAAATCGCATTTTGCTGTGGACAATGTATGTAAAGTGTACTTTCGTAAATATGCAATCAATCCGCCTAAAGTATACTTAAATTCTAAAAAAAGGACAGTCCGCGTAAACTTATCTGCATTACACTTGAAGCTAGCGTGGAACTATCTATAGGGCTTGAAATGACGTTTCAGGGAACAGTGAAAACTCTCCCTTTCCTGTCGTCCTTTCGTTTATGGTAACTTCCAGCAGGAAGGTAATCATCGCTTATTTATATTACATGCGGAGAACGTGATAGCACTATACCGGCAATGGCGCCTTGGGTAGTTCCGCGGGCCCGAATATGCCAGCGAAAAGGACCCCGACTGGCACGCCCGTGTATCCGTTGGCAGACAGTTCGACTCCTGACTTATTACTAACGCAAGTTTCAACTAGCAATTCGGTTCTAGATTTCCCCCAGACTCGAATGCGACCAATATGGCACTCCTGCGATAATTTGGGTGCCCACGGTCTTTGCGCGAAAAGCGCTTACCGGGCAAGATAGTGCGCCGCTCTCGGTGGGTATTTATAAGGCAAGCCACGTGCAAAACATGTCGGAGCACTTGTTTGCTGCTTCACTTTCGTCGTGATTTCCTGTGTAGGTATCTTTGCCGTTCACATTCCGTCACGTGACCTTATAATCTCATACACCTCTTGATTGATGATGATTACGCGTGTACAATTTGTTCTGGAGTTGAAGCATTAACCCGTCTCACTCTATGGAGCCGTCCAATAGACCTTTTTTAAGCCCAACTGAATATATTTTTTATGTATTAAATGTATATTTATAGTCTACTTCTAATCTACTCTAATGTATTTAATGTATATTTTTAGTATATTTCTGATGCATTATAAATATGCTGCGCGGGCAAAAAGGTACTTTTCTCGTTTTTTTAAGAACGTTCAAAATATTATTTCTTGTATACTTAGAAAGCATTCGTATTGGAGTTCAAGCATAGGGACAAAAAAATGCGAAATGAATATGAAATAAATACAATATGTTTGAAATGCATTTTTAGCCCATCTTCTTTTTCGCTAAGGGCGTTTGTGCTTGCATGATAGAAATTCATACATTTTTTTTAAAGGCCGAGTTGACGGATGCACACCGCGCAGTTTTCTCGAGTACTGAGACTTCTGTGGGAGCTACACATCCCAAGTGGTCGAAATTAATCCGAAGGCCTTCGCTACGCATCATCACCAATACAGACGAAGTTGTGAATGGCACATCCCAGTATAGGCGAAGTATATATAGATGAATATTCATCTAAGCGACCCTAAAATGAGCAGCACTTACTACATATTCAAAAATTTTTTTTCCCCAAATAATTACCCCAATTTTCTTCTTAGTCTGAACTATTCCAGCAGCCCTGCCGCTGACAGCCGGGGAGAGTCTGCGATGCGGGGTCTGTGGTAAAAGCGCTTGCGCAATAAGGACGGCCGGTGGCTGCTTTTTCCAAATGATACAGTGTCAGCTCCAACATGCGCAAATGCGATGGCTGCGTGGGCTGTTAGATTTAGGAAGGAGCCAATTTCTTCATGCGAAACTCCATTATATTTGGAAGGCTTTTATTAAAAATAAATAAAAATTTAGGGGGCACTTTGACTGTCTAAAGTGCGTAGAGGCGAAAGGGTTTTCCGCACCACTTTTACTGCCGCTGTGGCACTGGTGACGTCACCACTGGATGACATAACAGATAATTATGTACTAATTACTAAGTAATGACAAATTACTACTTAATGACTAATTACTAAATGCTAATTGACTACTCATTAATGACGCTTAAGTTTTGCCTTTAGGAGTGGAACACGACCGCGTGTGCTGCCAGGGAGTCCATGGAACGCCAGCACCCGTTCGACACGATGCCTTGCCCTTTGAACGCAACGCTTTTTGGGGAAAGCAAATGGCGCAGCAATTCTCTGTCATCTCAGTGGACATCTGAACCGCACCGTACAGCAAGGAAGGAAGTGGGAGTGAAAGAAAAAAGAGGGGCTGTAAGAAAGAAAATGAAAATTGCATTTGAGGAAAGAAAATTAAGCAGTAACTGTCTCACATATATCGGTGCACACCACTCAAAAGCGTGACGCCTCTGCTGACAAGCTTTTGCTGATAACCTTCTGTCGACAACAATGAGGCATTATGGCTTTCGCCTTAATAATTCGCGTAGTTTAACGTCCCGAAGCGACCTATGGGCAGTGGGGGACGCCGATAATGAATGTCTCCCGATTAATTGGCCAAGTGGCTAAAGTGCGAAAAAAATTCAGAAAATCACGTGAGCAGTTTCATTGTAGAACACTGTGTTTATTTTTTGCCAGGCATCAACTGGAAACACGAAGACTGAGACTGATTTCATCAGTAAATCATACAACAGCGGCGTTTATAATCCCGCAAACTTCTTCAGTTTTTGGCCGCTTCGCGCTCGTCGAGAAATGAGCCTTCGGCAAGTGTACCATGTACCATATCAAATGGTTATGTGCGCTGACGCAATGCTTAGGACAAAAGTTCTTCTCAATGAGACAAGGAACAGTTAACGCAAAAAAAAAAAAGGAAAGTCAGTGGCAGTGGCAGTGGTGGCAGTCCTGACTCCAACGCTATCTCACGTTCCCATGTCACACCAAAGTTCTTGTCGATGGAAATCTGCCAACAGCAATAGGCGGTCGTCAAGAGAGAGGCGTCGGTCTAGCCGCCGCATCTCCTCTTCGCCCGGCGGTCTAGGGTGAGCAAGAATGCATTGAGATGTAGGAAGAAATCGTGGTAACGCACTTCGAAGGGGTCGAAACGCTGCTCCTGCGCGTTCCTCGCTGGTTCCTGGCCGACGTCCATGTCCGCCACAATGCCTCCATTCAACGCACCAGTAACATTCGCCTGCACGGCTCCCTCACCAGGCGGTCTCGGTCTTTCTCCGTCCATGGTGAGACAGGTTCAGTGCGCGGGCCTTGGTCTCCTTTCTCGGGCAGTGTGATCGCTGATAGCCACCTGTGACGAAGCCTCGACGGAGTCCTGCCTTGGCTATTGGGCAAAGCAAAATCGGAACACAGCTAGCTAAGCAATGGAACATCCATTTCCTCGTGCGAATATGACCATGATGATGATGATGATGATGACTAGATGTCTCTCGGGATAAGCTACGATCACTGCATGGTCGTTGTGAAATCCATGGAGGAAAAAAATAAAAACTGAGAAGGGAGCGTCCGGCGACAACCTTGGAGCCTACTCTTATAAAGTGAAAATTAGTAAAAAAAGCAGAGAGTTGGTCCCCCGTGATCACGCCACGTGATAGCTTGCGGTGAAATCTAGCCCCGCAGCGCGCGCGCATGCGCGACCCAGCGCGGCAGACTGACTGTAGATCAACCTCCTTGCTGTAGACACGCCACGCCACGGGCCACGCGGAGGCGCGCACTAAAACATACCAGAACCGAACACATAAATTACGGGGGAGGGAGTGACTTCCCCCATGGTGAAAGCGGCAGGGAGGAGGGTGAAGTTTTATGGCGCGAGAAAGTTTCCTTACACACACATTAATTAATGGCGCGCCGTACTTAGGTAATGACAGTAGGATGGAGACCATGTAGGATGCAAACGGAGCGACGCAACCAGACCATAGTGCCGGACCCGGAGCATCGAGCCAAAGCGACTTTTGACTCGTCACAATACTAATTTGATAAGTGCGTCGCAAAATAGCAACAATGTTCTTGTGCCACCACAAGTTGGAACGGGGCCGCCGCGGTGGCTCAGTGGTTATGGTGCTCGGCTCCTGACCCGAAAGACGCGTGTACGATCCCGGCCGCGGCGGTTGAATTTCTATGGAGGCGAAATTCTAGAGGCGCGTGTATTGTGCGATGTCAGTGCATGTTAAAGAAACCCAGGTGGTCGAAATTTCCGGAGACCTTCACTACGGCGTCTCTCATAGCCTGAGTCGCTTTCGGACGTTAAACCCACAAACCGACCAACCAAGAAACCATCAAGGTGGAGAGAGACCGCAGGCGCTAACTGCACTGTAGACTGGCCAAATAATTTTTTTACAGCTAAAACAGCGGAGGGTGGCTGGTGCCCCGTGGGCGTTACATGCGCGTAGTGAAAGGGTCACACGTTTAGCTCTGCGAGGGGGAAGGATTTTCAACGAAGACTAGAAGTGTAAACAAGTATCCAATGGCCAAGGACATCACAAAATCGTTGTGTTGGCCGTGAAACACTTCATGTTTAATAAATATCATACTGTATAAAATAAAACGTCTCGGAAACACACAAACCACTCAGCAACGGCTCTAGAATGTATCTTGATTAGACATGCAAGAGGTCTGCATGATAGCTAAGCGTTAAGGGGAGCTATGAAACATCTGCAAGCCAACCTGTCAAACCTTTTCAAGACATAGAAATGTGTATAGGGGCCGTATCATAGCTAATGTTCTGTCAATTTTGGGTGACAAACATCTTATTAGATGTTTTCTGTAGTTTCAAAAATGTCTGGTACAATTAGCTGGTCAAAAGATTTATCAATACATCTTGTACTATATACTCCATTTCACACGTTCGCAGTGGAGTGAAAGCCACGAGCTCGAGGCGACGGCTTTTAGGCTTGTCATGTAACCCTGCCAGAGCATGAGAACAACACATTGGAGGAAGCCGCCGTTTTGCGCTCGTTGCTTCCAGTACAATGCGAAATACTTATGAAATGGAGCGTAGAGATTGAATCTATCTTAAAATGACACTGAAGAGAAACTGAAGTTGCTTTGTATTTATAGAATACCTGCTTCTGACCACAAAAACAGCCATCTTACGGAAAACAAAGCTCTTGAAAGGTAGAAAAATCGCCGCCACGGACCACGAATCTCGCAAGTACAAGCATGATGACGAAACAGGAGAAAAGATTTGACGGATCTCTGAGGCTTACAAATGTGTGTGAACGCCAGCTCATCCCCGCCGACGGAGATCCTTCGACGGAGGGCGAGCAACCCGATCTATGAGTCAGAGCAACCCGAGCCGCCCGTGTGAGGAGAGAGTGATGTGAGGAGAGGATGAGGAAGACGAGCGCTCGCGCGGCGCGTGAAGACAACAGACTCAGGTGTTGGAAACGAAAGAAGCAACACGGCCTCCTGTTAACCCAGCGCTCCTTTGTAACGGATTGACGAATAAACATCATTGAATTCATCTTTTATGCTAACAATTTAGAAGTGAGATAGAGTAAACGTTCGCCCTAACTTACGAAGTTAACCGGCAAGCCCCACCATGCCTGTCACCTGCACCGGAGCATCTTCAACGGATATGGCAAACGAAGATGGCGGACGACCGAGCAGCGATGGCGGGAACGACGACGCCGACGACTCAAGCCAAGGCGGATCCGACAATGCGGTGACAAGTGGAAACTTACCTCCGATACCTCAGTCAAGGATTAACGTAGCGTAAATCCTGCAGGCCAGCGTTCAGGCAGCAGGGAGAGAAGCAATCAACGGAATTGCCTTGATTCAGACGCAGCAAGCAGCAGCCACACCCATCATCGCCTTGGTAGAGACAGCTCGGTTACTGCCATTGTTTGATCCGGTGTCGTCCAGATCCCACGGTGTCATCCAGATCCCACGGTGTCATCCCACGCCGGAAGGGAATATACAAAGAAAAGAGTAAATATGCCGCTGGAGGCTCTGCGCTCATTTCAGTGCCCAGAGTTCTTTGATTCGTGCTCTGACGGCGCACATTACACGAGTCCTTTCGTTTTTCTGCGTCGAAATGCGGCCGCCGCGGCAGGATGTGCTCAGCAGCCGAACTCCAAAACCACAGAACCACCGTAGCGATCGTGGTAAACACCGGCCGGGCGCACCCAGCATGCACGGGACCTTCAATGACGCATCACTGCAGGACCAACTTCCCCATTTTAGAACGTACAGCCTTTGCGAAAAATATACAGCCGAAGGCTTTTGCTTTGGAGCCCTGCAGCGTGGCTCATTTTGCATCCTCAGCGGCCCTTGTCTCTTGAGGGTGGGAGGAACTCGCGTCCTCAACCCTCCCAAGCGTAGGACTGCCCAATGTGCTCGAGAGGCTCGCTACACGGCTCAGAACCAAACCCCTCTGGCTCTACTCTTCTTTTTTTTGGCAAAGGCTGCACAGGCTGTATCTCACAACTGGGAGCGCGTGACCGCCGCGCATCGACGCACCCTAGTGTTAACAGGGCCTACCTGGGGTTCAGAGATAACAATTGTCATGTAAATAAATCAGCGGTGGAAGTTAACAAAAAGCGATTGGAAGATTATTGTCTCAAAAGCAGAGGGGACATAATTTTAAAAGTGTAGGACTGAAAACGTATTTGTAGAAAATGACGAATTTTAAGACAATTTATAACACTTAAATAAAAAAAAATTGGTGGTGGCTTAGCTTGGTTATGCCTGGTAATTACGAAGCAGTACGTGCGGTACCGTACTAGCTTGAGCCGTCGGTGCCTGCCGCCTCGCACTGCGACGGCTCGAGCCGGGCCCCCCTTTTTACACAGATGGTGTGACGTCACTCCTAGCGCGGCGCCCCTGGTGAGAGGAGCGGGAGTTAGGCCGCCGCTCCGGGCCTACCGCCTCGCATCGCGACGGCGTGAGATGGGGCCCCGTTTTTACACAGATGGTGTGACGTCACACCAGACGTCATGCTAAAGGTCAACCGTGCCTACCACCGCCTCGCGTTTTGACGGGCTGAGGTGGTAGCTAAAGTAGCTTCGCAATAAAATAAAGAAAAAAAAACAGCATGGTGGCAGCTGCCACCACACCGTTTCAAATGGGGCGCTCCTGCCTTCCGTCCGTCCGTCCGTCCGTCCGTCCGTCCGTCCGTCCGTCCATCCATCCATCCATCCATCCATCCATCCATCCATCCATCCATCCATCCATCCATCCATCCATCCATCCATCCATCCATCCGTCGCGCGGTCGCTGCTCGCGCAGGGAGCGTGCATGATGTACGGGCCATGTTTAGATGCCTCCTTTCTGCGCTAAGCTTTGTTTTGAGCGGGCCACCGAGGAGAAAAGAGAAGCCCCAAAGCTAGTACAACATGCCTGGGCGCAATTCTGAGCATCCGTTAGAACAGAGTTGCTCAACGAGGGGTGCCACGCTATGCCGAGTGCAGACGACAAGCCTTTACCGGAGAATCCTGCCATTAGCGAAAATCAGTTTTAGCACTTTCTTTCTCTTCTCTCTCTCTCTTTTTAAAGGGCGTAGTCGCACTGATCAGATACGTTTTGCCCACTTGCATTCAAAGCTGCAGAACCCTCGTTAAGCAGCGAGTGTCAAGTACGTCTGTGTGCCATGGCGTGTTCTGGTTCTGATAAAAGGCGCAGTACTGGCGGTCTTAACATATGTATTGCGAAAAACATGAACGACAAACGCATGCTCCGTAATAGCTAGGTGAAGAAAAATAGAGCTCCAAATTGCTCAAATTTTACTGCTCACATGTGTTTTTGTACCATCATTTCACATGAGTAAATTAAGAAGAAGCAGACAAGAAACGTAAACAACGAAACGGGCATAATACGCAGCGTTCAAGGCATATTAGTTTAAAAAAATGTTTACGACCAACCGTGTGAAGTCTGGTGCTCGTTTACACACAATCGACAACGCGGACTAAAGGTCTTCGTCTTCGCGCTTTTTACCTTTCAATATGTACCACCAACTCGCCCATTTAGCTGTTTTACAATTAATTCGTCCAAAGTATACCTAAATTCTTGCAAATTGGCAGTCCGCATTACAATATTTGGAACACACCTCAAGCTGCTGTTGAACAATCTAATGCTCGAAATTGAGTTTCGGGAAATCGCATTTTGCTGTGGAGAATGTATGTAAAGTGTACTTTCGTAAATATGCAATCAATCCGCCTAAAGTATACTTAAATTCTAAAAAAAAGGACAGTCCGCGTAAACTTATCTGCATTACACTTGAAGCTAGCGTGGAACTATCTAGGGCTCGAAATTACATCTCAGGGAAAAGTGAAAACTCTCCCTTTCCTGTCATCCTTTCATTTATGGTAACTACCAGCAGGAAGGTAATCACCACTTATTTACATTACATGCGGAGAACGTGATAGCACTATACCGGCAATGGCGCCTTGGGTAGTTCCGCGGGCCCGAATATGCCAGCGAAAAGGACCCCGACTGGCACGCCCGTGTATCCGTTGGCAGACAGTTCGACTCCTGACTTATTACTAACGCAAGTTTCAACTTAGCAATTCGGTTCTATATTTCCACCAGACTCGAATGCGACCAATATGGCACTCCTGTGATAATTTGGGTGCGCACGGTCTTTGCGCAAAAAACGCTTACTGGGCAAGATAGTGCGCCGCTCTCGGTGGGTATTTATAAGGCAAGCCACGTGCAAAACATGTCGGAGCACTTGTTTGCTGCTCACTTTCGTCGTGATTTGCTGTGTAGGTATCTTTGCCGTTCACATTCTGTCACGTGACCTTATAATCTCATACACCTCTTGATTGATGATGATTACACGTGTACAATTTGTTCTGCAGTTGAAGCATTAACCCGTCTCACTCTATGGAGCCGTCCAATAGACCTTTTTTAAGCCCAACTGAATATATTTTTCACGTATTAAATGTATATTTATTGTCTATTTCTAATGTACTCTAATGTATTTAGTGTATATTTTTAGTATATTTCTGATGCATTATAAATATGCTAAGCGGGCAAAAAGATACTTTTCTCGTATTTTTAAGAACGTTAAAAATATTATTTCTTGTATACTTAGAAAGCATTCGTATTGGAGTTCAAGCATAGGGACAAAAAATGCGAAATAAATATGAAATAAATACATTATGTTTGAAATGCATTTTTAGCACATCTTCTTTTTCGCTAAGGGCGTTTGTGCTTGCATGATAGAAATTCATACATTTTTTTTTTAAAGGCCGAGTTGACGGATGCACACCGCGCAGTTTTCTCGAGTACTGAGACTTCTGTGGGAGCTACACATCCCAAGTGGTCGAAATTAATCCGAAGGCGTTCGCTACGCATCATCACCAATACAGACGAAGTTGTGAATGGCACATCCCAGTATAGGCGAAGTATATATAGATGAATATTCATCTAAGCGAACCTAAAATGAGGAGCACTTACTACATATTCAAAAATTTTTCTTCGTCAAATAATTACCCCAATTTTCTTCTTAGTCTGAACTATTCCAGCAGCCCTGCCGCTGACAGGCGGGGAGAGTCTGCGGGTCGGGGTCTGTGGTAAAAGCACTTGCGCAATAAGGACGGCCGGCGGCTGCTTTTTCCAAATGATACAGTGTCAGCTCCAACACGCGCAAATGCGATGGCTGCAGGACTTTTAGTAATAGATGATCAAATCAAATCAGCACCGTATAGGAAGGGAGGAAGTGGGAGTGAAAGAAAAAAGAGGGGCCGTAATGAAAAAAATGAAAACTGCATTTGAGGAAAGAAAATTAAGCAGTAACTGTCTCACATATATCGGTGGACACCACTAAAAAGCGTGACACCTCTGCTGACAAGTTTTTGCTGGCAACCTTCTGTCGACAACGATGAGGCATTAAAGTTTTCGCCTTAACAATTCGCGTAGTTTAACGTCCCGAAGTGACCTATGGGCAGTGAGGGACGCCGATAGTGGATGTCTCCGCATTATTTGGCCAAGTGGCCAAAGTGCGAAAAAAAAATCTGAAAATCACGTGAGCAATTTCTTTGTAGAACACACTGTTTATTTTTTGCCAGGCATCAACTGGAAACACAAAACTGAGACTGATTTGACCAACAGGAATCATACAACAGCGGCGTTTATAATCCCGCAAACTTCTTCAGTTTTTGGCCGCTTCGCGCTCGTCGAGAAATGAGGCTTCGGCAAGTGTACCATGTACCATATCAAATGGTTATGTGTGCTGACGCAAAGCTTAGGACAAAGGTTCTTCTCAATGAGACAAGGAACAGTTAACGCAAAAAAAAAGGAAAGTCAGTGGCAGTGGTGGCAGTTCCGACTCCTACGCTATCGCACGTTCCCATGTCACACCAAAGTTCTTGTCGATGGAAATCTGCCAACAGCAATAGGAGGTCGTCAAGAGAGAGGCGTTGGTCTAGCCGCCGCATCTCCTCTTCGCCCGGCGGTCTAGGGTGAGCAAGAATGCATTGAGATGCAGGAAGAAATCGTGGTAACGCACTTCGAAGGGGTCGAAACGCTGCTCCTGCGCGTTCCTCGAAGGTTCCTGGCCGACGTCCATGTCCGCCACAATGCCTCCATTCAACGCACCAGTAACATTCGCCTGCACGGCTCCCTCACCAGGCGGTCTCGGTCTTTCTCCGTCCATGGTGAGACAGGTTCAGTGCGCGGGCCTTGGTCTCCTTTCTCGGGCAGTGTGATCGCTGATAGCCACCTGTGACGAAGCCTCGATGGAGTCCTGCCTTGGCTATTGGGCAAAGCAAAATCGGAACACAGCTAGCTTAGCAATGGAACATCCATTTCCTCGTGCGAATATGACCATGATGATGATGATGATGATGACTAGATGTCTCTCGGGATAAGCTACGATCACTGCATGGTCGTTGTGAAATCCATGGAGGAAAAAAATAAAAACTGAGAAGGGAGCGTCCGGCGACAACCTTGAAGCCTAGTCTTATGAAGTAAAAATGTAGTAAAAAAGCAGAGAGTTGGTCCCCCGTGATCACGCCACGTGATAGCGTGCGATGAAATCTAGTTCCGCAGCGCGCGCGCATGCGCGACCCAGCGCGGCAGACTGATTGTAGATCAACCTCCTTGCTATAGACACCCGCCACGGGCCACGCGGAGGCGCGCACTAAAACATACCAGAACAGAACACATAAATTACGGGGGAGGGAGTGACTTCACCCATTGTGAAAGCGGCAAGGAGGAGGGTGAAGTTTTATGGTGCGAGAAAGTTTCCTTACACACACATTATTTAATGGCGCGCCGTACTTAGGTAATGACAGTAGGATGGAGACCATGTAGGATGCAGACGAAGCGACGCAACCAGACCATAAGTGCCGGACCCGGAGCATCGAGCCAAAGCGACTTTTGACTCGTCACAATACTAATTTGATAAGTGCCTCCCGCAGCTGTGCGTCGCAAAATAGGAACAATGTTCTTGTGCCACCACAAGGTGGAAAGGGGCCGCCGGGGTGGCTCAGTGGTTATGGTGCTCGGCTCCTGACCCGAAAGACGCGTGTACGATCGCGGCCGCGGCGGTTGAATTTCTATGGAGGCGAAATTCTAGAGGCCCGTGTATTGTGCGATGTCAGTGCACGTTAAAGAAACCCAGGTGGTCGAAATTTCCGGAGACCTTCACTACGGCGTCTCTCATAGCCTGAGTCGCTTTCGGACGTTAAACCCCCACAAACCGACCAACCAAGAAACCATCAAGGTGGAGAGAGACCGCAGGCGCTAACTGCACTGTTGACTGGCCGAATATTTTTTTTACAGCTAAAACAGCGGAGGGTGGCTGGTGCCCCGTGGGCGTTACATGCGCGTAGTGAAAGGGTCACACGTTTAGCTCTGCGAGGGGGAAGGATTTTCAACGAAGACTAGAAGTGTAAACAAGTATCCAATGGCCAAGGACATCACAAAATCGTTGTGTTGGCCGTGAAACACTTCATGTTTAATAAATATCATACTGTATAAAAGAAAACGTCACGGAAACACACAAACCACTCAGCAACGGCTCTAGAATGTATCTTGATTAGACATGCAAGAGGTCTGTATGATAGCTAAGCGTTAAGGGGAGCTATGAAACATCTGCAAGCCAACCTGTCAAACCTTTTCAAGACATAGAAATGTGTATAGGGGCCGTATCATAGCTAATGTTCTGTCAATTTTGGGTGACAAACATCTTATTAGATGTTTTCTGTAGTTTCAAAAATGTCTGGTACAATTAGCTGGTCAAAAGATTTATCAATACATCTTGTACTATATACTCCATTTCACACGTTCGCAGTGGAGTGAAAGCCACGAGCTCGAGGCGACGGCTTTTAGGCTTGTCATGTAACCCTGCCAGAGCATGAGAACAACACATTGGAGGAAGCCGCCGTTTTGCGCTCGTTGCTTCCAGTACAATGCGAAATACTTATGAAATGGAGCGTAGAGATTGAATCTATCTTAAAATGACACTGAAGAGAAACTGAAGTTGCTTTGTATTTATAGAATACCTGCTTCTGACCACAAAAACAGCCATCTTACGGAAAACAAAGCTCTTGAAAGGTAGAAAAATCGCCGCCACGGACCACGAATCTCGCAAGTACAAGCATGATGACGAAACAGGAGAAAAGATGGGACGGATCTCTGAGGCTTACAAATGTGTGTGAACGCCAGCTCATCCCCGCCGACGGAGATCCTTCGACGGAGGGCGAGCAACCCGATCTATGAGTCAGAGCAACCCGAGCCGCCCGTGTGAGGAGAGAGTGATGTGAGGAGAGGATGAGGAAGACGAGCGCTCGCGCGGCGCGTGAAGACAACAGACTCAGGTGTTGGAAACGAAAGAAGCAACACGGCCTCTTGTTAACCCAGCGCTCCTTAGTAACGGATTGACGAATAAAGATCATTGAATTCTTCTTTTATCCTAACAATTCAGAAGTGGGATAGAGTAAACGTTCGCCCTAACTTACGAAGTTAACCGGCAAGCCCCACCATGCCTGTCACCTGCACCGGAACATCTTCAACGGATATGGCAAACGAAGATGGCGGACGACCGAGCAGCGATGCCGGGAACGACGACGCCGACGACTCAAGCCAAGGCGGATCCGACAACGCGGTGACAAGTGGAAACTTACCTCCGATACCACAGTCAAGGATTAACGTAGCGGAAATCCTGCAGGCCAGCGTTCAGGCAGCAGGGAGAGAAGCCATCAACGGAATTGCCTTGATTCAGACGCAGCAAGCAGCAGCCACACCCATCATCGCCGTGGTAGAGACAGCTCCGTTACTGCTAATTGTTTGATCCGGTGTCATCCAGATCCCACGGTGTCATCCCACGCCGGAAGGGAATATACAAAGAAAAGAGTAAATATGCCGCTGGAGGCTCTGCGCTCATTTCAGTACCCAGAGTTCTTTGATTCGTGATCTGACGGCGCACATTACACGAGTCCTTTCGTTTTTCTGCGTCGAAATGCGGCCGCCGCCGCAGGATGTGCTCAGCAGCCGAACTCCAAAACCACAGAACCACCGTAGCGATCGTGGTAAACACCGGCCGGGCGCACCCAGCATGCACGGGACCTTCAATGACGCATCACTGCAGGACCAACTTCCCCATTTTAGAACGTACAGCCTTTGCGAAAAATATACAGCCGAAGGCTTTTGCTTTGGAGCCCTGCAGCGTGGCTCATTTTGCATCCTCAGCAGCCCTTGTCTCTTGAGGGTGGGAGGAACTCGCGTCCTCAACCCTCCCAAGTGTAGGACTGCCCAATGTGCTCGAGAGGCTCGCTACACGGCTCAGAACCAAACCCCTCTGGCTCTACTCTTTTTTTTTTTTTTGGCAAAGGCTGCACAGGCTGTATCTCACAACTGGGAGCGCGTGACCGCCGCGCATCGACGCACCCTAGTGTTAACAGGGCCTACCTGGGGTTCAGAGATAACAATTCTCATGTAAATAAATCAGCGGTGGAAGTTAACAAAAAGCGATTGGAAGATTATTGTCTCAAAAGCAGAGGGGACATAATTTTAAAAGTGTAGGACTGAAAACGCATTTGTAGAAAATGACGAATTTTAAGACAATTTATAACACTTAAATAAAAAAAAATTGGTGGTGGCTTAGCTTGGTTATGCCTGGTAATTACGAAGCAGTACGTGCGGTACCGTACTAGCTTGAGCCGTCGGTGCCTGCCGCCTCGCACTGCGACGGCTCGAGCCGGGCCCCCCTTTTTACACAGATGGTGTAACGTCACTCCTAGCGCGGCGCCCCTGGTGAGAGGAGCGGGAGTTAGGCCGCCGCTCCGGGCCTACCGCCTCGCATCGCGACGGCGTGAGATGGAGCCCCGTTTTTACACAGATGGTGTGACGTCACACCAGACGTCATGCTAAAGGTCAACCGTGCCTACCACCGCCTCGCGTTTTGACGGGCTGAGGTGGTAGCTAAAGTAGTATTGCTTCGCAATAAAATAAAGAAAAAAAACAGCATGGTGGCAGCTGCCACCACACCGTTTCAAATGGGGCGCTCCTGCCTTCCATCCATCCGTCCGTCCGTCCGTCCGTCCGTCCGTCCGTCCGTCCGTCCGTCCGTCCATCCATCCGTCCATCCATCCATCCATCCATCCATCCATCCATCCATCCATCTATCCATCCATCCATCCATCCATCCATTAGTTCGTCCGTCCATCCGTCCATCCGTCCATCCGTCCACCCGTCCATCCATCCATCCATCCATCCATCCATCCATCCATCCATCCATCCATCCATCCATCCATCCATCCATCCATCCATCCATCCATCCATCCATCCATCCATCCATCCATCCATCCATCCATCCATCCATCCATCCGTCGTGCGGTCGCTGCTCGCGCAGGGAGCGTGCATGACGTATGGGCCATGTTTAGATGCCTCATTTCTGCGCTAAGCTTTGTTTTGAGCGGGCCACCGAGGAGAAAAGAGAAGCCCCAAAGCTAGTACAACATGCGTGGGCGCAATTCTGAGCATCCGTTAGAACAGAGTTGCTCAACGAGGGGTGCCACGCTATGCCGAGTGCAGACGACAAGCCTTTACCGGAGAATCCTGCCATTAGCGAAAATCAGTTTTAGCACTTTCTTTCTCTTCTCTCTCTCTCTCTCTCCTTTAAAGGGCGTAGGCGCACTGATCAGATACGTTTTGCCCACTTGAATTCAAAGCTGCAGAACCCTCGTTAAGCAGCGAGTGGCAAGTACGTCTATGTGCCATGGCGTGTTCTGGTTCTGATAAAAGGCGCAGTACTGGCGGTCTTAACATGCATTGCGAAAAACATGAACGACAAACACATGCTCCGTAATAGCTAGGTGAAGACAAATAGAGCTCCAAATTGCTAAAATTTTACTGCTCACATGTGTTTTTGTACCATCATTTCACATGAGTAAATTAAGAAGAGGCAGACAAGAAACATAAACAACGAAACGGGCATAATACGCAGCGTTCAAGGCATATTAGTTAAAAAAAAAATGTTTACTACCAACCGTGTGAAGTCTCGTGCTCGTTTACACACAATCGACAACGCCGACTACAGGTAGTCGGCTGCCGTTGTTTTTTCTGCTGCGGTCTTCGTCTTCGCGCTTTTTACCTTTCAATATGTACCACCAACTCGCCCATTTAGCTGTTTTACAATTAATTCGTCCAAAGTATACCTAAATTCTTGCAAATTGGCAGTCCGCATTACAATATTTGGAACACACCTCAAGCTGCTGTTGAACAATCTAATGCTCGAAATTGAGTTTCGGGAAATCGCATTTTGCTGTGGACAATGTATGTAAAGTGTACTTTCGTAAATATGCAATCAATCCGCCTAAAGTATACTTAAATTCTAAAAAAAAGGACAGTCCGCGTAAACTTATCTGCATTACACTTGAAGCTAGCGTGGAACTATCTAGGGCTCGAAATTACATCTCAGGGAACAGTGAAAACTCTCCCTTTCCTGTCGTCCTTTCGTTTATGGTAACTACCAGCAGGAAGGTAATCACCACTTATTTACATTACATGCGGAGAACGTGATAGCACTATACCGGCAATGGCGCCTTGGGTAGTTCCGCGGGCCCGAATATGCCAGCGAAAAGGACCCCGACTGGCACGCCCGTGTATCCGTTGGCAGACAGTTCGACTCCTGACTTATTACTAACGCAAGTTTCAACTAGCAATTCGGTTCTATATTTCCACCAGACTCGAATGCGACCAATATGGCACTCCTGTGATAATTTGGGTGCCCACGGTCTTTGCGCAAAAAACGCTTACTGGGCAAGATAGTGCGCCGCTCTCGGTGGGTATTTATAAGGCAAAAGCCACGTGCAAAACATGTCGGAGCACTTGTTTGCTGCTCACTTTCGTCGTGATTTGCTGTGTAGGTATCTTTGCCGTTCACATTCCGTCACGTGACCTTATAATCTCATACACCTCTTGATTGATGATGATTACACGTTTACAATTTGTTCTGCAGTTGAAGCATTAACCCGTCTCACTCTATGGAGCCGTCCAATAAACCTTTTTTAAGCCCAACTGAATATATTTTTCATGTATTAAATGTATATTTATAGTCTATTTCTAATGTACTCTAATGTATTTAGTGTATATTTTTAGTATATTTCTGATGCATTATAAATATGCTAAGCGGGCAAAAAGGTACTTTTCTCGTATTTTTAAGAACGTTAAAAATATTATTTCTTGTATACTTAGAAAGCATTCGTATTGGAGTTCAAGCATAGGGACAAAAAAATGCGAAATAAATATGAAATAAATACATTATGTTTGAAATGCATTTTTAGCGCATCTTGTTTTTCGCTAAGGGCGTTTGTGCTTGCATGATAGAAATTCATACATTTTTTTTTTAAAGGCCGAGTTGACGGATGCACACCGCGCAGTTTTCTCGAGTACTGAGACTTCTGTGGGAGCTACACATCCCAAGTGGTCGAAATTAATCCAAAGGCCTTCGCTACGCATCATCACCAATACAGACGAAGTTGTGAATGGCACATCCCAGTATAGGCGAAGTATATATAGATGAATATTCATCTAAGCGAACCTAAAATGAGGAGCACTTACTACATATTCAAAAATTTTTCTTCGCCAAATAATTACCCCAATTTTCTTCTTAGTCTGAACTATTCCAGCAGCCCTGCCGCTGACAGGCGGGGAGAGTCTACGGGTCGGGGTCTGTGGTAAAAGCACTTGCGCAATAAGGACGGCCGGCGGCTGCTTTTTCCAAATGATACAGTGTCAGCTCCAACACGCGCAAATGCGATGGCTGCAGGACTTTTAGTAATAGATGATCAAATCAAATCAGCACCGTATAGGAAGGGAGGAAGTGGGAGTGAAAGAAAAAAGAGGGGCCGTAATGAAAAAAATGAAAACTGCATTTGAGGAAAGAAAATTAAGCAGTAACTGTCTCACATATATCGGTGGACACCACTAAAAAGCGTGACACCTCTGCTGACAAGTTTTTGCTGGCAACCTTCTGTCGACAACGATGAGGCATTAAAGTTTTCGCCTTAACAATTCGCGTAGTTTAACGTCCCGAAGTGACCTATGGGCAGTGAGGGACGCCGATAGTGGATGTCTCCGCATTATTTGGCCAAGTGGCCAAAGTGCGAAAAAAAAATCTGAAAATCACGTGAGCAATTTCTTTGTAGAACACACTGTTTATTTTTTGCCAGGCATCAACTGGAAACACAAAACTGAGACTGATTTGACCAACAGGAATCATACAACAGCGGCGTTTATAATCCCGCAAACTTCTTCAGTTTTTGGCCGCTTCGCGCTCGTCGAGAAATGAGGCTTCGGCAAGTGTACCATGTACCATATCAAATGGTTATGTGTGCTGACGCAAAGCTTAGGACAAAGGTTCTTCTCAATGAGACAAGGAACAGTTAACGCAAAAAAAAAGGAAAGTCAGTGGCAGTGGTGGCAGTTCCGACTCCAACGCTATCGCACGTTCCCATGTCACACCAAAGTTCTTGTCGATGGAAATCTGCCAACAGCAATAGGAGGTCGTCAAGAGAGAGGCGTTGGTCTAGCCGCCGCATCTCCTCTTCGCCCGGCGGTCTAGGGTGAGCAAGAATGCATTGAGATGCAGGAAGAAATCGTGGTAACGCACTTCGGAGGGGTCGAAACGCTGCTCCTGCGCGTTCCTCGCTGGTTCCTGGCCGACGTCCATGTCCGCCACAATGCCTCCATTCAACGCACCAGTAACATTCGCCTGCACGGCTCCCTCACCAGGCGGTCTCGGTCTTTCTCCGTCCATGGTGAGACAGGTTCAGTGCGCGGGCCTTGGTCTCCTTTCTCGGGCAGTGTGATCGCTGATAGCCACCTGTGACGAAGCCTCGATGGAGTCCTGCCTTGGCTATTGGGCAAAGCAAAATCGGAACACAGCTAGCTTAGCAATGGAACATCCATTTCCTCGTGCGAATATGACCATGATGATGATGATGATGATGGCTAGATGTCTCTCGGGATAAGCTACGATCACTGCATGGTCGTTGTGAAATCCATGGAGGAAAAAAATAAAAACTGAGAAGGGAGCGTCCGGCGACAACCTTGAAGCCTAGTCTTATAAAGTAAAAATGTAGTAAAAAAGCAGAGAGTTGGTCCCCCGTGATCACGCCACGTGATAGCGTGAGGTGTAATGTAGCCCCGCAGCGCGCGCGCATGCGCGGCCCAGCGCGGCAGACTGACTGTAGATCAACCTCCTTGCTGTAGACACCCCACGCCACGGGCCACGCGGAGGCGCGCACTAAAACATACCAGAACCGAACACAAAAATTACGGGGGACGGAGTGACCTCCCCCATGGTGAAAGCTGCAGGGAGGAGGGTGAAGTTTTATGGCGCGAGAAAGTTTCCTTAAACACACATTAATTAATGGCGCGCCGTACTTAGGTAAGGACAGTAGGATGGAGACCATGTAGGATGCAGACGGAGCGACGCAACCAGACCATAGTTGCGGACCCGGAGCATCGAGCCAAAGCGACTTTTGACTCGTCACAATACTAATTTGATAAGTGCCTCCCGCAGCTGTGCGTCGCAAAATAGGAACAATGTTCTTGAGCCACCACAAGGTGGAAAGGGGCCGCCGCGGTGGCTCAGTGGTTATGGTGCTCGGCTCCTGACCCGAAAGACACGTGTTCGATCCAGGCCGCGGCGGTTGAATTTCTATGGAGGCGAAATTCTAGAGGCCCGTGTATTGTGCGATGTCAGTGCACGTTAAAGAACCCCAGGTGGTCGAAATTTCCGGAGACCTTCACTACGGTGTCTCTAATAGCCTGAGTCGCTTTCGGACGTTAAACCCCCACAAACCGACCAACCAACAAACCATCAAGGTAGACAGAGACCGCAGGCGCTAACTGCACTGTCGACTGGCCGAATAATTTTTTTACAGCTAAAACAGCGGAGGGTGGATGGTGCCCCGTGCGCGTTGCATGTGCGAAGTGAAAAGGTGACACGTTTAGCTCTGCGCGCGGGAAGGATTTCCAGCGAAGACTAGAAATGTAAACAAGTATCCAATGACCTTGGACATCAGAGTGAAATTTATGACTAAAATTAAACTTATGGCTGTGTACTTATCGCTTTAATAAAAAAAATAACGAAACCGACGCGCATTTCTGTTAGTCTAATAGAAAACTAGGCAGCGAATAAAGGAACTATAGTTATCGTTTGGGCTTGTTTTTTTTAGCGAAGGGAGGCAGCCCAAAAAGACTAGGACGAATACGAAAGACGACAGGAACGTGTTGGGCCAAGGTAGGTTTCGTCGGGATTTTCCCTGGGCGATATATTCGTCGGCATGGCTTCGAAATTCGGGTCGATCACATAATTGTGAAAGTGTTAAGGATGCCACTATGCGGATACGCGAAGTTGGCTTTTAACTGCGTGTAACACTTTTTTGATATATTGAAAATACATTGAAAACTTTCGCCGACTGAAAATTCATTAAAAAATCTTGTTGGAGGAAAGCGTTCGTATATCTACCAGAATAAAATTTTTAAGCGCATCACCGGTACCGTTGCGCGCGCATACCCTCTGCGAAATAACACGCAGCATCATAGCTATAGCGACTATAATCTTTTTTTCCTTTAGTGTATTCACACCTGTATCTTACTACAACCGACAGTAAGTGAAACTTCTACAAAAGTAGAATGCAGATTTAAAAGCGTTAGTAAAAATAGTGAAATTTATGACTATGTATATGTCACTCTTTTATGCGCGTGCGAGTGCATTTGGAACGCTCCTTTGACACGGATGGTTGAGAAGATGGGCAGGCGGACGACGTCTCATTTATTTCGGCTTATTTAAATTGTTCGCAGATTTTAATGTATGCTCAAACGAAACAGTCAAGCAATGTTAGCACCTGTTCATTTCCGCAGGTCTGCCGATGAAATAACCACCGAATGTGTAACCGCTTTACCAGAACTCCATTTTCGCTGTCACTTGAAAGCTTTGAAGGCTCGGGCTCGCTTTTGCAGCGGCACGCCGGTTCCTTGAGCATGCGCCAAGCTGCATACTATTCGCGCGGAAATTTATAGTTTCGGAAAGTTCGCTTTACGTTCGCTCGCCAGGTTCGGCGTCACATTCGCCCGCAGGTTCTCCGCGGTTCCCGGGCGACGTTCGTCTGAGTTTGCCGAGAGCAAGAGCTAAAAACATTTTGCGCTCAAAAAAGTCGGGCGCCGCTACCGTCGCCAGCAGGGACGGCCGAAAGCAACAACTGCTGCAGCAGCGCGGCAGCGCCGGAGGGCGGTGCGGGGAAGAGCGAAACCCGGCCAGGCCGCGCATGGCGTCCCACCGATTCGCAGTGCCAGCTGCGCGCTAGACGCGCAAACAGCCGTTGCTCTAGAACGCGCTTTTCTGTCGCGGCCATGATTGTGGGCGCGGTCCCATGCGCAACCGGGGCGGCTGGCTATCAGGAAAAAGAAAAACACACGGGATTTCACCGAAGAACGCTCCTGCGTTGTTGTTAGGATGTTTAGAATGTCAGAAATAACCCATTTTACTTTTTTGTGGCCTTTACCGATACCGCTAATACGTAATACGTGAATTTAGGCGATATGTCGGTGATATGCCAATGCCACTGCTCTGTGTTATCATGGTGCAAAAATAAAAGATAAAAAAAGCAGATCTTGTCTTTGCACTCTTCTTTATGATGCCCTTTTCTCTCTTCTTTTTAATTTTATTTTCTTGTGGTGGGGGTGGTCGGTATGCTTGACCTTTTGCAAAGCGAGCTGTTTTCAAGTTTCTCGCTGTGAAAACAAAAATTCATTCAAGTGGTTGCAGTGTGCCCTGACAGTGTAGGCATGTGAACTTCGTCTGCATTTTGAAATTCGCGCGTCCTATTTATCAGGTGTTTTAGAAATTTAGAGAAGTAAACATCTTTACATCAATTAAAAATCATGACATTCAGATTCTTAGAATTAAGAAAGCAACAATGCGAGAAGCTTGAACACTGAAAATTTGTTACTACGCAAATAATTCGTTCCGTCATTTTCCGCCCTTTGAGAGGTGACGTTCACGCTCATGGTGATCGTGATCGGTCCCTCTGGTTGCTGTTTCTCCCCCTCCCTTTTTTTTTCCTTCTGTCGAGCATATGGCTTGAGCAAAAGTTTTTAGCAGGTCACCTCTGCAAGTGGTATGTAGTCCTGTTCACATATATTAAACTTGCGCTTTCCCTTCACAATTCCTCTGACGTGGCACGGCTGCGCAGCCTTGCGTCACGGGTTTGCATATGACAGTGTCCAGCGCCAAACCGAGGTTGTAAGCTCATAATTTTGACAGGATGTCAATTTACGAGGAAATTTAACGCCGGAAAACAATCGGTATACACTATACTGTGCATTTTCACTATGTGATATTTGTTATTTCTAAGAAACAGCTGGGGTTACAGTGGTTGCTGACTCTGTCGACTGCTTTCGGTGCTCTGTGATCTGCCTCTGCAGTACGATTTCTACGCGGCACGACGTGTAGGAAGAACTTGCATGGCACGTCAACTACAAGTCAGCCTGATTATTGGACCTGTGCGGTTTCTTGCTTAATTTCAGACGAACGAACAGAATGTATGTCCCGGAAAACCACATCTACATAATCGCCGGGGAGGTATCGGTCATAACAGCCGCCCTGAGACGGAGCAGTAGTGGACAGAGCAATCAGGTATTCACTTAATCGTTCTCATATTGAAGGTATACTTGCTGTGATGCAATGACACTAAGGTGACAAGCTCGTGAATTTTGCCACCGCGATGTCTGCGCGTTCACACTCGCCTCATTTTTTTGCAGGCTGAAGAACACGAAGCTCTAACCCGCAGCTTTTCAAACCTGAAGGACGCATTGGGCCGCTCCACTGATATTTCTGACATTGAGCCAAGCGTTTATTTCGGACCTTTCTTGGAGGCGATTCGTTCAGATGACACTAGTGGCATTGTAACTGGCCAAGCTCTTGCGTCAGTGAACAAATTCCTCTCCTATGGCCTTTTAGGTAAGCTGTTGTATTGGTTATGTTTAGCGTGGGCTTATTCTTCTTCCTTTTTAAGTTCGTTCATTTAATATGACTGTCGTCCTAAAATTTTAGATTTGACATTTCTAGCACTTGTTTATAGTATAATATATGCACCTTACTGTGTGGTGTTGTGAAATCATAATGTGGATGGTGGCATGCTGATGGACTTCACTTCTACACAGACCTTTGTTTGCTTACCTTGTCAAATTACTTTGTTTGCTGAAATAGTTCATTATCAAAATACTGTGTGAACGTAAATATGTTAGACAGTTTTGTGCGCTCTGAAGCACTCATCATTTGTTGGCTTGATTATTATGCCATGCAAGTAATGAGTGCCTGGTGCTATATATATATTGCAAAGTTATTTGTGTTGGTTTGCAGTTAAATGTTACTCTCCGTGATATGGAAGCATTTAAGATGAATCAATGAGTCTGTCATCACTCGTGTTCTTGTTTCCTAGTGCATGGTATTGTAATGACTGACGTTTTGCTGCTGCGGTGAAGATGTGTGCTCATTCCCATTATTGGTAACAAAATTTATGTGTTAGGGGAATGCAAAATGCGTGTTTGCTGTTTTTCTGCCACCTTATGTGGTAGGAATCCGGAATGCTTCATTGTAGCGTTTCGCTGCTAAGGTTATTTACCTGTTCTCTTCCCTCAGGAAAGGTTGCAAATTATGCAGATGTCACCAAGTTACATTTTGATTCCTTGGTGATTTTGCTGCTTGATGATTTTTTTTTGGAAATCATGATTTTGTGTCGCGTGTCTCTTGGGTTAAATGGCTTACACGTCTATGCTGTTGGAAAAGAGGCAGTTGGTTGGGCAGTATCTAATGTGCTGATGTATTTCTTGTCCCTGGATGGATCTTTTTAAAAGGAGGAATTAAGTGTACATTGTGAAAACGAGCATTAAGGTGACAGCTGTTGCCCATTTTTAGCACCTACTTCCTCAAACTGATACTTATCATGTCTCCAAAACTTAACAGATGGGAGAAGATATTATTGTCGGAAGGCATTGTGTTTCTAAGTGTTGAAGGTGCTGTGGTTGCAGCGTCGAACTACTGTTCTATCAGTGTAATAAGCTGATAGAATGAGCGATTCAACTGCTGCAGTGTAAGTGGTGACAGCAGCTGTGCTTTACTTTTGGCTGTACTTTTGGGTTTGCCAGGGTGTGCTTTCAGCTGGTCCTGTGCTTCAGAAAAAGTGATTTTGGATCGTGTTTTTTATTGCATGGCTGCTCAGTTCTTGCGAAGCTAAGTGATTGCACTGTTTGACCCTTTTGTAACTCATAGATTTCTTGTCTAGTTTTCTCACTTGGCCTTTTTTTTTATTTCTGAAAAAAAAAGCATTGTTTCACCACTACCATCACTTTTATCTGCTAAGGGAACAAAATTGCAGCACCATGCATATAAAGCTGCATAAATTATATGCAGCATGGCGTCTAGAAATTTTTTGTTTCTAAGAGCATTTGCAGGATTTTGCCTAGGCAAGTAGTTATTTATGAAAAATGAGCTAGCCGACCACTGCAGTGGCCTAATCGTTTGAGCATCCACCTCGTGTGCGGGAGGTGAGGGGTTCATTCCCCAGTGCCGCTGGGTACCCACCGCTGATACAGTGGGTATACAAGCTTTCCCCTGGCCTGGTGCATGGCTTCTCTTGAGTGAAATGCTTGGAAAATGGGCTTATAACCACACCTTGTGCAGTTGAAAAAAAAAAAAAATACCTGATGCCATGGTGCTCTTTGACCAAAACTGCCCTTGTGCTATAAAAACTCATCATCATTATCAAAATGAGCTAGCCAGATTGTAAACAGCATACCAGCTTTGAGCTGTTGCTACTAGGTGCGCTAGGATCCTGAAAAGCTGCTTGCGTTGCTGCGGTCGCTCAATGGTTATGGGGCTTGGCTGCTGACCCGAAAGATGCAGGTTCGATCCTGGCTGCGGCAGTCACATTTCGGTGGAGGTGAAATGCTAGAGGGCTGTGTACTGTGTGATATCAATGCACATTAAAGAACAGCAGGTGGTCGAAATCATCTGAAGCCCTCCACTACGGCGTCCCTCCTTACCTACCTGGGTCGCTTTGGGACATTAAACAAACCATAAACCTGAAAAGCCACGTGCTTTTAATTGTACTCATGTATATTCCTTTTGTAATGTGTAGTCGTAAGCTCTGGAATGCATCCACATTTAATACCATATTAACCACCCACTGTTGTGGCTTGGTGGTTAGGGTGCTCAGCTATCTGAGCTGGAGGGCCTGGGTTCAGTCCAGACCGCGGCGGCCGGGTTTTGATGGAGGTGAAACGTAAAAGGCACCCAGGTGCTGTTAAAAGACCTGAGAGGGTCGAAAGTAATCTGGAGCCCTCCACAATGCCGTCCTTCATAGCCCATGTGTCTCTTCGGGACATTAAACCCCATAATTCAGAATTCTCTCCTAACCGATCAAAATGTAGGTCAACAGCTATTTAGCAATTTACTATACTGGGAAAAATTTTTTCCTAATATAGTAAACTGTTAAATAGCTTTTGACCCACATCTTGATCAGTTAGGAGAGAACTTGAAAATACTAGGGTGTCTACTGCTCTTTGGCAATTATTCTGCTTTGTTGTTCTGACGGTTGTGGTGGTGTATTCTCAGTGACAATACTTGTTTTCAAACTTTTCTTCCATGCTTACTTTGACCAACTGTTCTCAATATTTGTCTCCCGCTGCAATATAGTGGTTGGTTCATAGCAAACATTGTTTAGTCTTCTAGTACATGCAGGTTTAGTTTTTCAGCACAATTTTTTTTTTGTCTGGAATGTATACCTAAGCACAGGTATTCAGAGTGGACAAAGCTTGGAAGTTTACGTGTTGATATTTTTTGCTTATGTTATGGAAGTTTAAATTGTGGTTGTTGTTTAAAGAACATTAAAAAGCTATCAGATGGAGTTTACGAGTTTTCAACTTAGCTGGACATTGTGGAGTAAAAAAGAACCAACGCGAAAGAGTGATCATGATAGTCTGCCAATCCTGCTTAGTTAAGGGTGACTGGTTAGAATTTCTAAAAATTTGGGGCCAGTAGTTGTAACATCTGTACATATTTCATGTGCTTTTGTGTTGCAGATCACAGATTGGAGTCATCAGCATCTGCAGCTGAAAGTATTGCAGATGCTGTTACACATGCCCGTTTCATGGGCATTGACCCTGCATCAGATGAGGTGGTGCTCATGAAAATACTGCTTGTCCTTCGATCTCTCTTTCTGTCGCACGTGGGGGCCCTGCTTTCAAATGAGTCCGTGTGTGAAATGATGCAGTCTTGCATTCGCATCTGCTTCGAGACAAGGCTCAGTGGTAAGTGCATTTTACACATTGTGTTTTACGGTTTGCTGATAGGCATAGATTTCAATAATTCGACATTTTGTACCATGACAAAACTGTTGAGGTGCAATTGGAAATCGTCTTAATCAAGCACGAGTATTTTTATGCTATGATTGACCAAATAAGTATTGCGATGGTTGAAGGCAGTATAATAAATGTAATATGCGTCCTTTAACATCCTTGGCATACCGCAACATTACTGAGAGCCCTTTTCAGAGCCCCTTTAAGGGCTAACAGTGTGAAAGAAGCAGAGGAAACACAGGATGAGCGTTGTCCTGTGTTCCCTCTGCTTTCCATCTACGTCTTTCACGCTGTTTACCCTGAAGAAATGTATAACCAACTTGCCTGTTTGGCCATAGTGCAGGTACTGCCTCCATTGGCCATTTTTGCATGCAAACTACAGTGATGTCAATGCCTTCTTTGTACGTGGCACTCTTGGGTTGGCTTGCACTGCCATTCACTTTGAAATGGCGATCACAGATTCCTTTTCGGTGTTGACGTCATAAGCTTGAATTGAGTGGCTGGTAAAAAATGCTCCATTTTAAACTCCAATTTTCTCAGCAATAAATGCATCTTGTGGTGGGCAAACGTCGGCATAGCCAGAAAAGGCCTGGGAATAGATTTTAGCTTAGAAAAAAAAATTGGATGGAGTTGACCTCAAAGTACCTTTAAAATCTCTTTTTATGAAATGCTGGGCTATTTTTTGGCTGCGCATTTTGTTGCCATTGCAAGAGATATTTGCATACTTGACCAGGTGTTGCATGGCTATTGTGGTAGATTTTGGAGACAGTCTTGCCCTAACTTGTGCTTGTGTGGCCGTACTGTGGACACTCATGGAGACACCATTGTTTGTACTGTTTCATTAGTACAGCATATTTGTAGCAATATTTTGATGGTCTTTCACCACTAAATAGAAACCTACACTTGGTACACTACAGCTGCTTGGAGGAAAGGGCAGCAGCTCTGAAAATTGGTTTTGAGGAAATGAAAGACGCAGTAACTGTCTCACTTCTCTGTGGGTGCCTCAGCCGTGCCGTGAGGGAAGGGAGGAAGGAGGTAATGAAAGAAGGGAGAAGGAGGTGCCGTAGTGGTGGGCTCCATAGTAATTTTGACAACATGGGGATCTTTAACATTCACTCATATCTCACAGCACATGGGCACCTTTTGTATTTTGCCTCCATTGAAATGTGGCCACCGTGGCTGGTTTTGAACATGGGTACTCTGGTTCAGTAGCCGAGTGCACTAAGCACTGAGCCACTGCGGCGGGTGCAACAGTTCTGCCATCTGAGAGGTCTTATCAGTGAAATGTGAGATGCATGTTTTATGTTTGTTGTGCGTGTTAGCAAACAGTGTCACAGCCTATTTTTCTGAAAACTTTATCACCTTGTTCTTTTCCATTTCTTTTCACTAATGTTCACTAACTTCCACTTTTTGTCGACAGACAAGGGCAGTTGCCATTACGTGAAATGAAAAATTAGGTGAAGCTGGTGATATACTGCTACTTTTAAGCAAGATGTAAGCATGACAGAGGTAGTGGTTCAAGCAGAGTGTGGTTTTGTAAGCGGCAGATAATTATGCAACTTTTGTGAGCTTGTGCGATGTCAGTGCACGTTAAGATCCCCAGGTGGTCGAAATTACTCTGGAGCCCTCCATTACGGCACCTCTTTCTCTCTCTCTCTCCTCTTTCACTTCCACCTTCTTCCTTCCCTTACTGCGCAGTTTGGGTGTCTACTGAGATCTGAGACAATTACTGCACCATTTCCTTTCTTTAAAAACCAATTCTCAATTTTTAGTTTTTATATGCTTACCTATTATGTGACACTGGGTTGCTTACATAGCCTGACCTTGCATCAATTGCTTTTTACTGAACCAGTTATGCTGTCATATTTTGCTGTGTTCTGTTGCTTCAGGACAGTATAATGGGAAGGAGGAATAAAACAGTTTGTCTCTTGGGTCTTCTTCTGGTGTGTAGTTGTTAAGCTTTAAGTTGGAAACCTTTGCTAGTGTTGTTGAAGCTGTTTGTGTTGACTCTGTTGATATGCAAAATGGTCACAATAAGTGCATGTTGGGAAATGTGACTCTTATTCATAAAACACATTTATGTTTGTTTTGTCTTGTAGAACTACTGCGTAAGTCGGCAGAGCAGGCTCTCATGGACATGGTGCAGTTGCTTTTCTCTCGCCTTCCACAGTTTTCTGAAGTTGCTAAAGGGGGTTGTTCAAAGAAGGTGAGTGCAATATACAGTGTGTAATCATTGTTTTGAAGCAGTGACATGCACTACGAATCCATTTCATGTAATATGAGAGAAGGATGCTGGATTACGTGGTTTATTTACCACATTCAGGTTTTCACCTGGAGGGTTTTGTTCTAGATTTCTGCAGAGCCCGTTAATTTTGTATTTACTTTTGACTTTGATCCGGCTGTTGTGAAAACTATGGAATTAGGTTTTGTTAGATGCATCATGAGACTAGGATCAGTCCGACTGCGACTTGCCAAAACAGGTGCAATGTGAGGCTCTTCTCTAATCAACCAGAAGCTAAAGCAACTTTTCTTTGTGCTTGTTAGCAAATTCTAATTCCTTTATGTGTTCATGCATGCTGCTGCCCATTGCGGTACATCAAGGTAACATTATGCCTGCTGAGTTGTGTATGTTGTGTTGAGAATTGCTTGGATGATGTTGGCAGTTTTAGAGCAGTTTTTAACTTTGGTTATAGAAACATTTCTAGAGCAGGCTAGCTGTGTTGTTAAGCATGTCTGACGCAGAGCCAGGAAACGAAATAGCCTCTTTACTATTCTTTTTTTCGCTTGTTGTGTTATTCTGCTTATTTGCTCTTCCATGTTTCTGCGTTGCTCCCAGTTGAAAATGAGGGCAAGTGGCATGGACAACGCAAGAAATGCCAGGAAACGTCGGTCTCCAGTGCCCAAGCATAGAAAAATTCCTCGGGAGCACGATTCACAAGCACAGCACCAAGCACATGCTGTGCCACAGTCACCAGCAAATGTGGCATCTCAGCCGCAGACTCCAACAACAGACGAACAGCCACCTGTTGGGGAGACTGGGGGATCAGGAGCGTCAAAAGTCCCCTTGCCTGGTCCTGGGACAACGTCGGAATCTGAATTTCCACCTGCATCTGATTCCAGCCTTGAACCTGGCCCGTTAACGGGGGTCATTCACCTGTCAGACTCTGTGCCATCTATCGTTGACTTAGACACCAGTCAGGCAGACTCTTTGAGTTGTGCACAGGTAAGACATGTGATCAACCATTGAAACTTTGTAAAAAAAAGGTGCATTTTCCTGTCTCTCGAATGGGCTGTCCAACAGAGATAAACTACATAATTTTGTCCCAAGATTAGGGTAGGGTTTGTTATTGAGATTAAGGTGCAGCATTAGTGCCATCGAAATTGAAGAAATATTCAATATTTATATGTGTGACATAAACATAGACACTGATGCTAACTGTTTCACCCCAGTGGTGATTTGTTGGCGCTGAAAAGACACTATAGTGCGCATTGCTCTATGCAAAATGTGAGTGAAAATTCAGTTTGAGACGGGTTAGAGCAGAGTGAACTATAGTTCAGTAATTTATTATGTTCTTATACAAAACAAGGTGTCCTTATTTACCTATGTTATCAGGTATAATGTTGAGCATCCAGGAAGCTTTTTCTAGAACTTGCTAGGGGGTCACCAAAATCTACTCTTCTCTGGCCACTGTAACATATAATTTTCAGTCCAACTTTATTGTCATAGGCCAAAAAGACATTGAAAAATTGATATTTTGTGCTGTATTGTTAGTGCCACGAATTTGTTAGTGTGTTTGGCAGGCCTTTTCTGTGAGTGTCAGCATGTTCATATGAGAAATCTGGTATGTACTGTGTGTGAAGAGCTGATAGGCCACTCACTGATGCCTAAAAGAATTTCTGAGTGATGTGGTGTCTGTCCGATAGCATGCTTGGGTCTTCCGAGACATTTGGTAGTACGGTTGCGCTCTATCTTAATGTGTAGTGCATCTAGCACCCGAGGAGCCACAAGGGCCCCATCATATAGCCTGCTGGCAAATTGGACCATGTGCGTTTTGCCCTGTTAGCTTTTGAATTACGCAGTGCATTTAGACAGTTTGGGAATGGCATGCTGTGCAACCGTGCAGTGTTTGTGTCACACTGCGTTTACCATCTCAGTCAACTGGCTAGGTACTATGGTAATGGCATGCTCGCTTCCAGTAAAGCTGACTGACTGTACCCTGTACTATACCCGCTTTCTGTATTGGAATGCCGCTGTGGTTAAAGATGTATGCTACATCTTTTTCTTTTCGTCGTCATGCCATGTACATTTATGCTTTCCTTCATGTGTTCCTTCCGTGAAAATTTTTATCGAGATGGAGAGTTGGCCTTTCAGTGTTTTATGAGTGGCTTTTGTGGTGTTCAGCAATGGTGAGAAATGGCCATGGGTGGCTACTGCCATATCTACTCAGAACATTGCTTTCGGGTTGGTCTTCGCTGAAAGGTACACAAGGCCCTGCAGTTCAGAATGCACACAGTGAGCGCTAGATCAGGGGCCGCTTGTACCAAAGAGGTAGTTTGATAAAAACAGCTGTAAAATAGCAGTCTTTTCATACATCATGCGCATAATCTGCAAAGTTATGCTTTTATTTTATGTGCAGGAAGGTCTGGACAGTGTCCTGTCTATGAGCCAAGAACTGACAGGGAGTGAGTACAACCTTGTTGCACAGGAGCCGTCAAGCCTAGAAACGAGTATTGAAAAAGAAAGCACAGGCACAGTGGTCACCATGGGTGGTACTGGAGACAATGACTATGTGAATCCGCATGGTGTGCGTTTCACAGCACTGCACGGGGGTCGGGAAGGTAAGTTTGAGGCATTTTCTAAAGCACAGTGCTTAGCCATCTGTTCATGTGAGCTGCATGACGTCTGAGAGAGTTGGTGCGCCGAACCAGTGATAATCCCCGGCTGCTGACGTCACTTGCATGGCATTGAGTTGTATGCCAGGTTTTGCGCGAAACCACTGGAACCACTGGTCACTGCGAGGTGCGAAAGTGGGAATTTCTTAAAATGTATTATAAATTTTCTATCACTTTTGTGGTCTTGTACATGGCATGAACGCTCTGTGGCCTGTACTCTACATAATGCAAGCATTTTGTAGGCCAAGCTCGAACACCCTTTTCAGGGAGGCAAAACTTTATTTTTTGGCATAGAGAGATGAAATATGGCACGCTGATTGAGAAGTGCACTAAATTAATAAATGCTAAATTTCACTCATATACTTTCTGTAAGTTTGACGTTATAAATATTTATGTGCTTCATTTCTATACCAAACTTGCAGAAAGCGTGGCATGACAACAAAACTTAATAGGAACCTAGAGTCAGTCTTAAATTTTAGCCTAAGGAATGGTTCATGCCTTGACATTCTCCATATGTTTTATCAACGTGAGCTTTTTCTACACAAAACATTATATCCATGATTTCGTAATGCATTCATTACTGTCCTGTCAAATTGGTGACAGATTGAAGAAAATGAGAAAGTAATTCAGACATATAGGAACGTCACTGCAAAAGAATTTATCAAGGAATGGAATGCAACAAACTGCATGAAAATCCATGAAGCCATTGTCATGCTATGCTTTTTGCGACCAGGGCAGCTAGGTCAAAAAATACTTTTGAGAAAACTGGCACTTTCACGAAGATCTCAGCCAGTTTCTTGCTACCTATGGTCACAGAAAACATTTTTTAAAGTCGCTGCTGGGCTGTTTTCGGGAAACATCCTTTGAAATATAATTAGAAAGACCTTATAACACAAAATCTGGTGTTTGATTTGAAAGCCTCGCCCCGCCTTAAGTTCATCTGCGTGACAGTGTGTGAATTTCATTAAAACTGGAGGCCCTAGGCACTTAACGCCAATCTTTTTGCATGTGTGACATGGGCGTAAGTGTAGTACTTGGAACCTCTTCTGTGGGATGGCTGCAAGGTCCAACCGTATAGCTCTAGAGCAACCATTTTTCTACACTGCTTTTGTGTGGACCATCAAGAAATGGAATTCATTGCTAATGAGATATGGTGAACCAAATTAACGCGGATCTATTTTATAAAGTTTTGTGCTTTGCTTTATGGGGTTTAACGTCCCAAAGCGACTAAGGCTATGAGAGACGCCGTAGTGGAGGGCTCCGGAAATTTAGACCACCTGGGGTTCTTTAACGTGCACTGACATCGCACAGTACACGGGCCTCTAGAATTTCACCTCCAAAGAAATTGAACCGCCGCGGCCGGGATGGAACCCGCGTCTTTCGGGTCAGCAGCCGAGCACCATAACCACTGAGCCACCGCGGCGCTTATAAAGTTTTGTATCCCCCGCGATAATTCCATGTAGGCACTGCAGGTTTTCTTTCAGTAAGGTGTAAGAAATAAAGAATGGTAAAATACAAGTAGAATCAGCAGCCGATTTCATTGAAACAGGTCACTGGTGCAGAATTCATAGTATGTTCAAAAATAATAGATTACTGTTATGTTTATATATTGTTGTTGTTGATAGCGTTTACGCGGGAAGCTGTTAGTAGTTGGTTCTTTGCCAGTGGCACCTGCCTAAGCGGTTGTTTGGTGTGCTGCTTCCTGTTGGCATAGGTGCAGGCCCCGTGGTGCCTTATGGGCTGCCGTGTGTATGGGAGCTGCTGCGCTTCCTTGCCAGCTTGCTGTACGTGCCTGAGGCAGTTGGCCACAACCAGCAGCAGCAACAGAGCCTCGAGATGATGATCCATTCAGGCCTGAACCTACTTGCTGTGGCTCTGGAAAGTGGAGCTGACCACATCAGCTCCTTTCCCTCTTTGCTCAGCCTGGTCAAAGATGATGTGTGCCGCAACCTTCTCATGGTGGGTGTACTTTGCCCAATATCCTTTTGTCGTGCCTTTTCCCTGTTTTCATGGCTGGCTTCTTGGAAGAACAGAACTGCCTCAAACTCGTCATTTTTATGCTGAAAACGTCCTTACCCTTATTTCTATTCGACCCACTTTACTGGCTCAGTTTCTTTTAGCTGCTGAGCATTCATTAGAGATGAAATGCAGAAATGCCTGTGTAGTGAAATTTGGAGCACGTTTTTAAGAAAACTTTGCGACTGAAATTATCACTGTTATGACACGTTTCACAGCCCACAGTGCTGCTTTGGTGCACTAAGATCCTTAAACCTGTAACCTTTTTCATGTTGTTGAAAATGTTTACATTTTTTGAGCAGCTTATTTCTGCATCTGACATAAGCACGGCTTATGTCAGCTTTTGTTAAGCACAGCTGCTACACTGCCATATATGGCATAACTAGTGTACTCATTATTCAGCATTTATGTGTAACTTCAATGAAATTTTGATGACTTGGCATGCTTTTGTTTGTTTCAGCTCTTGAGCTCATCTCGACTTTCCATTTTTGTGTCCTCCTTACGTGTGAGCTTTTTGCTGTTTGAGGCACTTCGTACTCATCTCAAGTTCCAACTAGAGGTAGGTGACTGTGGGATGTGTCCTGCTCTTTTTGCCTCACTATTGGACCTAAAGAAATACATGGTGGTAATGACATGAAGCAATCTATGTGGTGTTTTTCGAGATATTTCTTTTGCAAAATAAGAAATATGAGCACTGGTATTTGGGTTTGAGTATTTTTGTCTGGCCTTGAACATCAGCTAGCATTTCAAGGCCCTGAGAAATGTGCCATTTACCATGGCCATGTCACCTCATCTTGCATCTTTTTTTCTTCTGTTCTGTTGTCATTTGCATTTGTGATATGCATATTTTGTTCTGGTTTTCCTAGCGCGCTCACTCTTGGCGTTGACCAGCCACCTATGAGTGCTGTGAAGCATCGCTCGCATGGCTGGTCAGAATTGTGTAAGGACATGGTGCGAGTGAAAGGCAGTAGCAATTCACTTGGAATTCCATTAGTGAGCTCTAAGCCCTATTCGTGATGGTAGTACCCAGCTGAGGTGTTTGTGGCCATATGCCCTGTTTATTGAATGCATTTATACAGTGTGCTCAAGGGGTAGTTCAGCGCAAAGCCTGGTAAATGTTAATGTGTATCAATAAATGTTAATTGGTATAAATATTCTACAGCATGCCTGCATGGAAGTTGCCATTTTTAGTCTCGTTTTCCACCTATCTTTATTATCTGTAACTGCAAATGCACCAACCTGCTTCTGAAAGTTGCTTTTTAAGTGAAGGTTCAGAGGATATGCGAATGATTTGTGTTATGTATTCAGTTTTGCTGCTTAATAATGCACTTTTCTCTTGGTTGTTTGCATGAGTATATCTGTATCTTAACTTTCTCTGCACGAGCGCATTAAAAATGACGAGCTGATAAACCTGGAGCTCATTAATTTGAAGTGAAGACTGCAGTCTTTTAATGCTTACCATATAGGATTGGCTCATTGCTAATCTGTGCATGGTGCAAGAATTTGTTTTCAATGTCTGTGTAGTTGTTGGTATTGGTTTTTATGACTGCGAACAAGACTGACGGCTCTTTACTAGAAAACGTTTGTGTTGTTTGTTGTGGGGAAAATAAATTTAGTTGAAAAATCCTGGAGCCCAGGGCTAAAGGCGGTCAAATCTACCTGGCTGGGCCAGATGCAGAGATCTTAAATACAAGATTGCACAATAGCAACACTGTGGGGCAGTGTTTACGAAATACATGCATCAATAAAAATTCAGAAAGAAGTATATAATCCAGCCCTGTGAAATCAAAGTGTCTAATCACATGAGCAATGCATTTAAATAACAACACACCAATCATAGGAATAATACGTTCTCAACAACAGTATACAGGTAAAGAGAAAATTAGGTATAAGCAGCTGAAAGAAGGTGCAGTCTAATAACAGTTGAAATGAATGGAGAGTTCAACTTAAAATTGAAACTTAAGTTCAGATTAAAGTGGGAAGTGTGTACAATCATCATTGAAAGGATTTCCTGGTGTTGGTTTATTGAGCTGTACTTTGGGCATTGGTGTGATAACGAGGAGGTGACGGGAGGTAACTGCTATTAAAGGATTGAAATTAGTTGTGTTTATAATCTGCTGACTATTCAGCAGATGAGCATCCCGCGAGCCTGGACAGACAGTTGGTACCGCAGCTCGAGGTGGTTGCTAAATGTTGCCTCCTCCCCTCTTGATTTTTCAGATGTATCTCACGAAGCTCATGGAGCTGATTGTGAGCGAGTCACCCAGTGTGACAAGGGACCAAAAGGAGTTGTCTGTGGAAGCCGTCTTGCAGTTTTGGAGGATACCAGGCCTTATCACTGAGCTGTACCTCAACTATGACTGTGACCTTTTCTGCTCCAATTTATTTGAAGATCTCACTAAAGTACTATCAAAGGTGAGCAAGCTACTCGAAGCAGCTCTGTGCCCTTTATGAGTGTGTGAGTTTCGCATGTGATGCTTATTGTATTTTTTTTGTGTGTGTATTTTCAGAATGCATTTCCCGTGACAGGCCTACAGCCTATTCACCTCCTCTCGCTAGATGCTTTGCTGGCTGTAATTGACAGCATAGAAACACGATGTCACTTTCGCATGCTGAGTGAGACCCAGGCTGCCCGTGGTGGAGTGATGTCAGGTGAGCAGAGCTTTCTGAAACCACAGCGTGCTTTTATGTGTGCCTTTGTTACACCATGCGTATAATTTCTTCACTTTTGTTTCACTGACCTTATGGGCTAAAGAATAAGAAGGTGTAAAGAAAAAAAAATGGCGTAGATTTTTTGTGGAATTCAGTGCTTTTTCTGTGCTGTTTGTTTACACTTGTCAATGTGCTGTAATATATGGATATTTTCACATCTAATTGCTGTTTTACAGAGATTTGAAAATGTTAAATTATATACAAAACGAAAGCGAGGTAAAAGTTGGCTGTGAATTTGAAAGCTAGTCTCACTTCAGTTGCTGTGAATATTCAGGGGAAAAGTAAAAACCCTTCTAGAGCAATGGACATTACAATGCTTGTTGCATACAGGAAAAAAAAAAAAAAAGCCTCATTTTGTAGTATACATTCAAGCTTTATTAGTGCAGACCTGAGCGTGAGCATATTTTGAGTTGTATGCATCTATTCTTTCCCCAAATGTTTCTGAGAGGCTGTCACTAGTATGTGACATTCCTCATTGACTTAAGGGGGGAGCCTGGTCTTGAAAAAGAAATTTTTATTAATGATGCCACAGCTAAGAAACCTTCAGGGAATATGTATTTTTGTGTGCCGATTCTAAATATGTCATTGAATTTCATGTCAAACAATTCCTTGAGCACTTATGTAATCTTTGTGCAAGTATTTTGGGAAGAATTTTGAAAAAAATTTGCTGCGGCAAACTTGCTGAAATGTATGCCATTGGGTTCTCTATACACCAAGGAATGCAATAAGAGTAAAATTGTTTTCCTGCCTATCATAGAACTTAAGTTACAGGGTTTTGAAATTGTCACTTCAGAAATGAGAAGAAAAGTGTGTTTACCTGTTTCTGCAGTGGCAGCTTCAGTACCCTATAACTCAAGTTCTATGATAAGCAGGATGATAATTTTACCCTTATTGCATTCCTTTGTGTCAAGAAAACCCAATGGCATACATTTTAGCTAGTTTCCCGCAGCAAATTTTCTTCAAAACTCTTTCCAAAATACTTGCATAAAGATTACATAAGTGCTCAAGGAATTGCTTTACATGAAATTAAATGACATATCTAGAATCAGGGCACGAAAATACATGTGCCCTGAAAATTTCATAACTACGAGTAGATTAATAACATTATGTCATGGTTACGTGTCCATATCTATTTGCAATTTGTAGTAACCACTTGAGCTTTAAGTAGTCTATTACCTTTGTGAAGTGGTGTGGGTATGTGCATTGCATTTTATTCACAGCTCTGCCAGCATTCAACTAAGGTGTTGTAATAGCTGAACGGCTGAAATTTGAGTATGGTGGCTAATAACACACCTAAAATATTTCTTGTTCTCTGATGTTCAAACCAGTGTAAACCAGCATCGCTGAATACTTCAGAAGTTTCATTCCTAAACATCTTGCCACTGAATTACTTAAGAGGCATCGTCTGTTAATGAATTTTTTGCTGATTCTACTCTGAGGTTTTCAAAATAAATACTGCAGTATTAGCCACTTCTCCTGGCTTACTTATGTTGACTATGCAGTAGCTTTCTTTTGAACTTTGTGGCGCTGTAATGTTTCATTTCAGCAGTGAAAACATTAATTCACATTCACTTCAAGTTTATAAGTAATTCAGTAGTATTTCAGGTAACCTGTATTTGCATCAATGGTTTTTGCTTACATATTTTATGTCCATGCTATTTATGTGTTTCTTGTGTTCTAGTAGTTAGTGCTGGTGAATCATCAAAGTGCTGGTGCTCAATACTTATATTTTTGCGCCATTTTGTGTTGTTGCTCTGTATACTGCGCTCACAGCATGTGACTATTGCATGAATGCTTGAGGTTTTGACACTTTTCAAGACCTTGCTTTGAGTTCCTGTTCTGTTTCATGCTATTTTTTTAAGGCTGTAAAAATGTCGAGGCCTTTTTAAAGAAAGTTTTGGTGTTTGTTTTTATTTGTTATTCATAAATAAAGTCAAACAAAGAACAAATGAGTAAAAATATAAATTTTGGGGCAAAAGCTTTAGGAGGGCTATAATTGTGAAGATTGTTTTCGTGGCTGGCCTTGGTCTGGCAGATTAAAACTACAGGTGTGGAGTTGAGGCTTGCGTTTTGTTGCTGCGCAAAATTGAATCTATAGGTAGCACTGACAGCTGCAGTAGGTTGCACGCCTTCCAGCCCTTCTGGGAATTCCTCAAAACAGCTGTTTCCCTGCAGATCAAGCATGCATACAAAAATCATGCATACAAAAGTGTGTATCCTGTGCTCACATGCGCCATTTATGCTGCATATCTCTCGATTTCAAGCTACCTGTTTAGGCTATGAGAAAATGCAGCTTTTCTGTGGTTTTCCTTTGAAACCTCAGTGGCACTTGTTGTGTGCTTTCAGCACTGACTCATTACCTCCTTAGAGCCCTGTTTTGTCTGCTTTTGCTGGCAGTTTGAAAGCTACTTGAGGCCTGGCAGTCGAAAATTTGTCCAATATATTGGACAACACCACTGCAGATGTGACAGGCATGGAAGGAGGTTTAGTGCTGGGAGAAGCTCTTTCTCGGTTACTTTTTGAACCTATACCCCTACCTAGTGAATGTGGTCAAAGTCTTATTGTTTCCCTCCTCTTGAGGAGCTCTCAAAGGTGGGAATCAGTGTGAGCTCATTTTAAAGTGGCAATCAAAAAAAGCAAGCAGATTCGCATGCATTTCGAAGAACTTTTAAGTGCTCATTAGCATTCGTATCAGTGAAAGCAACACACGCAACCAGATATTTAAGCGACAAAAGCTTCAATTTTCCTCTGCGCTTTGGAAATTTCTTAGTTTTCTTCGTATAGTACATTGCCCAGTGTACATCTAAAGGTTATAAATACAGCAAAAGGTATTTAGTCATGTTTTGGGACCTAAATTGTTGTAATCCTAAATACTTGAAAAAAAAAAAATCTTACACAGTTTACACTCTAGGTCCTGGGAGCATATTGTTTGTGCTTGTGTAAATGTTATGTAATAGTATAACTTGTTGCTTGGCGCTGATAGAGGAACGGGGAAGACAAAGTGAGTTTTGTGTGGGGACGTTAAGAAATAGGTACTAGCAGAGGATGGTGACCAGTCTTTACTCAATACAGATGGTAGGAAAAGGCTTGCCAGGTGCAAAGTATGAATGGGGCATAATGTTGGCTGCACTTAGGCGGGCCAGTTTTCTTTCCTTACCTTTCAGTCTGCACTGGATATAGTGTAGGGGCATGTGTGCTGTAGCTGTGGGCCTTGTCTCCTCTTATGCTAGGATCCCTGTGCCTCCTTGATGGTGACGGTGAAGGCTACCACTGTGAGCCAGCAGCTGTGATGGAGCAGTGCCATGTGGCCCCATTTGGCTACCAGTTGGGCCAGCAGTTGGTCCATAGTCAAGAGGGGGCTCTGCAGAGCCCAATCTCTGGAACGAAGCCTCACTTCAAGAGCTCTGTGTTCATGCGACCCAATCGCAAGTCCATTTCTGAAAACATCCCTTCTCATGAAGAGCTTATGGCCATCAAGCATAAGAAAAAGGTGTGTGCTTATGTGTTCTGTCCCCCCCAAAAATAACTACTTTTTGGCTGCAAATTTTATCTGTTCCTAATCTAAGTTGTAATTTTTAGTCTGCCTTCTTGAGAAGTAGATGAGCTGAAACAAATGTACATTTGTTTCACTCGTAACTTTGCGACAGGCGTGTGATTTCGCAGCAGATAGCAACATGTCAAAGGCAGCATATGGAATCATATCAAAGGGAGTGCAACCAAACATGATACAAGCCAGAAACAGGCAATGGACAAGCGGCATGTTGTGGGCCCATTGCCTTTTGCCTTTTTCTGCTTTGTTGTGTGTTTGGGCGCATTGCTTTTGGTATGATAATTGACGGGTACCAACTCGCCGCTGTGATTATTGTTAAGGGGAGACGTGGGTCTTGAAATGATAAAAAAAAAAATGCGAAAATTTTGATTTCGCAAAAATGGTATATTCGGGATCAATACTCTCTAAAGTTCCTGCCTAAAAAGTTTCAAGGTCAAAATCCGACCTCCAGCTACTAAAAATATTCATATATTTTATGCCTACGGAGCGCGGAAATAGTGAAATGTGGCAGGACTTCGCGCCCGTCGCTTCCTACGACCACGTCCCCAATGGCTGCCATCTTGGTTTTGTTTGAAAGCTGGGCCCCTTCTCCTCTGCCTGGTATCGCTCACTACTGTGAAATATTTTTGGAACGCCGGCATTCCGCTTTCTCACGAAGCCTCTACAATGACCTTCGAATGGCTGGTGCGCGCACTTCAAATGCGATTTTCTCAGCTTCATGTTTTTTTCCAACATGACTAGACTTACGAAAGTTATGTTTTTATGGTGCAATTTCAATTAATCGTATACTGTGGAATTCAGAAAGAACTAAATTGTGGAGCTATGCTATTTTTGTTCGGCTGAGTCAAACATTTCAAATTTTGTGAACCATAATGTCACCTAACTATATTCATAATTATGCTGCTTGGACAAAATTTAATATTTTTATAGGATGATGTACTTCAACAACAATATAATTAGCATAGCTCCAGATGGCAGGTCTTTGGCTACAGCCACATTTCAGTTGAAACCAAGAAATGCAGAAAGAAAGTGTCTTAATTACCTGTAAGAATTTAACTACTAATTAGGCTCCAGTTATTTTTCTATGATACGGGAACTAATGGAGATGTACTGAAACTAATTATATTTTTGAAAACATGAAGAAGAAACACATGTACACACCTAATTTCATTACAATATCTTTGATAAGAAGAATGTTCATTTCAAGACCTGCGTCTCCCCATAACTATATAATCTGATTGCCTCGATGCACATGCTAGAAATGAATACCACCACAAGAGCTTTTATTGCTGAATATACAGATTAGCAAGGTGCAGTGTGACAGTTTGAACAGTTTGTTCTTGTGACATTACAAAACATTACTTTATACGATTTAGTGTTGAAAACTTCACCACAGTGGCTGAGTGGCTATTGTATTGTGCTGCTGAGTAAGAGTTCATTGTTTGAGTATCTGCTTTTGAAGTCTTATTTCAGTTATAATGAGGTTCAAAAACACCAATGTACTAAGGTTTAATGCATGTTAAAGAGTCTTCCTGATGCCCAAAATTTATCTGAAGCCTTCCTCTGCAGTGTGCTTCAAAGCCTTGGTGCAGCTTGGCACATGAAAATTCATTAATTGAATATTAAAAACTAAGTTGCCAGTAATACATTTCTAATATATGTTTGGCAGTGTGATGAGCATGGAAAAAACTTGCCTGGGAAGTGCCTAAACATGTCGTTCTTAGTGCTAGCGTTTTGCATCTTCTGTCTTATGTATTGCCTTTCTGACCAGTCACTTAAACTGTGGCAATATTTACTTTGTTTCTACTTGAATTTTTAAAACAGCTGTAGCAAAATCATTCCTTGTCAAGCTGCCGTGGTGACTCAGCGGTTAGGATTCTCGGCTGCTGACCTGAAAGACACGGGTTCGATCAATCAATCAATCAATCAATCAATTTTATTTCCTTAAAGACCCCTTTTCAGGGGCATTACATAAGGGGTGGGTACAACGTTTGGTGAGACAAAGTAATCATGCGTTATGATGATGACAAAAAGCTGTTAGCTCTGCGTGCGAAGTTCGCGGGACAGGTTATTGTTGCAATGTCAGCGGGAAGGCCATTCCAGTCCGCGGCGGTGCGTGAAAAAAATGAAGCTGCGAAGGTGACTGTGCGTGCACGTGGACGGCTGATCTGGAGTTGATGGAGAGTGCGGTGAGATATGCGTGCCGTAGGGACCATGTAGGGTGCAGGTCGTAGATGTCTGTAAAATAACTTGTGAAATAATAAAAGACTAGATCCCGGCAGAGGCGGTCGCATTTCAGTGGAGTATGAAATGCTAGCGGCCTGTGTACTGGGTGATGTTAGCGCACGTTAAAGAACCCCAGTTAGTCGAAATTATTTGGAGCCTTCCACTACGGCACCCCTCAGAGTCTGTGTCACTTCGCGACATTAAACCCCATAAAACCCTAAAACCAAACCATTTCTTATCATGAAAATTTTTGTTGGCTGCCTTGGAGAAGTTTTACTGAAGTGTCTTTGTTTTGTTTCTCCTGGTTCTCTAGCTTCTGGCATCAGGCACAGAGCACTTCAACAGTCGGCCCAGTAAGGGCATTGAATTCCTTCAGGAGCATGGCTTGCTAAGTGATCCCCTGGACCCCGCTGAGGTGGCTCTGTTCCTAAGGGACAACTCACAGCTGGATAAGAAGAAAATTGGCGAATACATTGCCAATCGCAAAAACCTCAAGGTGCTTGATGCATTTGTCAAGTGAGTTACTGGTCTGCATTTCTGCTTTTATGCGTAGGGCTTGCCCATGTGGGTAGGAGTGGGTGTTCTCAAGAATGATGAACTGCAGTATGGTCTGTTGTGGTTGGTCACATGTGGAAGTATGCATTGTTCAGTGTATGTGTATGAGCATTGTACACATACACCATGAACACTGCATTTTGTACATGGCCCTGCTTTGTTTCTATTTCATTTGTGCCTGGGAAAACTCTAGATGATTCTTAATCTGGTTAGGTTTACCACTCACCTTTGAAATTCAGTTTGCATGATGTATTGGGTCATTTTATTTTTGGATGTGTAATGGATGTTGCTGTCGAAATTTCCGGAGCCCTCCACTACGGCGTCTCTCATAGCCTTAGTCGCTTTGGGACGTTAAACCCTATAAAACCAAACCAACCAAAAGTTTGTCTTAAGCGGATTTTTTAAACATTGAATCCTATCGGAATCCAACCAATGGCCTCGCATTTTTCCACCTTATCCGAGAATTCATCCTAAAGGTATTTTATTGCATTTAGAAAAGTTATTTTGCCGAGTGTGTTTTCCTGTACTTTGCAGCTTATTGTAGCATTTGAAGCCTGTCTTTTGTATTCTGAATTTCACAGTGCGGTGGATAGAAATGCTAAATTACATTTTTAGCAATCACGGACAGTAGTAGTGGGTTTTTTTCACTGCTAGGGTAAGTCTACTAGTGCTGCAGTCATGTCTGTCTGCCCAATATTAGCATGTTGACTTTTGCAGTCAGTCTTATTCAGGCTTGGAACACTTTATAATGTACTGATCATCCTGCATGACTATACTTTTAGTACATAAATGCATAAAAGACATTCATGTTTCAGTGAGGCTTTTTAAGAACAGTCATTGACTTCTTTAGTTTTTGCACTTAGAAAGCCTGTCCCTGTTTTTCTCAACTCTTAATGGGAACACTGTTAGTAGTTGAAATCTGTATTGATGAAAGCCTGTTAGGTGTTGATAAATCCTACTTATTTAAAGTAGTCATTGCTTTTAGCCAGTCATATCATATACAGCTGTTAAAGCTACTGTTTCTTGGTTTTGTGGGCCAAATGGAAGGCCTCTGAATCATGCACACATGCGGTATTGGGCAGGCTGTCTGCTGTTGATGCTTGATAGACAGGCGAGTATGTATACTGCATAGGAATTTCATTTCATTTATTTTCTCCTTAAGGGCCCAAAGGCATTACATAAGGGGAGGCAGGTTAACATGTTTAAAATTTTGATATTGCTTGTTTGTTCTCTTCTGTATCAGTAGGCATTGGTGATATTTGTAGTTTTTTTCTGAGATTAGTGTTTGACTACAAAGGCATCAAAGTACCCTGGCTGGTTTTGTTTGGAAGTGAAAAATACGAAACATAGATAAAGAAGAATACAAAACTTTTTCATCCTTTTGCTGGTAGAGGATGTGAATATGTGCAGTGTATTTTGAATTGTGTTATATTCAAATCTCTGTGGTGTAAAAAGCTCAATGCACAGGCTTCCTTTGCCTATTTTCCAGTAAAAATATAAGCCAGTGAAAATATTCGTAACACATGCTAATATCTTTGTGCCTTTATCTTGTTTATTTCAGTTTTGGTTGTAGTGTTCAGGTTTTGGTAAAAATGACTTAATCCAGATTTTAGATGTCCTTAAAGGTATATTGGAAACAGCCGCCATGCTTAATTCCTAATTTTAGAGTAAGACTGCTCAGCATCTACCTTTGGGGTTGTGCTGTTTTCAGTTCTCTGTCGTCTTATTTTTTGGCTTCCTGACTGGTGTCCCTGGTCTTGTGTTTTTCCTGCCTCCACAGGTCCTTCAACTTTGCAAATACAAGAATTGATGAAGCACTTAGAATGTACCTTGAAACCTTCAGACTTCCTGGTGAAGCACCACTCATTTCCTTGCTGATGGAACACTTTGCAGAACATTGGCATGTGAGGACCATTGCTTGATAGCATGTTTTTTTTTATCTTGCTTGGCTTTTTTCACACGCATTGTTGGTATAAATTTAGTGTGCACTGGAATGAACAGTGAAAGCAGGAAATATATGCATTCCATCATATTTCAAATGGGACTAACACAGATGAATGTCTTTATTGAAGATAAATGGGAATAATTTGGGATGTTTGGTTTAGTAGCAGTACTATTTTGTTGACCTTTGGCTGTCATCACGCACTCTTGCATATGATGTTATCTCAAATTGTCATAGCATTTTCAAATTTCAAAAGACTGCATCTAATCAGCTATTTTAGTCTCAGTTTTGCTTGTTGTGTGCTACATGCTAACGTGCTGTGTTTTTGCTTGGTGCCACTTTTGTTTCAGAAAAGCATGAATGAGCCATTTGTCAACAGTGATGCTGCTTTTACTCTGGCCTATGCTGTGATTATGTTGAACATGGACCAGCACAACCATAATGTGAAGAAACAAAACATCCCAATGACTGTGGAGGTAAGCACTGTTCACTGGGATTGCATTTACTTCTGTTCGAGTGATATTTTTCTTCCACTAGGAAAGTTGAGATACCAGTATTTTCATGTTTGTCTCTTAGGACTTCAAGAAGAATCTGAAAGATGTGAATGGTGGGAAAGACTTTGACAAAGACATGCTGGAAGAGATATACAATGCAATCAAGTGAGCTAGTTTTTTCCAGTTTGATGAAAACTGTCATGTTGCGAGTAGCAGTGAGAATTTGTACTGAATCTCTTGCAGAAATGAAGAGATAGTGATGCCTGCTGAGCAGACTGGACTGGTCAGAGAGAACTATCTCTGGAAAGTGAGTGATTCTTTGGGATTCTGGCTTTTGGTGCCTGTAGTGATACTGCAAATTGTAGCATTGATGATAAGCTTGTCAGAGGTGGGGAAGAAATTCAGAGCAGTATAGACATGCATGATGCACAGCTTTGGAGAAGTGACTTCACTTATTCTTGTATTTTTCGGTATTTCTCTACTTAAATTGGAGGAAAACATAACAGTATACTCACTATTTGAGATGTGCACCTGACTCATAGCGAGAAATGTCGTAGTGCACCAGGCCGCTCCCAGCCATCCAGTTGCATGCTGTGTATGGGTTCAGCAGAGCGCAGGTGTTCATGCCTTGAGATATGTGATGGCAGAGGGCGTCGAATATGCATGTGCATTTTGTTTAAGGCTGCCTCTTCCATCTTTAGGCTGTGTGTTATAATGCTGCTGTTGGGACAGAAAACTTCAGTGCAAGTTGCTGGTCAGAACCAAGTGTGATCCTGGTCAACTTGAAAAATGCATGTGGAAACTATTCATAAAAGCAGCTGTCCAGTTTTCCATGTCTCTGGGGTTTGGGCATATCTGAATACTTTTAAAGGAGTACTACAGGCAACAAATTTTGGTTGTGTATTTTCTTGTTTGTAGTAATGTACAAGACATTAGTACACATGGATCACCATGTAGTATTTGTTTACAGCTGCTAGATAATTTCTTCTCTCCCGCTGTTTCGGTTTCAACAGCTGAACAATGGCTGTGATGTCAAAGTTTAGTATAGCTCACATGAGGCATGAAAAAATTGCAAAGTAATTGCTACTCCTTCATTTGTTGTCATTCTGGCTCTTGAAACAGGCTGGCTTAAGTGTGTACGAATTAAAATGACTTGTAGCATTTTGTAGTGTATAAGGTGGGTTTTTTTTTTTTAAATTATACAATGATGCAACTTATATCCGGTGAAAAATGACGTGTCCCATCACGCTGTCTTTTGATGTGATGAGTAACTGTGTTTGAAAAGAAACTGTGTATAAAAGAGGAAAAACCCAAATTATGATTAAAATGTTATCTTATGGGTAGAATTGCATTATCTCTCTGCAATCAGAGTGAATATGGTGGCGGCGGTGTGCACAGCCGGTCCAGCCATATTCTCAAAAGTTTTGATTTCAGCATCACATTCGTTGGGCTTCATGCGCCCCTTGCGTTGTTGCACAACATGATGCTGCCTGTGAGGTGAGGGAGGTACGATGATAATTGAAGTTGTGTGTGTCGTTGGGTATCCGCTGGAGAATGGGAACCGGGCAGCAGGGAGGCAATTCAGTGCGAGGCAAAAAATTATGTGAGACTAGCGGAAACCCACAAGAGCGCTTCGGTCAATGAAGCCAACAAAAAAGGTTGGCAGCGGGAGGAAGGTGGGCTGGTGAGAGCTCGAGAATTGTCTGCACGGGGAAGCTGTTACAATTGTGTATTTTCGTTGTACTCTCTAAAGATGGATTTCTCAGCATGTTTTAACTTGGATTTCTAGAGGGGGGCGTGACTTATACAGAGATGCGAGTTATAGACAGTAAAATACAGTAGAATGAATTAAAATAGAAGCCTGTATGGACACTTGCAGAGCTTTGTACTCAGAGCTTTAGTTCACCACCTGATTAAAACTTACCTTGTTCTGTACCTCTGCTGGGAGATCTCTACATTACTTAAGTTAGGACACCTTTATTTTAAGCCTTGGCTATTTTGACCACCCTAGACGCATGCTTGTAGTGTTCTTGTTTGTCTCAGTGTTGCCTGCTGTGTAGTCTTTTGACCTTGTTCTATGTGTCCCGTGTATTGTAAGAAATCAAAACATTGTAGCTCAAAAGGCTTTTTTCCAATATTGCATTTTGTTTCCTCCTTGTACAGTAGTTGTGTAAGCATCGGTGTACTGTGTGTGTGCAGGTGCTATTGCGGCGGGGTGCTAGCAAGGCAGGCCGCTTTGTGCACGCACCCAATGGGTTGCTGGACCATGACCTCTTTACCCTGGTCTGGGGCCCTACAGTGGCTGCACTTGCTTCAGTGCTTGATCGTGCACCTTCCGAGTCACTTGTGCTGCAGCGTGCTCTGGGTGGATATCGCAAGTGCGCAATGGTGGCTGCTCACTATGCCATGAGTGATGTGTTTGACAACCTCGTCATCTCCCTCTGCAAGTTTACCTCCCTTAGCACTGCTGAGGTAAGTGCTTCCCCTGCATCGCACTCTCTTGTGGAAGCGAGTGGATAATATTTGTTTTGCTCTCAAAAATTCCTGTTCTGAACATTGCATGAAAAGCAGGTTTGTTATTTCATAAGGTAGCGGGCAGAAAAGATGTCTGTCCTTTCTGAAGGAATAATCACGAGCAAATGAAGCAGTGCGTATAGAACAGTTGTTTCTACCTTTTAAACATTGCACAAAAAGTTAGCATTAATACTCTACATGAGTTATTTCTCACAAGCTCAATATTTCGCGAATTCAGTTGAAGTCACAATGTCGGAATATTTTGCGAGCACTAAATCTCGTGAAGCAGAGGTGATGGGCTCCTCTGCACACCTTTTGCCCAAATTATTTGTGAGGTAAATGTTATGTGATTGGCAAAAATAAGTCGTTTACTGTATGCAGGTTATAATCTAGCTCAAAATTTCTGATCTGGTTCTTGGCAGTTCAGTACCAGGACAGTATGAGCTTTGTGCAGTTGACTGCTGCATTCAGTTCTACAGTGGTGTTGGTGCAAACTGAACTGCAGAAGTGGGCAAGTGTAGCATGTGATGGTAAAATGAGGAGCCAAGCTATGCATTATTCAAATATTCAGCCAGGTCATTTGAAATGGGAGATCCATGATTTAGTTCGAAGACATGCCAAAGATTTGGTGTTTGTGCAGCTAGCATAACAGCTGGGAAAGTTCAGATGATCATCTAGAGAGAGAGAGCATCGTAGAGGTAAACAGATGTGAAGTGACAAAGCATGGTTAAGCTGATGCCAAGCTCCAGTACATAAGTTGGGACTTTGGTCTTGTGGCCCTTGGTATTATATAAAGCTACAGCAATGTCCTTGGTACGGAATTGTTGCATGAGTAGTGATGTTGCTGCAGTGCTCTGGTTTTCTTGCTTTACTGAGTATGTGCACCATGATATGCACAGAGCCCTGAAACCGTGCCTTTAGCGCTGGGCTCCAGCCAGAAGGCTCAGCTGGTTGCCAAGATGGTGTTTGGACTGGCCCAGAGGCATGGCCACATCCTGCGTGATGGCTGGAAGAACCTTGTTGACTGCCTGCTGCAGCTGTACAAGGCCAAGTTGCTGCCTCGAGCTCTAGTCACTGTGAGTGACACCTACAATTTGCCATAGTCTGTCTGGCCCTGCTGTATTTATTATGGACAGTGCTATCGTGCTTGCATTGCTGCATTCTGAATTTGGTAGTTTTCCTATTGATTCAAACTATTTTTCTTTTTGTCCAGGGAAATTGGAAATTACTTTGATTTATACTGTTAGGGCATATTTGTGTCGTCAAACTTACTGACAGGGTGGGTCTGCACACCATGTTTTGTCCGAGTGCAGCCCTGCATTTTTGCCCCAATGCATTATTTTAGGTTGCCGTATTTTAGGTTCTCTGTTCATGGCTCCACTCCCATCAGTTGTTCCACCTCAGTGCATTCCAAAAGCTTCTCTCCAACATTATCTTGCTCTGCCACCCAATGGCACTGCCTTCACTTTGCCTTCGTGAAATGCTGGTGCTTAGAGAGCTTAAGCCCTGATACTGCCTCCTTTCTGCTGTGTGAAGCCTGACATGTCTTCCGCAAACGATTTCCGTGTGGTACTGGATGCCTGTTTTGAATGGCTGCTGACTGTTTGCAAAACAGTGCTATTAGTGTTAAGGAGGCTGGTGGCATAGTAATTTTGTTGTGTCAGCATTCAACACATTTTCTTAGTCCTGATTCCTAGCCCTGTTGTTTGGAAATGAAGTGTTCTGTACCATGATTACGCTAGAGAAGAGGTATCCGCCTTCAAAAAAGGATGCTAATGCCTCCTTCATACACATCCAGATGAAAAGAAAGTAATTTTTACCTGCCATATTGTCTGGTTTTGTGGACTGAGCATTATATATCATTGCTATGATGTGTATTCATCCATTATATATAATGCGACGTTTTTTGTGAGGGAATGGACTGCCAATGATGTTTTATCTGTTCTTTATGGCATTCAGCCACAGAATAGGACCACAAACCTAATTTTTGGTTTAGGAAATTGTATGTTCAAAACTAATCATATTGCTTGTTTTCCTACTTAACTACTTGCATCTAACTTTATGGCATACGTAAGTAAGTGCATTTGCTTGCCAAACATTGTTTATGTTGAAATCTGCATCTCATAATTAATTTGGTTAGTTCTCTAATATCGAAATTCTGAATTGTAGCTCATCCCACTTTGTACACGTGAGCCATAGGGCAGATACAGACGTGAATTTGCATGAAGTTTCTAGTATTTTAACAAACTGCAGTTCAGATGATCTTTGTGGAGAAAGAACTCATGGAAACCTTTGGAAAAGGCCTACGTTTCCTAATTTGAAAGTGTGAGCTGCAATATTTGCTTGTATTTTTACGTTTTAGGTTTTTAAAAATTTTGCTATAATGCTACATTGCCCACAAAGATGTTGGGCTGTGTTATGAGAAGAGCTTATTAGCAGTGGTGACAGGTATTATCAACTTTGCCTTTTATTAGGCTGAGGACTTTGTCGACCCGTCTGGAGAAGTTTCTTTGGTTCGAGCTGAAGAAGGCCCAAGCACTGGCCCTGGTCAACAGCAGTTCAACATCTTCAACTCATTTTACATGTACCTGACCGACAGGTGAGGCTCTCTGCCTTTGGAGACTGCATTCTAAAAAGATGTGCTTGCTTTAGCCATACTAAAATTTCTTGCTTTCAGCACAATATAAATAGTACCATGGTTTGTTGTGCAAAAGAAGATAAATTGATTCTACAGTAATGAATTTTTGCATTCTGAGGCTGCACTCATGTATGACATGGGCCTTAGTGGAGTGCTGTGAACAAGTTTCATCAAGTTGGTGTGCTTTAACGTGCTCCAGAATCTTAATATGTGGGTGTTTGTGCACTTAGCCTCCATTGAATTATGGCTACCACTGTTGGGATCAAATTTTCAAGCTAGTGTTCGTAATCTAAATTCGATACCAACTGAACCATTGGGGCTTTTTATAAAAAATGTAAAGTCATGCTGAGCAACAAACTGCAGGAGAATATACGTACAGCGTCTTGAATTGGCATATGTTTTATGCAGTTTTTGTTTTTTGGCTGTGAACATCAGCACTGCTATATTCTTACAGTGAACAACTGACTGGTTGAATCATTAAACATGGGATAGCCATCTTCTTCGGCTCTGCATGTTGTGCTTTCCTCTGGTTTTGTTGTGTGGTTATGATTAGTGTGAATAAAAAGGAATGAGTACAAATTTATGGTTTCAGACGGCATGCTATGAGCTTCAGTCAGCTGGGGCATACTGAAAGGGTGGTGGTTTACTGTGTGGCTCACTAAAGGCACTTGTCGTTGATCTTTTGTATTGGTATAGAATTCAAGTTGTGGCAATGATAGTTGTAACCACGACTCTGGGGCAGCAGTTGTATAGTGCATCTGTGGCACCCTTTTCTCCTGCTAAAGCGGCTGCCTTGTGGTATTTGTGTACATGTGGTACGTGTCATGCAAGATCTTTCATTACTATGCTATGAAATGAGTGACCTTTTACAGTTTCTTTCCTCCCTGTTTTCCATGACGGGGTCATTTATTTTTTGCACAGAATGTTTCGTAAGTTGTGGTTTGCTGTGTACAAATGAGTTCTTGTCGGTTGTAAAAAAATTTAATTTTATGTAATGAAAATTGGCTTGCTTTCCTGATAGTAGAAGGGCTCGATTATGCTGCATAGTCTTATATTTATTTACGCATTTTCTTCGTGAAAAAATTAACCACCAAAACAGTGATTTTCTTTTTTAACTTTGTTAACAAGTGCAGTGTGCGTAGCATGGGGTTTTAAGAGTGAGATGCTTGGTTGCTGTTGGGGGTGTGATAAAGTAAGTACCAGCATCTTCCCTGTCTTGCAGCAGCCAGCGTGGGCCAAACCCAGAGGACCTACGTGCTCGTGAAGCAGCCCTTACATGTGTAGCCAACTGCCAACCAGAGCTTTTGGTATCTGAATCAAAATTTCTTCGTGAAGATGCATTACAGGAACTGGTCAAGGTAGGTAAATATTTGTGGCAAATATAATACATTTCATTGCTAAAAGTGTATGCTGCCTCAAATAAATGTTCAGGGTGGAGCATAGCCTCAACTCATTCGAAGCTAGAGATCAGGCTTATTTACTTTTGCAGACTGGTTCTGGTTCACACCAGCAGTTTTGGCAAGACGTAGTGTACTTGTAAGCTGGGGTTATTTGTAGCTGATTGTTGGTGACCAGAGCTCTGCAGGCCATTTTGATTGTGCCTAGTGGACTCGGTTATGTAGACCTGTTGTGTTAATGAAGTTCGTATTTTATTAGCTTAATGTTGAGTGTTTCCCCATTGCTCATTTTCTCTGTTTCTCGTCATTTTTTCTTGTAGGCTCTGATCTATACATGCCACGGCCCAGAGAGCCACTCATCTATGTCTGGCGGTTATGATGAGCATTCAACAGTGTTCCTTCTGGAGCTGCTGATCAAGGTTGTGTTGCAAAACAAGTGCGTATATCCAAAAATTATCACAAGGGATTTGAATTTGATTTAATTCTATACCTGAAAGCTTTGGGTAAGAAACTAGAACTCTTCGCATGAATTTACAGTAACTTTTTTTTTGTAATGTGGACTTCTTTATTGCAAATTTTATTTCTTATTTTCAAAATTTGTGGAATGGTAAGATTGCTAATGCCATGAATTAATGAGACAGTAACTTATTAATATGCTGTGTAATTTGCACTCCTTCCTGTCTGTTTGGCACATTCTGCACACACGCACAGTCTACAGAAGTGGCAGTATGCTTTCATGTTTTCTCGTTGATATTGGAGTTTCCTGAATTAATAAAAAAAAAAATAGCTGGACTAGGCTGCAGGAAAATTGGTTTTTAAGGAAAGGAAATGGTGCAGTAATTGTCTCACACCTTAGTGAACACTTGAACCACGCCGTAAGGGAAGGGAGGAAGGTGAGAGTGAAAGAAGAAAGAGAGAAAGATGTGCCGTAGTGGACGGCCCCAGAATAATTTCGACCACCTGGGAATTTTTAACAAGCACTGACATCGCACAGCACACGGGGAGCGCCTTTGCGTTTCGCCTCCATCAAAATGCGGCCGTGCCTAGTTAAAACATTAGGTGAGAACCCGCCATGTCCCTCCATTCTCTCCCCCTTCTTTCCTGTTCTTCTTTACTTTCTTCTTTGTCTTCATATTTCTCTCCATTTTATTTCTCTCTCAGCAGTGGTGTGCTTCCATTTGCTCCCCCTTCTTCTCTTCTTCTTCTCTCTCTCTCTTTGCTTGGTTCTTGGTTTGGTTTGGCACCGATCTGCTTTGTCACCAAGTCAAGCCTAGGGCTTAGCACTATCAGCTGATCCAAGAGGTGTGGTGTGACTAAGCTGCATGGGTTCATCTGGGTTGAAGGATTACTGGTTGTGCTGCTTTAGTACACAAAATAAATTGTTTTTTTGTCATGCAGCACTTTGTTTTTATTGCTATGCCATCCTTGTTGAGTGGTGATCTGAGGTAGCAATGGTAACACTGCCTAGCTTCTCCTTCCCATTGTGGTGCAGCTTGTTGGTATCGGAAATGGCTTATAGTGCACACGATGCAGAAAGTGTTTCATGTGGTGTCCAAGTTTTGACAACTAATGTTACTACATTGGCATGGTGCCCTGAACATTGGTGTGCACTTTGTATAAGGTGACAGGTACAGGCGTGTTACGCATGTGCACTTCATTGTCGGTAGCAACTCGAGAAAGAAGAAACATTAGGAAGGGCAAATGCTTCCAAAGGGGGTCCTACAACCAGTGGCGATGACCATGATGTCGCAGTCAACTGCCTTGCGACATCCTTGCACCTGCTTGCGTGGCATGGCAGGTGCTAGCAGGTGCAAGGCAATTGACTGCAAATCATGACAGCAGGTCATCGCCATTGGTTGCAGGGCCTCCTTTGAGGGGAATTGCCACTACACTCATGAGGCACATTTTACTATAGTTGTGGTGTTAAGTTGAAGTGGCACCTACTTTTAAGGCGGAAGCCTTTAATGCCGCATCGTTGTAAGCAGAAGTTGTCGACAGAAAATGTCACGCTTTTCAGTTGGTCGAAACGGTCGTGACGTCACAGGGCGCCAATTTCAAACGCCAATTGTACTTTGGCTTCTAACCATGCAACCAATTAAAGGGATTGTATAGTGATTCTCCAAGTTAGTGGGACTTACTTAACCAATTAGCCTGATTAACCTTCCTGGTCAGACCAGATAAATAAATAAAACCGAGTAAGAAATTGGCCGAGCTCGGGAATCGAACCCCGGTCTCCGGAGTGCAAGACGAGCACGCTACCACTCCGCCATGCCCGCTCGATGGCTTGGAATGAACAAAGGCGCGTCTAGTGAATACGGTGTCTTCGTTCACTCCCATCTTCTTCCCTTCCCGTTACGGCGAGGTTTAGGTGACCATCGAGATATGAGACGCTGATACATTTGCTTTCCTCAAAAACCAATTTACCGACGAGCAAGGCGTAGAGCCTTTCCTCAAAAAGCGTTGCATTCAAAGGGCAACGCATTGCGCCGAACGGGTGGTGGCGTTCCGTGGACCGCCTGGCAGCGCTACAACAGGCTGTCGCGTTCCACTTGTAAAGGCGAAGCTAAAGCGTCACTAATTGGCAGTTAATTAATGCACTAACAGAATGTAAAGTGAACAATCGCGTAGCAGAATGCAGCACTCAGGCTTTCGCCTTTCTCCACTTTAGCCGCTAAAGTTCCTCGTAATTTTAAGACTGTTGAGGTCTTGGAGACAATAATTTGTGGGGTCCTTTCTTCCAGAGTAATAGGAAATTACTGGATGCATGCAGAGATTCCACTTGCGCCTTAAATCTGTATAATTCTACATATCAAATAATTGAAAATATGTTGCCATTTTCTCTGAATATTGTTTAACTGGGTTCCAGCATATATATTAGTAGTTTTTTTTTTTTTTTTCGGAAATAAATAATGTGAAGCATGATTTATTTCCAGCTGTTATTTATTGTTTGCGTAATCAGTGCTTGAAGCATACTCTGATATGTCCCCCTTTTAACTTTGGGAACCGTGATCTCGTTTTATTATCTCGGAGGTGATTGTTGCCAACTTTGAAATGGCAAGCAAAGGCATAAAGATTTGGAATCTTTGTTTAACCTGGCAGCCAGCATTGCTGTTGTGTCCATGAGGTTCTGTGGAAAGCCTTGGACAGAGCTCCTAAGCAGGGCGTAAAGGAGGTGTACATCCTGCATGTGCTGCCTTGCAGGGATCGTGTCGGGCCCATCTGGACTGCTGTGAGGGACCATCTGTATACCCTGGTCATGGGTGCAAGTGCCAGCGACTATCGGTTTCTGCTGGAGCGTGCAGTCGTCGGCATCTTGCGCTTGGCCATCAGGTTGATTCGTCGCGAGGAGATGACTTCTCAGGTGAGCAGTTGTCTCGTTACAGGGCAATGCTTGGCCATAAGCATGGTGATACTTCACTGCTCATTGAACTGTTGTAACCATTTTATTTAATGGGGGATGTGGCAGCGGAAAATAAAATGGCAAACTTGGTCAAAATTTTCTGTTCCTCAGTTAATTTTTTTCGTTATGCTTGGGTCTTCATCAGTCACTTGACGAAAACTATAATGAAATACAGTATTTATACTCGATTTTAACGCGCCATCGATTGTAGCGTGCTCCTGCTTTTCAAGGCCAGAAGAAAAAGTGCAATGACTTCGACTGTAATGTACTTGTACTTGATTGTAACGCTCATGTCATTTTAGATTATTTTTTCTGGAAAAAAGATGTGCATTAGAATCGAGTAAATACGATGCACAGCACAAATTCATAAATTTTTTTTTTATGTTAGCCATTGAAATTTGTGAGCAAATCACGCTTCTGATGGACCCAGCAGATCAGAAATTCTGCAGGTTTCCGAGGACAGAGCACCACCATATTAGTATCGTCATGAAGAGAGATAAGATAAAAGCTTCCATCAGTTGCAATGCTGCACTTCTCTGACTGAAAGGAAAAGTATACGAGATGATAAACAAAGCAAACACAGTTCTGAATAAACTTTAAGATTGATTTTCTCATCTTTTACATTTCTTACAGTTGCTGTAATTCATCCCTGCGGGGTTTCATAACTAGTGACAGTAGAATGATTCTGTTTGTTGCACATGACTCCTGAGGCATTGAAGAGTGCAATAAAGCTCCTAATTTCTCTATACATTCTGGTAATAGTTTTTGAAATTGGTTTTTGTAAAAACAGTTGTCATATAAATATGCATTGTATATTTTAACTTTTATATTATTTTTAAAATTACTAGGCATCTTTAAAAAAATAGCTACTAGCTTTATTGCACACAACAAACCTTTGCGAACATGCTGATATCCAAAACATGCACTTTCTCCTTAATTATTTATCGCCCAAGGGATGAATTTATGAGGGTATTAATTGTACTTACTCAACAAGTATAGCAGCTAGCTTGAAATAACTGTGCGAAACTTTCTTACACTTCACGCTAAAATAATGAAAATAGCTTTAGTTGACGTATCCCCTGTTCAACTGAAAGCATGGAGCCACATAATGGTATCACCAGATATATAATGAAGCCTTTTGCTTTGTTATTATGAGCTGATGCTTTGGCTCTGTCAATATTTAATATATTTAAGTGGCTTCATTTAATACAAACCTGCTTAATTAGAACAGATTTTTGGTTGCCTATGAGTTTGAATTACAGTTGAATGGATGTGTGCTAAGCAGTAGCGCTAGGGACTCGGAGCCTATGACCATGAAGAGCTTTGCACCACAGTTCTCTGCATTCTGTTGTTGCTGTTAGTGTTCCTGTGAAGCTGGGTGCAGTTAGAATGGGTCACTTCAGATGACAATTCTGTCAAAGCCACAGTATTTTGCAATATACCTTGCTGCTGGTGGGTGGGTAGGTGATTTTTCTTGCAGAGGCTCTTCAGAGCAACACATCACAAGAGGTGCTACGGCCAAAACTAGCAGGCCTTTCAAATTAGAGCTGTATTTAAATGAGCCCAAAAACAGGGAGTGTTTGTCATTTTATCAAGCATTCTGTCTAAATTTCAGTGCACCAGGTGTTTGGGCTGTTGTACAGAAAAGCTCGAATGCCTGCCAGCAAACATTGTCAGGAAGAGCCATGCTTCTCCGCTCTTTCACACCGGAGGAAACCTTGTTGTAACGCTGCCGGTGGCAGGGAAATTAGTGTACCTATTCTGAGTACTGGGTGTTTCTACCAGTGCTTGCCTGATTTGAGTCCTGTGATGAAGTCATGATATGACTGACAGTTGCATGGCGCCCTGGTGCTTGCAGGTGTTGGGGTCTCTGCAGCTGCTACTGCTGTTGCGGCCAGCTACGCTCCAGCAGGTGTGCGGCCAGGTGGCGTGTGCCCTGCAGGAGCTGCTGCGCACCAGTGCAACATGTGTGCAGGCTCCCTCAGACTGGGCCACCCTGTTTGTGCTGATGGCGTGCGCAGGTGCTGGTCTCAAGCCTCAAGCAGCTCATGCCCTTCACCGGCCACCAGCTTTCCACCGCTCTATGACTTCAGTGGCTGACACCACTACCACGTCAGGTGGGCAGAATGGTGTGCACTTGCTCGTGTAAAGCGGCTAAAGATGCACTAGGCAGCACGCTGTTCTTATGCTTGGGCTTGGTTTTGGAACCATTTTCACAGTATATTAGAAGCAAATTACAAAACAACTTGCCAAAATAGTTACTTTTTTTTACTTTATTTACTTATTTATTTACATATACATACTGTCAGTGGCGAACAAGACAGTTCGTACGGAAGCAGTGGAATGAGACGATCTTAATTGAGGGACATAAAATACTAGTGCACTTGATTTTCACTTCGCTGGGGCAAAGACCAGTGCATGGAAGTGCTAATGGATGCTGCCTGTATTTTTTCTTCAGCGCCTAATGTTTTTGTGTTCTGGTTTTCGCGTAAGTTATCTTGGTCGAGTTTCATTTGACACTGGTAATACATATTCCAGTGTAGTCATACAACAGGCAGGTGGGATCAACAAGGTCAAGTGTAACTACTACTAGTACTGTATAATGACAAAAAAATAATGCTCAAAAGTCAGAGATGACAGACCAAAGAAGTTTTTAAAAAGTGCACGAAGTGCTGAATAGCACTGACAAAATCAAAATATTTTCAGTGCAAAAGAAAACAAGCATAGCATATATGACAACAGCTATAACAACAGTGATATCCAAAAAATTAAACAGGACGAAGCAGATGACAAAACATGAAGAAGTTACTCTGTCAACAGAAGTGATTCTAGTACATCTTCAAACTTTTTCACGGAATCATTTCGGGACATGGCACTGGGTAGGGCACTCCATTTATCGTTTGAAAAAAGAAAGAATGCTCATATGTAGATATGTAATACATCAACAAGATTTGAGCATGACGATGCGTGGATATGTGACACGGAAAGGTTTCATGTAATGTTGCATGTTGATTTTCAGTATAGTTTGTTTTGAGCGCCTTACAAAATGCCATCCTTGTTACCTTCCCTTATATTTCCAGGTAGAGAATTTTGTTGACATGCTTAATATTAAATGGGGACTGGGTTGATCTCTATTTTAAAAAAAAATAAATTAACTGCACGCCTTTGTAGCACTTCTCATTTGTATTTGTCTGTAATGGAAAAGGGGTCCAGTATAAAAATTTTTGGTTGGACATACATTTTAAATGCGAGGTGTTTTATATCGTTTGGTGCTATTTTGAACTTGTGCCTCAAGAAACCAAGTTTTTACATTGCTGGTGCATAAATAGGTTTAGGGTTTATTGGGGTTTAACGTCCCAAAGTGGCTCAGGCTATGAGGGACGCCGTAGTGACGGGCTGTGGAAATTCCGACCTCCAGGGGTTTTTTAATATGCACTGACATTGCACAGTACACGGGCCTCTAGAATTTTACCTCCATCGGCACTCTTGGCTGTTGATGCGGAGCTGATGTTTAGGGTCATCTGGTCATTACAGTCTTCTTAACTATTATACAGTGTACAAAATGTTGAATATTAACATCAGGTTCAATAATGGTTATGTTGTCCACATATATTGAAAATATGCAGCTGTTCTTGAGGGCGGTGTGTTAGTTTCAGACATTATTAATTTTTTCCTTGAACAGACAGTAGATAAATAACTTCTTGGCAAAAAATCATTCTTGACAAATGAAAATATTGTGCTAAGCATAAGAAATGCAATGTGAGAAGCCTATTTTGGGTAGAACAGTTATGCATAGTGATTTAATAGCATATCAAAGTTGAATTTTCAAAGTTAACCACCACTCTTGTGAACTATGTCGAGTGGCATCATAAAAATGTGCATGCAGAATTAGCAACTGTGAAATTTAATGTTCAAATTATTCAAGTGGTGATACTGTGCCAAGGGCAAAAAACGTTTGCCAGCATCGCTGCAGTAATTCTTGTTGGAGTGTGCTAGCATTTCATGCACTCATTGTTGAGTTTATAGTGGGGCAAAACCATTACACGAGAGCAAAGTGTTCTACAGCTTGTCAAAGATACACCAGGTGGGACAGCATTTCACCGGATTCCATAGAAGTTCAAAAGGGACAGGAGTGGTGTGCCGTGTACTTTGCAACCGAAGTTGCTGCTTCTGATGTATTTCATGGGCCTCCATAGCTTTTGTGAGCGCAGGTACGATGGCTCTAAAGTGTTGGTTTTCCTACTTGTATAAAAGACCTTTGGTGCCATGAAACCACAAAATCAGTGCCCTGTATGACTACTTTAGGTCATTGTGTAATGTAAATAATGGTTACATGCTTTTGGGGGGGGGAGGCTAGCTCGGAATCCTGCCTGATTTGAATATTCCTTGTGACAGGCTTTGGAATAACGAAATTGTAGTGTGTGTTCACCATTCTCTCTTGAATAAATATTGTTTCTTCTGAGAGGAATATGCGTCTGAACTCATGGTTTTTTACTGGCTTTACATATTCATTTACTCAGTGTTCTGCAGGTTTTATGTTGGAATGTTTGCTGATTTTATTGCTACAGCATGCGTAACTTTATTGCCCTTTCTGTCAAATATTTTTTAATGTTATGCTCTGCTGCATGCTCATAATTTATGATTAATTTTTGATAAGAAGCGTGATGTTCAGACACAAAACAGTTGCTGGTGTAAGGTTTTTCTCAAGGCTGTTGTACCTTTTGAATTTCTCTACAGTGGGTGCCCAGTCTGACAGTGAGCTGTCACGGGCAGTTCATGGACGTCAGGAGGGCTCTATTGACCGTGGTTACACGTCGGACAGTGAGCTGTACCAGCACCAGTCAGCTAATGGGGATGCTGCTCGTGTACCCAGTTCCTGCCAAGATGATTGTCCTAAGGGTGCGATGGACTCATCGGCCGGCGGTTGGATATTGGTGAGCTACTATATATCTGTAATTTGGGTGCTTGGAAACATATTCCCTCACGAGGACAGGGCACAACCATTCATGTGAAGTCTTGAGTCTTGAGTGAAAAAGTCTGTAATGAAAAGGTGAAAAGTCTGAGAGTTTTTTTTTTCCATTGTGAGACCAGGCACATTAAGCTATAATGTCCTTTAACTCGACAGCTTGTCATTTTTAATCCTTATTTTGTGCATGATAGCTTTCTTGTGTTTGAGAGGTCTACTTTCAAAAGCATCAGTGTAGACGAAGTTGGAGAGTCATTTAATTTTGATCTGCTTTACTGAGTTGTGGAACTAGGCTGTATTGAACGAAAGCCAGTCATGCATTCTAAAATGAAAATGAAATGTGCAGGCTTTGGGCAACTATTAGGAAGCTGGCTGTTTGTAAAAAAAAGGACCCTCATCTTATTGACTCGCTGGTTAATTTTATTTGGGCACAGCTTCCATCTATGAAGGCTTTTTTTTTTTTTCATATTGTGACCTACAGGGAAATATTACTTTGTAAGCTGAGGTGAACTGAAAAAAAATTTGGTAGAGACACTTAAGACTGCTTGCGCGTGGGAATGCGAAAGCAGTACTGTCCCTGGATGCATTGATGCTCACCCGCCCATACACACGCACATATGACACCACCACAGAGCACTGTATGATGAACAGTTGCATCACAGTTTTGATACAAAAGTCTGGGAAGGCATACAAATGAAGGTGCGTATGTCATCGGTTTGAATCCCTATCGCAAGCTAGCCTCCAACTTGACTAGCACATGTAGGCTATATGCAATGATGACACTACCCAGAATTCTGTACGACAAACGGTTGTGGCACAATTTTGGTACAAATTTTAGGAAAACTGGTGTCACATGGAGGTCTGCCAGTGGTGAAGGAATGTATATAGATGAATGACATGTATAGGATTGTCAAGTGGCGGTGCTCGGCTTTCTGGGTGCGTCATGCGGCCGCTTGATGACGTCACCCTATTTTTCTTGCCATCGCTGGGATTTTTTGTACAATCTGCAAGTGAACACTTGCAGATTATAAGTTCAGTAATGAGTGTAAAAGAACTTAGACTGATTAGCAGACACAATTTTAAATGTTTTTGGTAGCAGTAGCTGTAGTAATTAGGTAATTTGAGTTTCAGATTTCATATCGACCTAGGTAGTATGCGCTTCTTATGTCTGTCATTGTTTATTTTGTTGCAAGTTGTTGTGCTGGGCAAAACAGATATTAATCATCTTGCTGTCCATGTCAGCTTTGCTGAATCCTTGTTTGGATTCAGTGTACGTGCAGTGGCTCTATTTTTTATTTTAACAAAATGCATTCTGCTTAGGACTTTTGCAGGGTGTGGCCCAATGTTTGCACCTAGTACAGTGATAAATGTTCTGTTTCACTGTGCTGTACTTTACTCAAGGTAAAAGTAACAGTAATGTTGTTCACAAGCAAAAAAGTGTTGTCTGCAATCGTAAATATTGTGAGAGTAGCTTGTAGAGTTTCTTCTTCCATTCTCTGCTTGATGATTCGTTATCGCCTGCTAAGCAAAAAGGCCGTGGATTATGGTAAAAGTGTCGCTATCACTGGTTTTGATAAAGCTGGCACAAACTAGTAATAACTTTGTACATTGTTTCATTATGTCTGGATTGTGGAAAGATAACGCAGAATGCTAAACAATGGTGTTTGCCAGTGTGTGTGTTTTTAAAGCGTATGTTTAAATTTGTGATGGAAGCCTTAGGGCCATCTATCTGCTAGTAGGAACTCTGGCCTTTGTGCAGATACGCCAGGTACAGCCTTGGTCAAGAGTCTGAGCCACATGTTTTTTTTTTTGAACCGCATACTAGAGCATTTATGGCGCCCCTAAAGAACACACTGTTTGAAAGGGGATGGTGACAGTCCTCCTTAGTCTACAGTCATTTAGAAATTAAGGGGAACCATAAGTGGCCAACTACATGGCTGAAAAGCAGACTATGGGGCCTGAAGACTTTTGACCGTAGCTGTACATGTAAACTTGCATCAGCAATGGCCACTTTTGAGAACAGCTTCAGGAATGCAGCACTTCCCTGTTTGTGTGCTGCAAAGAGAAAACAGAATTGCATTTCTTATTGTCACCGCAGGCACTCACACAGTTGATAAAGAACATTTCATTACTTATGCCACTGACTCATGGCACGGACCTTGCTCAACATGTAATGTAGGGATTAAGCCCTTTAATTCCCAGTGTCATGAATTCACGAATTAGCAAAGTATGCAATGCGGCCGCTGCGGTGGCTCAGGGATTATGGTGCTCGGCTGCTGACCCTAAACACGCGGGTTCGATCCTGGCTGCGGCAGCCGAATTTCGATGGAGGCAAAATTCTATGGACCCGTGTACTGTGCGATGTCAGTGCACGTTAAAGAGCGCCAGGTGGTCGAAATTTCCGGAGCCCTTCTCTACGGCATCCCTCATAGCCTGAGTTGCTTTGGGACATTAAACCCCCATAAACCAAACCTGCAAATAGATCGGCTGTGCATATAGGATCAGCCCCCACATTTCGCATGGTAATTTTTGTAAACAAAGGTTGACTTATAGGCGGCAATATATGGTACATTGTGGAGGAAACATTCCTCAGCTTTTTGATTGTTGTCTATCAATACCATGAGTTCTCCTGTCAGCCTGCACATTTTTGTGTGTATTGAAATCTAAGTCTGTATTGTTTAACTGCAATAAAGCGCATGTCTCTCATAGTGAAGTTCGTACAAAGCTTGCCTGGGAACATGTATAAATAAACATTTGGAAATTCTGAGATTGATGGTAGCTTCTGGCCCAGTTTTCCTGACTTCTGGCTTGCATTGCTGTCCTGTGGCAGGTCAGCGGTGGGGGTGCCGAAGAAGAGCGCAGCCAGAGCGCTGCCCCCGTGAACCAGTTCTCCATCAGCCTGGCCTGTGATTTACTCCCCCATGACCCATTTGCTTTGGCCAAGTGCTGCGAGTGCTTGGCCTTTCTGGTGCGTGATCTGGCCCACATCACTCCAAGCAACCTGCACGGCTGCATCCAGTGCATACGTGTTTTTGTCGAGGCTAGTCTGCATGGAGGTAGGTCCTCTGCAGCAGTAGTCTGCCTAGTAATTGAGCGGTGTGCATCTGTCTTCTAGCTGCTTATTTCGTGAAATTTAGAGGACTATTTTTGTGAATGTGTCTGTTGCATTGCAGTGTTTTTAAAAGCAATCTGTGCACTCAGTCAAGGTAAATTCACTGATAAGACGAACAATGTGAGAAAATTTGGCTCGTTTCCCATAGACTCGACGTAAAAGTAACCGCGTAAGACTAACTGTTTTCATTTCATATGTTCTTCGGTTAAGACAAAATTTCGCAACAGTCATGAACTACAGTGATTCCATCAGCGGTACTTACGGAGCAACCGCACGGCACTCACCGTCTAGGCAAACACGTAGGGGGTACGTGAATATTCAAATCTTCAAATTGTTTTAAAATATTGTTTACTATTCGATTTGCATTGCACTTTCACTGTTTTAAATATTTGAGACTCTAAAAGCATCAGAAATTACGAATTTCTTGCTGATCTAAATTCGCGGCATTTCCATCTTGCACTTCACTGCATTGTGCTACGATGCATTTGACAGCTAGCTGTGAACTTGACTGACAGCGATCTTCTCATTTTAGATCACTGCAATAAGAGACAGGCTCAGCTTATGCGGGATAGCAGAAGGGGTGAAGTTGCGGTCCATGTGCGCTGCTGCGCTTGTTTCGTGGTGACCTCTCTAATCATTCTCAATTTTTTCTAAGTTAGAATCTAGAAGCTGGATATTTTGGGTCAGAGAGGAAAAGAAAAAGGCATACAATAGAAACGCCGGGCTCGTAGTCGGTCTGTGCAACTGCACCGTGCACTTCGGCATCTTGCGGCATGGTTTCGTTTTCGCGTCTTCAGTTTGCGACAGTGTTTGAGCCCATCACAGGGCTTGAAGTTTGGCAAAAGTGATCCGCAAACGTTAAGTGGTATTCGTGTTGTTGTGAACGCTATGTTTGGGTCGGGATTCCACAACCGGCACTTTGTCTTCAGGCATCGCGAGACTGCGTGGAAGGGGGGGGTCCCGCTTGCGTTGCAGCTCAGGTTACTGCTTTTGATTCTCTTCGCGAGCCGTCTTGTTGAGATACAGCATTGACGCAGCCTTAGACAGCATCGCAGCACTCTTTTACATGGCTTAGAAATTGGACATAATCAGGTATATGCGTCTTGTGTGTGTCACTTGCGGCGAACAGAAAGACGTGTGGTGCACCTGCTCATGGAGGGTAACGGCTGCGTAGTAGAACTGAGATGGGCAGATTAAAAAAAACAAGACAAAAACAATCATGATTTCAGGTTCTGTACAGCAAAGCTAAGCCAGCTGGACACATTTGTGGTGCTCATAGTCGGGGGAGAACAGAAAACAGAAAAAAATTGGCTGATGGTTTAGCATTGCTAAGCATGAAATATTGTATGAAAGCATGGTTTTTTCAGGTGGGCACCATCACCACGTACCTCAAAGTGTGATTGAGGTGTCCACTTATCCAAGGAGTCACTTATGGCCCTTCCTTTTTCCAAAATCAGCAGAGTCTACAACATTATCAATGCCAATGCCAATGAACCGAGTGAACGCCGGCGGCCTTTTGCTCCAGTGCCACGTTTCTGCCACAGTTAAAACTGTTAAAACTGCAAAGGTACAGAACAGGCATGTGGCATTGTGTTGCTTTTAAAAGCTAGTATGCTTATATTAGCATATTACAGGAATGAAGTTCAGTGTAGAGTGGTTTTTCAGCACTTATTCTTGTCATCTCCATGGCTCCTGACTGGCTTTTTTTTTTCTTCTTTCAATTTTGCATAATTGGCCCTGACACTGCTCTTCACATGTGTAGCTGTTTTCTCTTTTTTTAAGTGATTCTCCACAGACTGTGTGTTCTATATTTAATTTCATACTGGGGAAATTGTTGTTTCTTTTCTTGAGTCTGTGTGGCAGGTACATTGAATGTTTGAGTAAATGCGTCTGTGTGCTGTTTCCGTCACAGGAAACAACTGGGCAAAGAGAAACGCGAAGCCGCGAGAGACCAAACGAATGACCAAGGGGCAGGCGAGGCGCAGGGAAGAGGCCCTGCACCGCAGGAGCCAGCAGCACAGTCTTGGTTATGAGGCTGATGATGAGGACCGCTTGGAGGGAGCACCTTCTGAGTATCAGCATGTGTCACTTCAGGTTAGTTTCTGTGTAAAAATTCCTTCTGCGAGAGTGAATTTCTAGATACTGGTTTTTATAAGGTATAAAGCTTGGCATTTCTTTAGCATGAGTGGTTTGAGGATCTGCCTCGTATGCGAGAGACATGAGGTTTTATACCCAGTGCTGCTGGGTGCCCACTGGCTTTTCAGTGGGTACAAGCTTTCCCCTGGCCTGCTGGTGCTTGGCTTCTCGGTGGTGAAAAGCATGGGAAAATGGGTCTTTGGTCCCACCTCATGCAGGCCAAGCATGTTAGCCATGATGCCTTTTGACCAAGCTGGCCTTGTGCCATTAAAATTAAATCATCTTTATTGTCATTTGGTATTTATTGATCCCTTGTCAGAGTTGCCCCAGAATTGCCTAGTTTTTTTTTTTTTGTTGCTTTGTCAGCTTGAGATGACTCGTGCATTATAGTTTAAATTCCTGGGCCGCCATGGTGGCTCAGTGGTTATGGTGCTCAGCTGCTGACCCGAAAGACCGCGGGTTCAATCTCTGCCATGGCGGTCGAATTTCGATGGAGGCGAAATTCTAGAGACCTGTGTACTGTGCGATGTCAGTGCACATTAATGCACCCACTGCAGGGTCCCTCTTAGCCTGAGTAGCTTTGGGACTTTAAACCCCATAAACTAGTTTAAATTCACCTCAGTTTCATAACAACTTTTGAAAGTTTTGGGTGGCCTCTTTTTGTCCTTATTTATTTCAAAGCTGTATAGCTGAAGTAGCATGCTTATTTAATACAGCCCTTCTGTTTCCTCCTGTGTGGCATAGTTCACTGAGAAAAGAGCACCTGGTATAAAAGGTAAGAAAGTGACTAAACTGAGGCATTCTTACACATGGGTTGGGTAATCAGAATTAATACGATTTCCCGGTTCATACACTCAAAATTGTGAATAATAGAAATGTCCCATAGAGTTACTGTTTTTCTTCTGGTTAGTACGTTCCCGGATGATATGATTTTTCTGTAAATAAGTTCATAATTTCACCAAATTGTGATCATAAGATATGTTTATTGACCAACCGAAGCTGCGCTAACAATGTATGGGCCGAGCGGTGCAAAGGCGGTCAGCTACCAGGACAGCTTCTCCGCAATGATGCGCGAACATACAAGAGGGCAGAGCCGGGGGCACACGATGCGACGAGCAGAAGCAGAGTGGCTGTCAGCTGCCAGAATGACTGCACCGCAGTGTGTGTGATGGAGCAAAGCATCTGAAAATGACTGTGGTGACACTGAAGGTGCTCTACTATGGCACTCTTTCACTCCCACCTTCCTCCTTTCCCTTATGGCACGGTTCAAGTGTCCACCCAGATTTGAGACAATTACTGCGGCATTTACTTTCCTCAAAAACCAATTTTCACTGATGAGATCTCAGATAATTTGTCCTTACTGTCACCTGACGGGATAAATTGAGAATTTTCATTCATGCTAAGGACAACACAAATGCAGATAGAACTCCGGAGCCCTCCACTACGGCGTCTCTCATAGCCTCAGTCGCTTTGGGACGTTAAACCCCACAAAACACAACAAACAAACAAATGCAGATAGACGTTGATAAGTGCGAGGAACGCTCTTCAGATCTTGTGCCAAATGCTGACCTGCCCTCCCTTTTTTTATGTAGAAAATAAAAGTGTCATTAAATGCCTTTCAACTTCATTTTTGAGTCACATTTTTCAAAATCCTTGTGGTTTAGGTCATACGTTTTTCCGGACAATACCTACGTCTTTTCTCCGCATTTTTATAAAACGTATTAACGAGGTTCTGCTCTAATGTCAGTCTTGGTTATTAATTTTGGGTAGTTCTCTTACAGTTCAGACAAACTTGGAGCCCGAAGGAGTTTAGAGCCATATATGTTGGTTGTGTGTAGTCACTAATCACAAACTTTCCGTTAAATAATGGGCACATAATGTTCAATTAAATTACCTGCCTTTTTTAAAATTTAGCATAATGAACAGCATACAAGGACCAGGACGAGGAAGGAAGCGTACACATGACCTGTCTCCTTATCCTGGTCCTTTTGCTCGGTTCATTATGCAAAACCCTCAACAAATTTCCCACTTTTCTTTTGTTTAAATTGCTGGTAAGGAATTTTTTATTTGATCTACATTGCTACATTTTGTACATTTCTGTAGTGTAGTTGACGCCATACTACCCACCACATGTTCATAGCCAATTTTTATTGAATATTCAGTCATTAATGGGCTATATTTTACTGCCTAAACATGCTTACCAGGGGCAGATTTAGGCAGGGTTTAGGATTTAGTGAGAAATTTTTTGTTGAAGAACACGCTAACCCCTCACTCTTCTTTGTGCAAATAAAGTTAAAATGAGTGCTGTACACGAGACCAACCCCTCCAAGATTTGCCCATAAATCCACCTTTGATGCTGACACATGCTGTATGTTGGTATCTGTTGGTGTCTGCCATAATCAGTTGTGCCAGATGTTCGAAATGTTCTAAAATAGCTGGTGTAAGTTCTGATGATTTCTTTGAAGTGTTTGGATACAAAACTGTATTTCTGGAACATTGAGTATCAGAAGTGCTTTCTCGAAGTGACTCATGTTTTTATGCATTGAGTTGCTTAAAGGGCAGCTGCACCACTTTGAGAATTCCGCCATATTCAAGGATTCAACCCTATATAGGCAGTAGGAAAGCATGCTAAGTTTGTTTGCAACATAAATGGTGACATAATCAAGTTAGATTTCAGGCTTTTTCTCACACCAACACAGAAGTGAGGAGAAGCTTGGTGTGACATGGTGGATGGTAAGATTTCGAATTTCTGCTCAACCACACCCTGCCGTACATCATTGGATGCTGCCAAACAGTGCTTGGCAGGCTTTGCCTTTGGTGGCATTGGTTTTCTTCCTTCAGAGCAAGCGTTTATGTGTTGAAAATGTACCGATACTGTAGAAAAGCACTGTGGAAAAGCTTGAAGGCCATTGTGATTTTAATCGGTGATTACATCACCATTTTAGATGCTTGCCCAAAAGGACTTCGCATGCTTTACATGCAAGCTTCACTTATTCGACCCCTTTAAGCTCGTCAAATTCTAAAACCGATGTAGTTGCCCTTGAATAATAATGGGCGTTGGTTTATTAAGGTATTCTGTTGTGTTGGCTCTTTCCAGCTTCTGGACCTCATGCATACTTTGCACACAAGGGCAGCATCAATACTGCAGCCAAATGACCTGGTTCCTGAACTTGTTCTATCTTCTACTGGCCTGCCAGTTTCAGGAGATCTGAGCCGGCTGGCAAGAGGCAGTCAGCAGCCAACTCTTTGGAACCTGTGCTGGTGTCCACTTCTGCAAGGTCATTTGCCTTTTTGTCCAGTCCAATTCATGTAGTCCACAGAGCCTTAATGCACATATTGTGCCTAACATATGTCTTCAGCGTTTGTTCTTAGTTTGATTTTGCTTGATTGCAAATGTTTTACGTTACAGTTTGGGTGCAGTTTTTGTCTTTAATGCTTATTTGGCTTGGGCTGCTTGAATATATCTGGCATGTGCTTTTTGTGTTTTTAGGCATTGCTCGTCTCTGCTGTGATACACGACGAAACATCCGCACGTCGGCACTGACCTACCTGCAGCGCGCTCTGCTGGTCCATGACCTTCAGGCATTATCAGCTGCTGAATGGGAAGCTTGTTTCAACAAGGTGTGCTTCTGCTCATGTTGGAATTGTCCTAAATTGCATGCGATATACTCTCAACTGGTGGAAATAATTACCACTAACATCCATCTGAGTGCAGCCACACAGCTTCAGAAGAAAGCAGTACGCATTCCTCAAGTCTTTGGTGGGTGTTGGTGGTAATTATTTTCTTGTTTCAAATCTACTGCGCGACGGGGAGTACCACATAGGACTAGCTATCTATGGTGCATTTGTTTAATGAGAAGAGTTAGTTGTGACAAGTAGGCATGTGCGAATATTCGGTCAAATAGTAAATTATTCAATATTTGATTTGATCCGAATGTTTGGTATTCGAAATCTCGAAGTATTCGTCTCGAGTGAATAATGTGTCTGGAACTTGCAGCGTATTGTTTCGGTTCAGCCTACCTGCTCCAGGATGGCACCACAATGTGCATTTCCAAAGTAAAGCCCTGACATCGCGCCATGGGACTGCGTTTGCGTGTGTATGCCAGAGCAGGTCTACACATGCTTGCAGCAACAGACGCGAGCAGGCGGAAGAGCAGCGCCTAGATCTATGCCTGCCAGATGGCCGCGCTACCCGCGGTACGCACACGCCGTAACCGGCACAGTGACATGCATCATTAGAGACATTTAGCGTAGTGCGATCTGCTTCCATGCGCCGCCAGTGTACACGCACTTATTGGTTCTGACGGAGCAGGCATGCAGACAGCTGTCCGGCGCTTGGCGTCGTGTGGCGTCCTCAGGGCGATCTGCGCATGTGCAGTGGCACTTCGCGGAAACGGATCGCGCTATGCTGAATATATCTAATCAGAGGACGCACGGCTCTCTTGACTTTCGTGGAACGAGTCTGAGCTGACTGGAGCTGCCACAGCCGCTCTTCTCCACGTGAAATTCGCTAAACAAGCACGACAATGCAAGCTCAAAGGGGAGCTTGCACTAGACACATGGAGATTGGTTCCCTTTTCCGATGCCTGATGCGGGGTGGCACTGGGCCACTTAAGTGGGCCAGTCGCCACTTAAAAGCAACAGCTGCATAATGATGCAGTCGCAATTAAAAACAGCATGTTGTGCCCCAGATACGTTGGCACAACATGTAGGTTGGCTCCCCCAGTTTCCAGTGGCCATTTTTGCAGAAACTCTACTCAGATTCACTAGGCATGACACTGCTTCAATGCATTCTCTCTCTCTCTCTCTCTCTCTTTTTTTTTTCATGTAGAGGCCTTGTGTGTTCATAATATACATGATTTCAGAAATGCCTATTGCGCCATTAACCTTTTTTTGTGTTCGAGAAGTATTCGGTTCGAAATTATTTGAAGAAATTACTACTATTCGCTTCGAGTTCGCTTTGAACCAAAAAACCACTATTCGCACATGCATAGTGGCAAGTTTTCTAATAGTTTGTAATAGTCTCTAATTTTCTAATAGTCTAATAGTTTTCTGATGTTTTGTGTGCAGTAGTGAAAATGTGACTAATTGTAAAGCCACAGTGTACAGGCACAGCCAAAATAATACAAAGCATGCTTTGTTATCTCATGCGTTTTTCACTCATTCCATTGATAAAATATGATGGTTTCGTAGGTTTATACACTAGTGCACATTTGGCATTTGCTGGAATATGTATTAAGTACCCCCTAATTTTTGCTATGTAAGGCATGAAAGCAGTTTGGTTGCTGAAGCATGCTCCATATTATTATGGCCATGGCTGTACATTGTGTCCTTTATAAAAATAGACAAGTGCGTAGGCTGCCTCATTCTACTTGTGATAAATCCTGGTGACCAGGCCATCTCACTGCATGCACAGGAGTGGCAGTAGCCATTGTAAATTGTGTGCTGCTGCTCTTGAGCTACACTGGGGTGCAGTCAGATGCACCATCTGCTTATCAGAGCCCAACAGCAAAGAACAGAAGGAGTCCATTGTTCTTCATATTTGCTCAAGCATGGTATGTAGAGTAGTCAGCTAGTGCCAGCTGTCATCTTGAAGCATGAACACATGAGTACACACATTTTCTTTTTTTATAAAGGACCAGCATTCACATTATCTATGAGACCTCACAGTTTTTTTTCTGCTTCTTCAATGATGTAGTACCACTTGCATCATGTGATGTGCTCTCCAAGTAGAATTGGCCTAGCATTGCTGTATTTCCGTTGCTATATTTCTGGAGGGCTTCAAGGTACAGTCTTTGCTAAAAGTAATCGAGCTACTGTGGTTTGTTTCTTAGCCTCTTAGCAAAGCACCTATTGCAGCCCTTCATTTCTGAATCTATGTAAAGTAAGGTGAACCCTTGTCTTCATGTTTTGACACCTTTCGGTCTTTAGGGGTGCCCTAAAGGCTCCGTTATACGGTTGAGAAGCAAAAACCTAATGTTCAGTTACTTTTGGCAAAGGGGGTACATTGTTGTGTCCCATAACCAAGTGGTAGAACATAGTTGTCATGGTGTTATCAAGCCAAGGTGTGCAGGAGAACATGCTTACATCACTCTTAAAACAAAAGAAATCATTGGCTGTATTGTACAGTAAATATAGCTTCTTGCAAATGCCGCTCGTGTGCAAGTATGCTACTTAAGTGCTGATTGCTGACACAGTTCACTCATGAAACTGCACACTGTGCTCCTGTTTGGCATGCTACTTGAACTCCTCTTTGTGGTGTTTTAGCTATCTGTTGCATTGTAGACCATAAGTCTTGCATGCACCAGTCAGTGATTTGTTCCACAGTCGGCAGAAGTTATTAGAAGCATGTAGACGAATTAGTTGCAACTTAATGGAGCCTATTCATTTGCATCAGATTTTTGATAAGCTTAAATTGTGTGCCATAATGTTCTTCAGATTCTGCTGCCAGGCTGTATAATGCTGCATTATGTGCAAGTCGTGAGCGTTGATACTGCAAGTGACTTCCTGGAAAGCTTTTCTTGCTCAAAACATGGCAGAACTGTCATTGAATTGTCAGAGTTTTGCAGAAAGTGTTAGTACTGACAGCATCTGGGCTTGTAGTAGTATGCTAGGCATATGCTTGGCAGTATAGTACACAGCAGTGACAGTTTTCATAGCATCCCAGCATTGCTCCAAATTTAATATTCTAATTTGGTACTGATTTGCTAGCTGCAAGACTAGCATGTTTTTTTTCTTGTTTTTTTTTTTTTTTTTCAGTAATCACTTGAAATTCTGCAGTTGTATTCCACAATAGTGAGGTTGCGCCGCTTCCCGGTGATGGGTCTGTTCAGATGCGATCGTATCTCCTCCTTAATGACCTGCCACACAGGAAAACTGCATGTCCTGTGTATGGTGATAGTAGCTGAGAGGTAGGTAGCGTTGATTAACATATCAAGCTGCATAGCTAAAAACATGTGATCTAACAACTGTTATTGGGATTTCAGCTAGTGTTTGTAAATTGAAAACTGTCAGGTGGAGAGCTAAAGACAATTTGCTGTTTTCACCGAAGTGTGCTGCCTTAGAGATCTATGAAATTGTTCTCTCCTGTCTGCTCTCTATGCATGTTAGTTTTACATTATGGCATGCCTGTTTTTTTTTTGTTAGGTTCTCTTTCCTCTCTTGTCCAAGCTGATGGAGAATGTGAGCCCCAACGACCCTGTTGGAATGGAAGAAACCAGAATGAGAGGTGCTACACTTCTATGCAAGGCAAGTGTTTGCTACAAGCTGGGTAGTTGCTGGCAATGGAGGAAGGACAAATTAGAGGAGATGCCATGAGGTCACTGTTTGTGAGGCTGCCTTGCACCCGGAAGATTGGGTTGTGCCATTTACGTGAGGCAGCTCCCTTCTTTCCCATGTGCCTCTGTTGCCTGTGGTTACGCTGACTGCCTTCAAGCCCGATGTTTCTATCAACTTTTTCTTGCCCTCTTTGGCCTAACACACGCAGTTCCTAAATTCTAACTGGCGAAAATTGGGATTGATGAAAGTGGTTGCTGCAAAACAACTGCAGCAGCAGGTGGCCTGCACCTTAGCCCCTTCCACTAGCCTCCACATGCCGGGCCACTTCCATGCGCACAGCATCTCTTATCGTTGTGATCTGAAATGAGAGGATCACTGCCAGTCAGGTGCACAGCCTGTTGTCGACTGCATTGTGGCATGATGAAATGGCGTACTGTGTGGTGCTGCACTTCGATTTTTGACCTCCAAGCTCACAGCGGCTGCACCGTGGCGGCACTCAATGGTTGTCAGTGCATTGTTTTTATCAGTGGTTATGGCGCTCGGCTACTGACCCAAAAGACTTAGGTTCCATCCCGGCCGCGGCGGTCACATTTCGACGGAGGCGAAGTTCTAGAGGCCTGTGTACTGTGCAATGTCAGTGCACGTTAAAGAACCCCTGGTGGTCAAAATTTCTGGAGCCCTCCACTTCGATGTCCCTCACAGCCTGAGTCGCTTTGGGATGTTAAATCACCATTAACCATAAACCTATATGAGGCCTAGCATTGCTGCCCACGGACTTTTTTCGCGGGCTGGAAGTCGATTCTATGAGAAAAGAGAAAGTTAATTCTTGTGTCAAGTGCAAGATACCATTTTTCGCAGTACTCCGCTTTCAGTTTAGATGACCGAGAAATTCGTAATGTTTAGAAGGTTGACACAGTAAAAGTACGGTGTGAATTGAATCAAATAGCAAATACTATTGAGAAACTACTTGAAGTTTCGAGTATTCATAAACCTCTACTTTTTTTAAAAACTACATTATCTGTATCAGAATCTCAAAAAGCTTATGTACTTCAAAATTTTGTAGCCACCATTTAAATTCTTTTAAGCATTTCTTTTTTTTAATTTCTTGCTTCCCCACTGTCTGTCTCCTAGGCTCCTCTCTAACATGTTGACAGTTCTGAACACATTAGCTGATGTCTTTGCTCTTCAATGAAGAGCTTTCTTTTTCTCTCACATGAAGATAGTGTAATTATTGTCATTGAAATTGTTTACTGTATCTTTCTTATTCTTGCATCTAGGTGTTTTTGCAACATCTGAATCCATTGCTGTCGTTGCCTACCTTTACTGCCTTGTGGTTGACAATCTTGGATTTTATGGACAAGTACATGCATGCTGAGGACAGCGACCTTCTGGTAAGTAGTCAGTATTAGTGGTGTGCTTGTAACTAGAAGTCACTTTCAGTTATCTTTTGACGCACACACTCTGTCAAAGGGATCGCCACTGTTCTTTAGCATGATTCTACTGCACATTGCTGCTGGAAGAATGCCTGTTCATGGCAGTCCTACACATAATGCACAGATTTCAGTGTACATATCTTTTTAGTGCTGTGTAGTACAGAATGGTGCAATACCTTTTGTATCATATAAACTTAAGACAAAGGAAGCAATGCTGATAAGTTACTGCTGAGCATCAAGGGTCAACAGCTAAAATGAAATATTTGCAACATGTTTATTCATGCGGTTGTTTTTACATATGCATGAAAATTTTTGTTTGTTTTGTGGCTGTGAAATGTGTTTGTGCCTCTCTTAAGGTGGCCTCTGCCTTGTCTTCTTTGCTTTGGTAGAGTGAAGCTATACCAGAGTCCCTCAAGAACATGCTGCTGGTTATGGACACAGCAGGAGTTTTTCAAGCTGCTGGGGAGGAGCTTGAGAACTCATCGTCTGGCTACACCCAGCTCTGGACTGTCACATGGGACCGCATTGACAGTTTTCTGCCGCGCCTGAAGGATGAGGTATTCAAGCCACCACCTCGCCCTCCCACTCCTCCAGTCTTGCCCTCGACCATTCCATCTGAGGAGGCCGCACCAGACAGTGGCTGCTCCAGTGACCAAGCCGTACGACCAGCTCAAGAGGAAGATTCTTATGAGCTTGTCTCTGTGATGGGTATGTGGGCCTTTTTTCCAGTCAGAGAACTAAAAATGCTCAAAAGTCATCCCTTACTGATATTCCCAGGACTTTGATTCAGTGTAACACCTAGACTGACCTACATTGAAGCCTAGAGTGGTAGGCTTCAATGTGACATGCTTTTACTGTTGTTCAGTGTGGGAATGTTTTAGCTGTGGTTGGCACAGCTTTGCATTGCTGCCTGTTCCCGCCTCTGTGATAGGGAGAAAAAAACTTGCAGGACAGTTGCGAGTGTGTAATGTGAAGATATGCCCTGTGCCACTACATTTGGCATGCTGCCAAGATAACCCGTTGTAGTAGGTGGTCTGTGCTGGTGCCAGCGGCGCAAAACTGGGGAACGTGCTAAGAGCTAACGCTCTAAAAAATGTTCAGAGCATGCGCATTGAGATGAGTAGGCCTCATGATGCGTGTGTATGTTTTATCTTTTGAATCCATCCTTCCAAGGCTCTTCGTATCTGCACTGCAGCGGCTTTCATGCCCAGTGGAAAACCTAGCATTCACAGGGCCTTCCGGTTATGGCGGAAAATATGTATACCGCTCTATTTTTGCTACTCAGTTGTATGTAGGATCCCCAAAGGCAGGCATGCTGACAGTGCTGCTTGGTGTTGAGGCGCGGTTTTGGGATCAGGAAACACTGCACACTGTCCAGACATTAGCCGTACTTGCTAAAGCCAAATTCTGAGATATTCTAAGCTGAACAAGAAGTAACGCTTGGCTGGCTGCATCAGTGGGGATTTTGGAGGGAGAGTGGTAAGCTGTGAAAGATATCGAAATTGACTGTATTGTACATGAAGACAACTGTTTTTCTGCGGTTGGCCAAGAGATTCGCCAAACGTAATTGCTCAGGCTTGGCCAAGTACTCCAAACAGTTTCTGGTATGTAATGTTTGGCCTGGTTTAAAACAAAGTAAAAGCTCGTTAATTCGACCCCCATTCATTTGGAAGTCTAGATAATTTGAACTGTTGGCTGGCCAGCGTCCATGTAAGTCTATGGCATCACACACTAGGGGTCTTGCACCAGTTAAATCAAACAGGCTCCTGAAGGAGGCCTCATCCAGATATGAGCGGCGTGGCAAGAGGTCACTGAAATAGCCCTACTCAAAACCTGAATTTCATGCTACAGAGTCACTCACTTACCTCTGACATGTGCGTAACAACAGGTGCTATGACAAACTGACGACCCCACTTCCGCGAACAGTCCAACTGCTCAGTTTCAGTTTCAAATTACTGAGCTTCGCGCCAGCCTGCGGCAATGGTGGCTCAGTCAGCCAGCATCAGCCACCAAACTGACACCAGCTGGGCACTGTTTCGGATGCTGATTGGTGTGCCACTGGTCCCCCCCCCCCCCCCCCCCTTTTTTTCTCACTGCTGAGCATTTCTCTTCCATCCACGTGGTTCCACCCCCTCCAGTGTGTCGAAACTGTGTGTTCTGTCATGACATTTGCTGTTTGTAATGTTAAGCCTCCTCACACACGACGGTGACTTATAACAGGGGGTGTGATGCGGTAGGAGTGAAGCTCCATCGGGTTACACCGTGAAATGTGCCAAGGGGGTCCTTATGGTTTTCGAGCAGTTCTGCTTCGACGCTCCCAAAAATATGCGTGCAATAAAGCATTGATAGGAACGTAAAAGATAGCTCATCTCAAAAGCAAGCAACCATTGTCCATTCTTTCACCAAACAAATCTACCTTGGTGCAATCAGTTTCTGAAAGTTTTTTTTTGGGGTCGTTTAATAATTTGAACATTCTTTACACTCTCTTGAGGTTTGAGTTAGCAAGCTTTTACTGTACTAGTTACGTGGGAATCGTGTGTGGGCAATAACGACTTTTGTACGGCTGAAAAGCACATACCTGTACAAGGTGGGATCAAGTTGTGTCCCATGATTTGGTGGTGACACGTGTAGTGCCATCTTGTTTTCTTTTTTTTTTCTTATCACCCACTCTAAAAAAGAGTTTGGACTTGCTGGGCTTGAAAGGGAGAGTGGCCACACAACTAGTGTCGACTGTCTAGAAATTGTTCACTGTTTTTTCGTACACTCCTGCTGCATGGTAGTGCACCTAAGCTTGCAAGCTCAGTGACCAGCTGATGACGAGTGATGAGCATGACCAGCTTGCTTCATGGCATTTTCTTTTTTGGCAGTTTTTCTGTGAAGCAGTGTGAAGGGCTGCCAACATTTTTTACCTTTTGTTCATGCCTTACTTTACCTACATCACTCTGTGCTGATAGACTGCCATTGAAACCAATGTCTGCTGAACCTTAGACAAAAAGGGTGTATGGATATTCAGATACAGTCAAGTCCACTTATAACAATACTGGTTATAACAATATATCGGATATAACAATGGTCAGTCATGGCATCATCAGCTTTGCCTTGTGTTCTATGGTAAAATAAACTGCTTATAGCAATGCTGTCAAGGCACATTGTTGGTTATAACAATTAAATCTGGTAATTGAGTGTCAACCATTATAGAAAAATAAGAAAGAAATGCTACAACCACACCAGCAAAACCATGCTTACAACACAAAAGCACACACGTGTGGGGCCGACCAATGGACTAAGCTGGCGTAGCAACGCCACAAAAGCAAAAGAGGCAGGCGTCATCGCGTCAGGACAGCTGCTGCATTGCTGCATTGGCTACGCACGCCATGCGTGCCTCCAATCAGTCGGTGCAGCACGCATGCATGCAGCCAGCGCGTTTTTTTTCTCTTGTCAGCTGTCACCGCACCCTTGGTTCTGCATGCTTCTTGAATTTCCCATAAGAATCACTTCCGGAAAGCCGGCTTGATTCCTGTGATGTAGAGGTGCGCGAAGCTCCCGGTGGCGCAGCGATGGCGGTGCTTTGGTCATCGGTGAACGGTGAACATTATTCCGGTTTCCTGAAGTTCGAATTAACGAGCTTGTACAGGCTTTAGAACAATCAAACCCCTCCGGGTATTTACTGTCAATAAATGCTCTGAAGTTTGTCATCTTTCCTTTTTTTTCATACACAACCCTGTTATAACAATTATTGGTTATAACAATGGTATTTCCATGGCACTTGAATATTGTTATAAGTGGGCTTGACTGTATACGAATACAAATCGAATAGTAAGTTCTTGAATGGTTAATTTTTCAGATAGTATTTCTAGTATTCGGTTTCCTTGTGTAGGGGATTTATTGAGTTACAGAACCCTGGTCAGCATCGGGCTAACTGTTTGCCACACTGTGCTGCACATGCAACACAGGCATGTGCACTGGTGTGTAGCCCTAATGTGGTAGACAGTGCAGGCTGGTACAAGGTTCGCCTTGCATGACCAGAGTACACTACGCAGCTGATTAGAATGATCTTAGCAGCAGAACATGAGGTGAGAGTAAGAGAGATTAAAAGCTCTTTATTCGCTCCTAAACCGAATCAGGCAGCCAGCGGAGAAGACACACAGGTCTTATCACATGTGTGTGTACATGCAATGCAATTACGTTTTATTGTGACCGTGACACACCTGAACCGTGAAACACTTTTGTTTCTTTTTGCATGAAAAAGCATATTCAGTTCATACCTGAACATCAGCAGCCTGGATTGAGGGTTGCTGCTCCTACTGTCGCAGTTCGCCAAGATTGGCAACTCAAAGTACAGTAGCAAGATACGAAAGGAAGCACCATAGGTTATGAACCAGTGAACAAAAACTTAACCAATGAAGCATTGATAGATGGAGGCTTTTACTTGCCCTTTTGAATCTGAAGAGAATCAGTGTTGCAACAGTTGCCTTCTTATTTGTGCTTGTCTTTCCACTTGAGGACTTTTGCCATTGCCTCTTAACCTTGAATGTTTGCTTCATTGGCTTTCAGCCAGATGTAATTGTTGGTGCATGCCATGCTGTGCTCTCACTGAGTGTGCGCCTTCCGAAAACTTCATTCGGCTGCTCTGGAAATTGTCAGGCGGAGCCCCACACCCGCCCCCGAAAAACAGGGTGACAAGTATTTGTAATGAGCGAGTGGTGACCTAACTGAAGCCACCAAACAAACTAAATTGACGGCCTTTAGAGTGCACTGCTGCATGGGATGGCACTGCTTCTAAAGACCTCTTACAGAGGCTACATTACTACTGGCAGCAGCACTCGGGTCAGCTCGCATTGTGCAAAGTGTGCGCTGCTGCTGAAACATGGAGCATGCATTTGTGTGTTGCCGCACAGCCGGCAGTCTGAACGTGAGGCAGTTGCATGTCCACCTCACCAGCATAAAGGCCAAGCAAGATTCTGGCTGTTTCTACAGATGGCAACATTGTCATTACCTAATGAGAGCAGTTGTATCTTGAATGTGTGGCCCAGCTGCATATCATTGCAGAATTCACAAACATTACAGTTTTCGCATTCAATATTTGGTTCAATATTCGGCCTTTTTTTTTTTTCTTGATTCAATTCAAGAGCTTCTGTACAGTTATTTCACACCTCTGCTAAGCAGTTTTTTTTCAAGTTTGTGTTGATGTCATTTTAAAATACTATGTGCTTGTGCTAGTCTAATGTGCTAGCTATGAAGGCTGAATGCTTCTTCCTTGCTTCTTGAATATTCATGCGTGAATAACTGTTTTGGAGATTGTGCATTGCGCCCAGTTCTACTGAAAGAGAGGTCGGATGTATTTCTGTATTAATTGCAAATAGTTGCTGCATGTTTGTAAAATGAGTACTAAGCTAAGGGAGGACAACCCTGGTTACGAGCAGCAGGTACACAAAACTCTTTGCAAGGTAGTGGAACACTCGTGGCACTAGTATAAAAGAGCCTTATGAGTCTCACACGTGAACTGCAGGGCGGCAGTATTCGTGGTTTGACATGTATGCCATATGGGTATGGAGCTTATGCATCTGTGTGTAGAAATAGTTAGTGAATCAGCAATATATCGGTGTTCAGCAAGTGCATGTAATTCTGTATTATGCCATATTTCACTGTCACATTTAACTGAATTTTATTCCTTACATGCATCTGTTAAATTCGTGGTCATGTGCCAGTTATGAGTACTAGTAGCGAGCAGAATGGTTGCTTTTCAGACATCATCTATCAGACATCATCTTTTCAGACAAGATCTGGTGATGGTCAGGGTGCATTGTTGGTTAGGTACAACATTGTCTTTTTTTAGTGGCTCGGTCACGCACAGTGTGGCTACTGATTAAACTGGGGTAGGTTCATAGCATGCCTGTACTGCAGCATGTACCAGAGCCATTGGAAATTTGTGCGTGTACTTTGCAAGCTTTGTGCTACAGTGGGAGCGTAGCACCATCCTTGTCTCACTGGCCTGCCTTCATGCTATGCCTTTCAGTGGAAGATCCAAGCTTTACGGAACGACGGCCTTCTAGTGCAAGTGTTGGAAGTGAAAGCAGCAGTATCACTTTGGGGGCAAGCCAGACAGGCTTGGCTGGAACCATGGCATTTCCAGAAATCCCAGCGGTGCCTGTGGCAGCCCCTGTGGATCCAGTGTCCCCTCCTCACTCAGTGATTCTACACCCACCATCACTGTCACCACCACCAGTGCTTCCTACAGCTGTGCCGCCAACGGCTACACCTGTACCACTGGTTATTGACCCAATTGTCTTTTGTGAGCAGCATCATTCGGTGTTTGCACCAAGCCAGGTAGGCACGTCTTTCTCTGAACTTTTCATGTGAACAAGTGTCCCGTCGTTAGTGTACTTATGTAGTCTTTGATATAGTATTAGGTCTTAGTCAAGAGTTCAATGAAATTTCGACTTATCGAGTATCATAATGGAAACTGAGAATTGCAGTCACTGACCTAGTCAAAAAAGAAGTCTTCTTTTCTGACTTCGTCAATGCTTACAATTCTTCATTTCCAGTTCTAGGTCTTGAAGTACGCAGTCGAAGGAAACAAAAGCACAGGAGAAAGCTGCGCTTATAATATTTGACTGTGTGAACTCGAGACATTGACAAAATATTTTAAGTGACGAGAAAAGAAGATAAAATGTGTGGAGGTAGCATAAAAGTTCTGTAAAACCATTGAGGAAATATGCAAAGCAGAGTTTTCTTTTGCATATTGTGTTATGAAATAGCTATTATATCAGGTATCATGACCATTAAGGCAGTATGTGTACAAATTTTAGAAACTTCGAAGTAGTTTATAAAAAAACATAGTGTTCTGTAGCTTCAGTCTGAGTTTCGACGTTTTGGAAATTGCACTTATTCAGCTTGAAAGAATAGTAAGACTAGAATCACAGAACACGTTTTTTTCTCCGTTACAGAGGGAGCTTCATAGGATCTAAATTTTACAAAAATAAGCCAGCACATGCTAAAACAAAAGTTGTGAGCAGGAGACGGGCGTTTTTAACTGTAGACATTAGTTTCAGAGTGGCTATACATTGCTGACTTTGTAGTCCGCAATTTGTAACTGGTTCCAGACTTTTTTTTTTTACTTGTTGGTTACAAATTTGTTGGTTGCTATGCTTTGAGACTATGTTGTAAAACAGTCCATCAGACAGCAGCAAGGTCTTTTAGAAAGCCCTCTCACAGCAGGCATTCAAAGATAAGAATATATGACGCCTAACAGCATGAGAAGTGGTTGTCTCTTTACAGCAGTGTTTTAAGTTAGTCTGTGGTGGACTTCTGGATTGTTGTTTATTCACAGGAATGTTCACGTCATAATTGTTGGAAGTAAGTTAGTGTACATTTTGAATTATCTTACATTAAGACATTGTGTCAGTTGTGTTCATTTGTTTTATTTCTCAGTCATGAATGGAGCTGGTGGCTTTGTATCTTTACATTGTCTATGAAGTTATATTTTTATGTGTATTAAGCTGTTAAAGCACAAATACATAGTGTCTGCTGCTGCTTGATTTGCTGAGATGAACTGTTCAACAGAGGATAGCAGCGCCCTACTAAGGTTGTGCTTTCTGTTGGTGACCACAGAAGATAAATTATTAGAAAAATGGAGTCATACCAATGGTACTGAAGGAAACTCTCTGAAAACCGCCATTTTTACATGCAGTTTCCTTCTTTGTGTGTGCTGGAAATTATGCGAACGTTTAATGTTTAGTGTTCATGTTCTTTTAGTCACGTTCTGTCGATTTACTGCCTAATGAATGGAAGTTATACTGCAGAAAGTATTGATTTCCTTCTCCATAATCTTTCTTCTTTTATCCTAGAACCCCGTGAAGTCAGCTGATCGATGAAGATCATACTCCGCCTTGGTGCAGTTTTTACAGATGCGTCATTGTTCTGCTTCCAAATGAAATTTTCAAGAATAAAAAACTGTATATAGTGATACTAATAAAAGCTGCTAGGCTGAAAGTGGCCCCTTTTGAATTTGTATGTTAATGTACTTTTTTTTAGGGGGGAGGGGAAGGATTGCAAAAGCAAGTGAAAAGGCTTCTGATTTTGTTTGGCATTTAATTTGAATGCTGTTTATACAAGGTATGTTTCTTGACTCTCGGGTAATGGCTTTATTGGGGGGTTTCTAGCCACGAGCCTGCTTTGGTACTATCAGAAAGCTTCTGTATGGTGGAAACTTTTATGTCATAATGATATGATGTCATGTAGCACATGTAGCACCGTCTGTTTACCTCAAGTTTATTTTTGTACTTAATATTTGAGACCCATAGGGAACCTAACAAAAAGTGCTGCTGGCCAAAGGCGCGATGCGAATCTCCTTTTTCTGACCTTTAGAGAAAGCCAGCTGGTATAGTGAGAGATGCACCTGTTTTAATTATGTAAGCATGGGGCATATAATTTGAGGACAAGGCTTTGTAAATTGCACTGCAAGCAGCACCTTTTACATCTTGTATGTGCTTGGCAGCTCTTGCAGTAATGCAATTGTTGTGCTGTGTTATTTTTGCCTCACATGAATTCATCTCTGAAGACTTTTGCTCTGAACACCTTAGTTTCAAGCAATTGCTGTGAAAAGAAGGCATCATGATGCTATGAAGAATTTTGTGGTGTTGGTGAAGAGACTGGTTGTCCCAGTGAAAGTGATGGTGAACCATGTGGCAATGTAGTTTGTAAATAAACTTCCAAATTGATTTTGGCATAAGATAATCACCGCATAAGTATTAATAAAAATGTGTTATTATTCAGAAGTACTTGTATTTGGGCGTGTTGGTTCATAACTTTTCAGGAGGACACAGGGGCGCAATAAAAGACATGGACAGAGAAGTAGACAGGGACGAGCGCTTACTATCAACAGACTTTTATTCGACGTAGACCGTTAATATACCTTCGCTTACCCAAGCACCACTGTGCGAATCACAAGCACGTGGGTACCAGAAAACGCCAAAAGAAATCCAAAGGTAGGCGATTACAGAAATCTATCTAAGAAAACCATTTCAGATCGGCGAAGTATCGCAGATGAATCACTGATGCAGTTATCTCCTTTTTTTCTGATGTAATAGGCTTCCACCAGTTCCCGTTCAATCTGATCGCGGCTTCTCAACAATACTCTACAGTCCGATAAGCGGGAAGCCTATTACATCAGAAAAAAAGGAGATAACTGCATCAGTGATTCATCTGTGATACTTCGCCGATCTGAAATGGTTTTCTTAGATAGATTTCTGTAATCGCCTACCTTTGGATTTCTTTTGGTGTTTTCTGGTACCCACGTGCTTGTGATTCGCACAGTGGTGCTTGGGTAAGCGAAGGTATATTAACGGTCTACGTCGAATAAAGCCTGTTGATAGTAAGCGCTCGTCCCTGTCTACTTCTCTGTCCGTGTCTTTTATTGCGCCCCTGTGTCCACCTGAAAATGTTATTATTGCAATTGTATTTTATTTGGGGTAAATCGTACTTTGAAGAGACTTTGGGTACCCCATGCAGTCTGTGTAATTGAATGCAGTGGTCTTGGGACTTCTGTTCAATTTAGCTGTAAAATAGTGCATACAGTGTGTGGAGACAGACATTTACGTTGTATATCTGGTGTAGTATGTAGACTTACTTCAATAACTGCGAAAGAAAAGTGGGTGGTTACGGTGCCACAGGGAAGCTTGGAAATTTGTAATACTACTGGTCAAATAAAAATTGTAAATTGTGGGGCTTTTTCGCTTTCCTTACCACAGGAAATTAGGCAATTTCAGGGTGGTGTGCATAAAATATTTTTTTCTCGCATTAATGTCAACGTCGTATTTTATTGCTGCACATCATAGTGTAACTAATGGAATTCTTTTTTCAATACAAAGAAAAGACATACATTGAATATGAAAGAAAAAAATATAAGAAAATTTGACTTACGAAAAGTCACAAAAATATTCAACAGTCCAAAGAAAAAAATCAAGAATACATACACATTTTGTGTGTTACAATGCCAAAAATTAGTATTCAAAGCTTCACTTCATGCTAAACTTTCCAGTCAACAAAAAAAAATGGTTGGGTAGTTAAACCGAGTAGGACGTGCAAAAGCACTTGAGACAGCACCGCCTCAAAGGCATCCGCATGGAAGATCTTGGCGTCAGCCGCTGCACGTGTGCGTGGGGGGGGGGGGGAGTGCCGCTCGCAGAGAAGGGGGGGGGGGGGTCGCCTGCGCAAGGCCTCCGGCGCTGGCGCTCCGTCAGTGGTTAAGGCTTCACACATAACTTGTGTTTTTCAGCTTTGCTAGTGAAGTAGCGCTTATGCGCTAAAAAAAAAAAAAAACGTGCGCAGTGCTTTGGGCTACTCCGCAGTGCAATGCCAAGGTGGACCCCGGGCCATCTTGCAACACGGAATCGTCCAGAACATCCCGGCACCTTCAGAGAGGCCCTGAAAGCAGGCAGTCCTCTTGACAACGGCGGAAACGAAAGTTACAGATGGGCACCTAAATTTATGTCGCATTCGCTGTCGGTTGCGATAAAAATTCGGACCTTTCGCCGCGAAGGCTAGCTGCGCCACCCGGTTCCATTCTTCAGAGCTTAGAACATCTTGTGCGAAGGCATGTTACATGGCGTGTTCATTCCCCCACTGTACTACTGTTACAACCTTTAGCGGAATAATACTTTGGCACCCCCACCCTTCGCTGGTCTGGCAGCCGCGTGGATCAAATTCGAGCTCAAACGACTCCGGACACAAGCGGCGGCACTCGCAGCGCGTCCCCTACGTGGCGCGCAGCGTCCATGCAGCTTAGGGTGCCTCGATGCCTGCCCACCGGCGGGCAGGCATCGTGGTACCCTAATGCAGCTGCAGCAGGCACACGCCGTGACGTCGAAGCGGCGCCGGGCCGGCCGGGTACGGAGGCAGGGAGACTCGTGACGTCACAGCATCCAAGGAGCAGTAGTTCAAGGAAAAAATGGAAAAAAGTGCTTTCCGCTGGCTTCGTGCAAAAAACGATGCGATTTCAGTCGACTTAGGAACGCCAGCTTTCATTCCAGTACAGAATTAGACCGCATAAAGTTTAATGCAGTATCTCTAAAAATCGCGCGAGCGTCGTCGCGGCAAGCGCGCCATGTTTGCGGTCGTTTCAGGCCAGCTCGCGCAGTGTCACGGTGCGCCGTGAGGTACCCGGCCTGAACTGTTGGTTATCCGGAGCATATTTGTACGTTGTTGAATACGTCAGCGACCACTTATCTTTGTGGAGCGCGTATTGTGCATGAAGTTTGCAGCAGAATTCTTCTGCGCCGTGATATAACCGAGCTGCCTCAACTCGGCAGCAAAACTGGCTGGCTGCGCTGCACGCAAGAATGTACACGACTTGCAGCTTTTAATATCAGTTGATAACTGTCAGCGAGCCATGCATGCAGGACACATCGTGGATAAACAGCACGATTAATTACCGAAATTGCAAAACTGCCGCCGTAGAAATTGATAATTCAAGCGCCTGTAGTCCGCGAACTGCTGACGCTTCTAAGACGTTCTTTCAGCAGAAAGGCAAAGCTTCATAGCTGCCTTATTTACACTACAGAACGGTGAAACAAATTCTGCCATGCGCTCGCAGCACGAACGGCAGACACAGCGAGAATGTTTTGCAGTTTTGACTAGCTACGTAGCGCTGCTTCGTATGCACAAGACGTCTAGCGCTTTTACAGCAACGCAGTGTGCAGCCATTCCGCTAGATTCAGTAGTAACACGTCACTTTCAGCAGATAGAGATGACAAGTTAAGCTACAGCTAAGTGAACAGACCCTTCGAATTACTCACCTCTTCAAAAACGGCACTTCGGCCGTCGGCACCGCGGAAGTCAGCACCCTGTTGGGACTGGGTGTCCGAGCCAGGAAACGGTCGAGGCGACGGTGAGTAAAGGACGTTTATGTACAGTATGTACAAGGGCTTTTACATGGTACAAGGGTCAAGAGCACCACGGGCTAGCACAGAGAAGAAGGGCGGCCCCGGCGGCGAGCGTAGCTCCGGCGTGATGGCTCTTGACCCTTGTACCATGTAAAAGCCCTTGTACATACTGTACATAAACGTCCTTTACTCACCGTCGCCTCGACCGTTTCCTGGCTCGGACACCCAGTCCCAACAGTGGATGGCAGCTGCGGGATCGACCGGCGTCAGCTACCTCGGCGCGGTGAGTGCCTAATGTTTTCCCCTCAATTCGCCAGACTGCTCTAGCACACGTGATTGTAGTTTAGAGTAGGGCTGTGTGTTGCACTGGAGAGAGCTTTGCTGTTTCGAGCCAAGTCGGAGCGCTTTGAAACGAAAGCTGGTGCAGAGGGAGTAAACGAGGCGTTTTGGAAAGAATTACTTGCGCGTGTCATGCTAGTAGCGCTATAGTAGTGAACCGCAAGGGAATTCTTAAAGGGCAAGCTGCAAGAGACTATTGTGCGCGATGGAGAACCTTAAAGTGAAGGAACTCGTCGAAATTTGTGAAGAGCTAGGCCTTACCGTAGGCCGTGCGAAACGAAAGAAGGCGATTCTCGAGATCATGCGGAAGGAGGGCGTAGCGGGTGAAGAAGCCGATGAGGCCTTGGCTGAGATCAATGAACGCCGTGAGCGCAAAGACGCAGAGCGAGAGCGACAAGAACGCCTTCAGCGGGAAGAGCGAGAGCGACAATTAAGAACGCCTCAAGCGGGAAGAGGCAGAGCGACAGGAACGCCGAGAGATTAGAAAATTAAAAGAGTTGGAGTTGCTGCGAAGCTCGCCGGCGCCTAGCGTAGCTTCAATGACAGTGCAGGCTAACGGCCAAAGAATCCGAGACCAACTGCCGCCGTTCGTAATCGGCGAGGACATGGCAAATTACCTCGTGAAATTTGAGCATGTCTGTGAGAGGAATGTCATTGAGCGAGAACTGTGGGCACAGAATTTGCTAGCTCTGCTTCCCGGGGAAGCATCTGACGTGATAACGTGTTTGTCGAAGGAGGCGTTCGAGAGTTACGATGAGGTCAAAGAGGCCCTGTTGAGGAAATATAATTAAGCTGTCACCTGAGGCATTCCGGCAAAGGTTCCGGTACGCAAAAAAAGGCAGTGAGTCGCACATCGACTTCGCGTTTAAGCTGAAAGCCGACCTAGTTGAATGGCTCAAGGGCGAGGAAGTTTATGACGATCGTGATAAGGTGGTAGAGTGCATTGCGCTGGAGCAATTCTACCGCTGCATCCAGGACGATGTAAGGCTCTGGCTGCAGGATAGGCTTACTGAGGTTAAGCTCAACAAGGCAGCAGAGCTGGCTGAGGAATACTACACTCGCCGAAACTTGCACAGCAGGGCATTACGCATCGAAAAGGCGGAAACAAAGGATGCTTCTCTAAGGAAGCCTGATGGAAGGAAACCGTTCGCGCGTCGCGATTTTCGAAAAGATGCGTCCGCTTTAAAGGAGGCTGTAGGCGAAGAACAAAAGGAGTTAAGGAAATCTGACGATGCTCCTAAGCAGCGCGCTGATGCCGCATGTGCGTTTGAGTCACGGAGGCCTTTGACATGCTACCACTGCAAAAAGGAAGGGCATATCACGGCAAACTGTAGACAAAAGGTTGCTTTCGCAACGATTCGGGAGACAGACAAGAATATGTGGTTGTTGGAACCATATATGCAGGAGATAAGTGTGAACGGTAAGAGATGCAAAGCCCTTCGTGACTCGGCGGCAACTATGGACGTTGTCCGCCCGTCCTTAGTTTCTCCGAATGATTTTACAGGAGAATGCGCGTGGATAAGGCAAGTAGCCGAGGAGCAATGTGCTTGCTTACCGATCGCTACAGTGATCATTGAGGGTCCTTTCGGTCAGCTGAACACCGAGGCGGCCGTGTCTGCCGCCCTCCCTGAGCATTTTCCTTACCTCTTTTCGAACAGCTCAGAGCAGCTTCTGAGGGATAAAGGCAAATCGTTCTTTGCCGGCGTGGCATGCCTGGCCCTTACGCGATCTCAAGCGCGGAAGCTTTCGCAGAAACTTGACCTTTCACCGGAGAGGGAAACACCGCTTAGGGAGGCAGATGAGCATTGTAGCCTAGATACGGTGTCGGTAGAACCTCAGATCGAGGACTCTCCGGGAAGCGGAGAACTCGCTGCTAACGAAACTGAAAACAGTTTCAACGATAGTGGCAACGAGAAGGTAACGGCGACGCTACTGAGCGAGGCGAATTCCACATTGAGCCCAGTTTCCGACACTTGGCACGAGCTAACTCAGGTTGACAGAGCGACGCTCGTTCGGGAACAGCAGGAAGATAGCTCGATAATAGCTTTGCTGGATAAAACTAAAGGAGGAACAAAGAAAAAGAATGTTTCATTTCATCAGAAATCCGGCTTGTGGTACCGAAATTACGCTGACGCCCGTGGTCGCAAGTACGAACAGCTTTTGATCCCACAAAAGTATCGCCGTCAGCTATTGAACCTGGCGCACGAAAACGCGTGGGCAGGGCACCTCGGCGTGAAAAAGACCAAAGCTAGGCTCGCCCAAGAGTATTACTGGCCTCATTGCTGGAAGGACATTGAAGGCTTTGTGCGCTCTTGCGACACTTGCCAGAGAGTAGGCAAGTCTACCGACAAGTGGAAGGCGCCCATGAAACTGGTGCCAATCATAACCGAACCCTTCCGCCGGTTGGTAATTGACATTGTAGGGCCACTGCCCGAGTCCAAGAACGGTTGTCGGTATATTCTGACTGCTCTGTGTGTCGCGACAAAGTTTCCTGAAGCGATACCTCTCAAGGAGCTCAATTCTCCTCAGGTCGTAGACGCCCTTCTCTCAATTTTCGCTCGTGTCGGATTTCCCTCGGAAATTCAGTGTGACAATGGCAGTGTCTTTACCAGCTGCCTAACCTCTACCTTTTTCGAAAGGTGTGGTATCAAGGTCGTACACAGCTCGATCCATCACCCGCAGTCGAACCCAGTAGAGCGTATGCACTCGGTGCTCAAAAGAATATTGCGAGCTCTTTGCTTTGAGCGCAAACGCGATTGGGAAGCCTGCGTGCCTGCAGCTATGTTCGCTTTACGATCCGCTCCCCACGAGAGCACAGGCTTCAGCCCTGCGGAGCTTGTGTACGGCCGAAGCTTAAGAACACCGCTGCGAATGCTGCGAGAGTCGTGGGAAGGCGAGGAGGAAGACCCAAACGTGGTCACGTACGTCCTTAACCTGCTTCAAAGGATCGGAAAAACGAAAGATCTTGTCGAGAGCCACATGAAGGCAGCGCAACAATTGTCAAAAGAGTACTACGACAAGTCAGCAAAGAAGCGTACCTTCGAAGTGGGCAGCCAAGTAATGATACTGCGACCGTCTAAGAAAAATAAGCTTGAGGTCCAGTGGGAGGGACCAGCGAACGTGGTATCGAAACTTTCTGATACCAACTACGAAGTTAAACTAGGTAGAAGGCCCAACAAAATCTATCATAGTAACCTGATGAAACCGTACATTCAGCGTCACGCTGTCGTGAATGTGATTTTGAATGGTTCGGACGAGGAAGGTGCAGAAATCCTGACCTCTGCGGACATGAAGGAATGCGGTTCGGCTGCATTGTTAGAACAGGTTAACTTAGAACCACGTCTAAGCCAAGCCCAGAAGGAAGACTTGAGAACGATTGTTTCTGAGTTCGAAAAAGTGTTTTCGGATCGTCCCGGAAAGACGACGCTAATTGAGCACGATATCGAGCTAACGTGTGAAGAACCGATCCGTAGTAAGCCGTATCGCTGTTCTCCCGTGCAGAAAGAAATCATGGCAGGTGAGATCAAGCGAATGTGCGACCTGGGAGTCATAGTACCGGGTGAGAGCGATTACACATCGCCCTTGATACTAGTGCAAGTACCGGGAAAAGATCCCAGACCGTGTATTGATTACCGGCGACTAAACGCGATAACCCGGGATCAGACCTATCCAATACCAAACATTGAGGAAAGGGTGGAGACAGTGTCAAGGTCGAATTACATATCCACGCTAGACCTCGTGCGAGGCTATTGGCAAGTCCCCCTTACAGAGCGCGCCAGCCGCTACGCCGCGTTCGTTTCCCCATTCGGAACGTTCCGCCCGGTCATGTTGAGTTTCGGACTCAAAAACGCGCCATATTGCTTCTCGAATCTAATGGACCACGTGCTCCATGGTCTGTCCGAGTACGCGCTCCCGTACCTGGACGATGTCGCCATCTTTTCTAACACATGGGAAGAACATGTAGATCACTTACGGGTCGTGCTGAGCAGGCTGAAGGATGCCGGCCTCACAGTCAAACCTGCTAAATGCCAGCTAGGTTGCGCCGAAGTGACTTACCTAGGACATGTGGTGGGGCGCGGCCGGCGTAGACCGTCAGAAATCAAAGTAGCCGCTGTCGCAAACTACCCCCGGCCAACCACTAAGACCGAGATAAGGGCCTTTTTAGGCTTGGCTGGATATTACCAGCATTATGTAAAAGACTACTCGACGCTTGCCAGTCCTCTCACAGACGCGCTTCGAAAGTCGGAACCCGTGAAGGTGATATGGGACCAAAAAATTAAAGAGAACGCGTTTCAAATGCTGAAACAAGCCTTGAGTGAGGAGCCAGTACTAATGGCGCCTGATTTTTCAAAAGGCTTCATAATTCAGTGTGATGCCAGTGATCGGGGCATGGGAGCTGTGCTATGCCAAGAGGATGATGAGGGCAATGAAAGGCCAGTTTTGTACCTAAGCCGTAAGTTGACTTGCCGTGAAGAGGCGTACAGCACTTCTGAAAAAGAATGCGCCTGCCTGGTGTGGGCAGTTCAGAAGCTCGCCTGCTACGTCGCTGGTTCCAAGTTCGTAGTCGAAACCGACCACTGCCCACTAACTTGGTTAAGTAATATGTCATCTAAGAGCAGCCGGTTGCTAAGGTGGAGTATGATACTCCAACAGCACAATCTTGTCGCATCGTTACAAGAAAGGCAAGTTAAACGCGAACGCAGACGCACTAAGCCGTGCGCTCTGAGCAAGGCTACCTTCGACCTCCTCGTGATTTACATTTTGTGGCTTCGCGTTAAGTTCGCTTGTAAATCGGGGCAAAATTGATGTCCTCATTCGCGGCCTCAGCCGATTGTTTTCCTGCCCAAATGATCTCGAGGGACCCAATTTACAATCATTTCATTCCTTGTGTTGCTTGCGTTTGACACTTTGTTTGAGTTTATTATTTTAAGAGTTCTGGCATCCCACATGTGTCTCTTGTTGAAGAGGGAGCGAAAAGGAGACAGAACTATTGCTAGCGGAGATTTTATGACCTTTAAGTCTGGCGTTTTGACGGGTGACGGAGGGCACTTGCTCGTGTTGGGTGTTGCCTGTTGTCGGTCGGTTCTTGGCAACCTGCAGAACGATCAACGACCGATGCTGTGAAGCAAGCTCTTCCGAAGGACTGAGCGAAGCTGATCCAGTCACCTGGGCGACAAAGCTGCGGAGCAGTGATCCTGTCCTGACGAGCCGGACCTGTTCATGGAAAGGAGCCTGGAGCTACCTGCGGCTGAACACCGGACGAGAACTTGGAGGAGCCTGGCGTACGAGCGCGCCCCGCATCCGAGCCACGCGGAAGTAGCTCGTCTTCGTGGCGCATTGTCTGGCGGCGGTGGTGCTGTAGTGCCGGAGCCCACATTTCGCTGGCGGGCCTGTCTAAACCAGCGCTGCGCGCCCGCCGGCGCTCAAAGCAGGCCCAGACTTTCTCGGACAAGTCGCGACATGCAGCGTGACTCATCCCGTCGCCGCGGCGCCGACACCGCCCCTTCCTCCTCTCCTCCTCTCCGTCGGTGCGAACTCCTTCGACGCTCGCCGGCTCTCGACCATTGGTCTAATTTGAACGGTGGCCAGTGATTGGAGGATTTGAACGGCTGGCTGCCGTAACCGTTACCAGCGGCTATAAAAACGGAGCCGCGCTGAACCCGAGCGGCAGACGGGCAGCAGAAGAGCCATCACGCCGGAGCTACGCTCGCCGCCGGGGCCGCCCTTCTTCTCTGTGCTAGCCCGTGGTGCTCTTGACCCTTGTACCATGTAAAAGCCCTTGTACATACTGTACATAAACGTCCTTTACTCACCGTTTCCTCGACCGTTTCCTGGCTCGGACACCCAGTCCCAACAACCCCCAGCACGGCTCTTGGACTCACCCGCTTGTCATGTAATTGCACCCTCTCATAGGTTTATATCCTTTAATTCCTTGGCCTGCCAGCAAACTTAAGCCGTGCACAAGGTGGGCCTCGATACCGGTGAATTCAACGCGCGGCAGCAGTCCTGTACGTCTCACACTGCGCCGGCGCCTCCGCTTTCTTACGCGCCGACCTTTTCACAAAGTGGAACTTTTTGAGCGTGGCCGCCCTTTTCTGCTTCGCGCAGTTCACGGAACACCCTCTCAGTAACGCGATGTTACGAGCCGGACAGTAATTATCTATGCCGAGACGCGAAATACACTCACATTTCACACATCACCGGCTATTTAACGCTGCGGCTGGCTGTGGCGGCCGCGCGCGCGACCACCAACATGGCGAATGCCGCGCCGGCCGCTAGCGCCCCTTGCGGATGACGTCATGTGAATACCTCCTATATGCTACTCAAGGTGCAGTCACACTAAAAGGGCTCCGTTATCCCACTTCCTTACCAGAACAGGGTTTGGTCACAGTGGTGTAGCAGTTTAAAACTCCCTTATATATGTCTGAACGAAGTAATCATTTGACCGTTCTCCCTGGCAGGTGCGACGCACCTGATTAAATAGGCGGTGCTCTAATCCCTAAATCCGTACAGGTCGCTATTGGAAACTGAACCTTTCAACGTTTAACACTTCAATATCGAACGAGGGAATCTAGCCTAACGTGATGCTCTAAGAACTAACGGTGACTAAATGTGGGATATCCATTGATTTATGAGGACTAGAGAGGTATATGTCTGACTGGCAGGAAAGAATACGGAGTGGGATCCTTAATCCATAAAAAGATATATAGCGGAAGACGAACGAATTCTTCAGCATCAACGCAAGGGTATCAGTCACTGCACGTGACAATGCTGATATTGTAGGTAGAGTAGGTCTACGTACCGACATCAAATTCCAGAGGCGAAACGGCCGAAAGGTTCTATTGAGGCTTCGAAAAGCCAACAGACAATGTAGAATCGCAGTTTACTACTTTAATCGATGACTCCATTATCAAAGTAGGGAAGTCGTGGGTAAACAGACGGTGGGCGTTCACTACGACGTGGACTCCAGGAAAGGCCGAGGAGAACTATCATTAGTATTCGCGAAAAGGAAAAGTATAAAAATCAATGAATACCTTCGGTGCTATCATGCATCCACTCGCCTCCCTCAACCGCGGACAACGGCCGATTCCATCACAGCAAACATCATGGTTCGGTCACCGCTTAAAAGCTTCGCCTTTTCCGTGGGTATATTTAGGGGGAAATGCCAATCCGAGCTTTATTTATCGACCGATAGTGCTAAGTGCAGTCAGTACACCCACTGCACTCGGGGTCAACGCGAGCAAGCGCAGTTTTCGTCTTTTCTGTCTTATATAGCAACTTCTGTCTCTGAATCTTCATCTTATTTTATTCCTGCTTCTTAGTTTTCTATACTTCTCCACATCTATTAATTCTGCATCTTCTACAACTTCTGCGTCCCCAAATCGATACCAATACCTTTTCACATATAGAAATAAAGCTGAGGTGTAATTTCACTGCTTGAAAAAAAAAATCGAAAATATCGTTAGGAACAAGCTCTTTCTAGGCTCTAGCTTCATTTGCGCGACACACACCACTAAGCCCAGGCGTCCTCAAACTAGGAAATGTAAACAATACGGCACTATGTTTACTATTAATGTCGGACCGAATACAATATATGATGTGGCTGTTTTCTCCAGTAAGTTAAAAAAAACGAAATTCTCAGGATGCTTAGTCTAGTAGTCAGTGAATAAATGACGTCAGAACATGCACGCCCCATCGCGTCTGTTAGTTTGTTCTCTTGCGTCCTAGGCTTGTGTCGTGCGCTATCTCCATCATTGTTTGAAAGCTCTAAAGTGTGAATGTTTGTGCAGATATGAATAAGGAAGCCTTTTTTAGCAATTGTAGATTTGTTAAGTGCCTTTTACAAATATTGGGATTCAAAAAGAATTGTTCGTCTTCATTTGAAGACACCTGGGGGTATCGGTGTCCATTCAGTACTTTCCCAATTCCACTCCTTCAGTACCTGGCCCTTGCACCAGAGTTCTTCATTGAGGTATCCGGTCAGGTCGTGTATGTGTATCACAACACCTTCGCCGAGCTGTTGGACGCGGTTCTGACTTCGCAAAAGGCCAGGCTACACAACACGGCGGCCCAAAGCTGGAAGTATACCATCAAATCACGCGGACGCCGGGCCATGCGGGACTGGATGGGAACGAAAGGGCGAACGCCTTAGCTCGAGCATTAAACAACCGAGCGGGGCAATACCAATCGTCCTATCAATCTCCACCATATATTTTCGCGTCCCTGTCATTCAATTACTGCGAACGCCTTTAGATCTAGCGGCTTAACCGCAAGAATTATTCTCTCCTTCACAAAAAGCTTAGCATTGAAGACGCAGTAGCTCTCGGACTAGTCAAACACATTCCCAAACCTACATAGATACAGCAAGATGTGCCCACTAATTAGAGGCGCTCGTCCAGCAAGTTCGTCTAGCAGCCATGGCCAGTGGAGTCCTGGAATGAGGAAGCCGCCCACTCGACCACTCAAACGAGGTCAATAATCTCGGTGTTCCTAATAAATGTTTCTCCTCCTCCTCCGTGAGCCATACTAAGTGTCATTGTAACATGTGAAGTACATATAATTATCACTTTTTTTAGCACAACCAGAAACCGCGATTTCTTGTTCATGGGCTTCTATGTGGTAATTATGGTGCCAAAAAGGGGTGTTGTTACTCCCTTATAATGCGTGTATCTTAGAATAAATCGTAAATTTTGGGGTTTAACGTCTCGAAGCCACACATGGGCTTTGAGTACGCCGTGAAATTTCCGACGTTTGTTGCTGAGAGAAATCGGGGGATTTTTCGACGTTTACTAATGCGTGAGCATTAGAAGGGTCTGTGCCAGCGAAAAGGACGACCGCCGTCTGTAAGTAGTCAGTGGCAGGTGGCAACGTGCCCACCGGGCTACGAACGAACTTAGTATACTACTTCGGATATAACGAATTTAAGTATGCCACCTTGGATAGAACGATCTTTAGTGTGTTAATTTCGGATATAACGAACTTCAGTGTGTTAACCTCGGATATACCTACCCCAAGTATGCCACCTCGGATATGACGAAGTTTCGTGTCTCGGCCTCGGATAACGAACTTAATGTGTTTACCTCAGATATCACTAACTTAAGCGTGCCACCTCGAATATGACAAACTTTAGTGCGCCAACCTCGGATATATCGAATGTCTGGCTGCTAACACATTCAAAACATCCACCGAGGGTCGCTTAAGAGTTTTTACTTTTTGGAAATTGGTGTTTTTCGGCTAGTTAACTGTGCGGTGCAAACGCCAAAAGCGATGATTATCGGCGAAAAAAATTCTCAAAGTTTACAAAAAGGGGTGAAAGAAGCAAGGGGCACTGTCTTTTTACCATATGGTACACACGCTAGGCACAGTTGCTTGTAGTAACAGGCTTGTTGACTTGGTTGTGCTTGTGATGACAGCACCAAACTTCGAAAACGCTCGTTCGGCATTAATCTTTAAGATGTTAAAAAACGCTGGGGCAGTGCGAGCTAGTCTCAGGCTTGAGGTTTCCAGAGCGACGACGACAGCACTGAGCCTATCTGGTGGCAAGCTTGGACCTCCGGCTCCGTACCGTAGGGCGAGTCTGTACGTATATTCGTAGTACGCGATTTCCTCTCTAACAGTTCCCTTTTCCACAAGGGTCAACAATTTAGACTCGATCTAGGGGTCACCTGTGATACAAGTCATATGTTGGGTGTTCCGCTTGATGGTCTTAAGAAACTTGTCTGAGCACCTTGAACAATTCTGTAAAAATACTGCGAGCTGTATCCTTAGGTCTCCATCTGCCACATTCATTACGCTGTACGCGCTTCAGTGGCTTTCTGATGGTGTCTGATTCCACTTAAGCAGGGCGACAAGTTCTACAGCAAGGAGATGACATACGTCGTTTACAGGGTTCTTCCCTAACTGAAGCGTCTTCATAACCTCGAGTAACGAGGCAGTTGTCTTGTATAGAAAAGCCATTCTAAGAAGCTTTCGCGAGTATTCTAGAGTTTAGACCAGCGCTTTAGACAGTGGACTGATATGGGAGATAGCGGATACTGTATGTAAGAAAACGCACCGGTGTAGTAATGCGCCGCTGGCTTAACGGCAGAGCGTACGCATATAGAGGTACTGGGTCTGAATACCGGTACAGCTGTAATTCTCGACAGGTTAAAAAAAAAGACTTAACAATGTCAATGGAATTATAAAAAAAAACAGGCCTGAGGTGCTAGCTCGTTTCTGCTAAGAACGCCGAGGACCACTGAGGCTGTGCTTTGTTCGTCCTGTCCACTCTTGCGCCAACTCACCCAACAGTCGATTCTTCTAAAAAAGGCTCACTGAATGATTGGCAAAAAATACACCCCGTCAGGAGCTGTTCACCGTGGCGTAATACTTGACTGTGACCTTCTGTATTCATATATCAAGCCTCGGCCCTCAAGCGGCTGCGAAACAAGTGTCGGGCAGGCCTGCGACCTAGTGGCGCCTTTGGATCCAAGCAGGCCGCCATTGGAAACTAGGGGGGGGGGGGGGGGGGGGCAATTAATACAATAACCTCATATAGTGAGATTAGCGCAGCGATATTGCTTGAGGACCTACAGTTAGACTATAGGAGAGCTGATGAGAGTACACGGGGCTAAATGGCTGCCGCTTATTCTGTTGTCGGAGCTTACCAGACAGGATGGGACATGTCAGATCGTTGAATAATAAAAGGCATAGCTGGCAACATGAACGGATTATTTAGCATCAATTCATTGTAATCAAGCTTAACAGAAGTTACCGATTGAGGGTAGGACAGCTACATGCGCCGACGTCCAGCCGCAATGACGAGTCGGTTCAACGATTCTGTGAAGATATCGGGTCGGCGTAGTGACGGAAGTAAACATTCGCAGTCTAATCTGTGCTACGCCTGGATTACCCGACTGCAAGAATACGTGCATGCAGTGCCGTGTTTTGTCGTCATGCATACACAGCAAGTGTTATTATTAAAGAAACCTTGTTGCACTCGTTTGGGTACGTCAGTAATAGGCACTCGCATGGCAACAATGGTGACGTCGCGTCTACGTTACGTCTACTTACAGTC